>NC_083685.1:34818823-35128382 GCF_033118175.1 Dama dama
ATGATCCAGTGGGTGTTGGCAATTTGTTCTCTGATTCCTCTGCCTTTTTTATCCAGCTTGAATGTCTAGAATTTCTCAGTTCACATACTTTTGAGCTTAGCTTGGAGAACTTTGAGCATTACTTTACTAACTAGCATGTGTAAAGAGTGCAATTGGGCAGTAGTTGAACATTTTTGGCATTGCCTTTCTCTGGGATTGGAATGAAAGCTGACCTTTTCTGGTTCTGTGCCCACTGCTGAGTTTTCCATATTTGCTGGCATGTTGAGGGCAGCACTTTCACAGCATCATTTTTTAGGATTTAAAAATAGCTCAGCTGGAATTCTATCACTTCCACTAGCTTTGTTCATAGTGATGCTTCCTAAGCCCCACTTGACTTCAGGTTCCAGAATGTCTGGCTCTAGGTGAGTAATCACAACTTCATGGTTATCTGGATCATTAAGATCTGTTTTGTATAGTTCTTCTGTGTATTCTTACCACCTCTTCTTAATATCTTCTGATTCTGTTAGGTCCATACTGTTTCTGTTCTATATTGTCCCCACCTCTGAATGAAATGTTCGCTTTGTGTCTCTAATTTTCTTGAAGAGATCTCTAGCCTTTCCCATTCTAGTTTTCCTGTATTTCTTTGCATTAATCACATAGAAAGTCTTTCACATCTCTCCTTGCTGTTCTTTGGAAATCTGCATTCAGATTGGCATATTTTTCCTTTTCTCATTTGCCTTTCACTTCTCTTCTTTTCTCAGCTATTTGTAAGGCCTGCTCAGAAAACGATTTTACGTTTCTTTTTTTGGGGGGATAGGTTTAAGCACCTCCTCCTGCACAATGTTAGGAGCCTTCCTCCATAGTTTTTCAGCTACTCTATCAGATCTAATCCCTTGAATCTACTTGTCACTTCCATTGTATAATAGTAAGGGATTTGATTTAGGTCATATCTGAATGGTCTAGTGGTTTTCCCTATCTTCTTCAATTTAAGTTTGAACTTGACAATAAGGAGTTCATGATCTGAGTCACAGTCAGCTCCCGGTCTTGTTTTTATGATTGCATAGAGAGTCTCCATATTTGGCTGCAAAGAATATTATAAATCTGATTTTGGTATTGACTATCTGGCAATGTCCATGTGTAGAGTCAGCTCCTGTGTTGTTGGAAGGGGGTGTTTGCTATGACCAGTGTGTTCTCTTGGCAAAACTCTTTTAGCCTCTGCCCTGTTTCATTTTCTACTCCATGGTCAAACTAGCCTGTTATTCCAGGTATCTCTTGACTTCCTACTTTTGAATTCCAGTCCCCTACGATGAAAAGGGCTTTTTTTTTTTTTTCCTGTGTCAGTTCTAGAAGGTCTGGTAGGTCTTCATACACCACCTTACCTTCCCCCTGAGAAACCTGTATGTGGGTCAAGAAGCAACAGTTAGAAGCGAACATGGAACAACAGACTGGTTCAAAATTGATAAAGAAGTACATCAAGGCTGCATATGGTCACCCTGCTTATTTAAGTTATATATATGTAGAGTACATCATGTGAAATGCCAGCTGGATGAAGCACAAGCTGGAATCAAGACTGTCGAAAGAAATATCAATAATCTCAGACATGCAGATGATACCACCCTTATGGCGGAAAGCAAAGAGGAACAAAAGAGACTCTTGATGAAGGTGAAAGAGGAGAGTGAAAAAGTTGGCTTAAAACTCAACATTCAAAAAATGAAGATCATGGCATCTGGTCCCATCACTTCATGGCAAATAGATGGGGAAACAGTGGAAACAGTGACAGACTTTATTTTTTTGGGCTCCAGACTCACTACAGATGGTGACTGCAGCCATAAAAATAAAAGATACTTGGTCCTTGGAAGAAAAGCTATGACAAACATAGGCTGAATATTAAAAAGCAGAGACATTAATTTGCCAACCAATGTCCATATAGTCAAAACTATGGTTTTTCCAGTAGCCATGTATGGATATGAGAGTTGGACCATAAAGTAGGTTGAGCACTGAAGAATTGATTCTTTTGAACTGTGGTGTTGTAGAAGACTCTTGAGAGTCCCTTAGTCTTCATGCAGATCCAACCAGTCAATACTAAAAGAAATCAGTCCTGAATATTCATTGGAAGGACTATTGCTGAAGGTGAAGCTCTAATACTTTGACCACCTGATGCAAAGAACCAACTCATTAGAAAAGAACCTGATGTTGAGAAAGATTGAAGACAGGAGGAGAAGGGGACAACAGAGGATGAGATGAGAGAATGGCATCATCAACACAATGGACATGAGTTTGAGCAAGCTTCTGGAGATGGTGAAGGACAGGGAAGCCTGGTGTGCTGCAGCCATAGGGTCACAAAGAGTTGAACATGACTGAGCGACTGCACAACAACAGCATCTACCTTACTGGGAAAAGTAATTTGCAAAATTGAACATCATGCCCAATAGCATGATAATTTAATCATTTTATTGTTTTAAAATATATACACTCAACAAGACTTGCTATGAACAAAGATTTTCTCTAAATATATTACAAATGCAAATTTTTTTAAACTTCATGACAGTCTTTTTGTTGATGTATGCACTATTACTATCTCATTTGTATAGATAAAAATAAACCAAAGACTCATTGTACCAATGTTCATCCCTCCAAACTATAAAACTCCCACTTTCCTCTCAAATGCTCTCATGCTCATCATCCAGGTGGCTTAGTGGTAAAGAAGCTGACTGCCAATGCAAGAGACATGAGTTCTATCTGGGTTGGGATGATCCCCTAGAGAAGGAAATGGCAACCCAGTCCAGTATTCTTATTGGGGAATTCCCATGGACAGAGGAGCCTGGCAGGCTCCAAGGATCCTTGCAACTCCAAGGAGTTGCAAATAGAGTCAGATATGACCTAGAGACTAAAACAACAACCAATGTCCACTCTTTCCAACTGTAAAACTCCCACCTTCCTGCCAAGTACCCTCATACTCACTATCCAAAATACAGACGAATGCAGGTCTCCAATATTATTCCATTTATTAAATATTTGTAAAAACTAATATAATTCTTTTTCTAGATTAAAAAATATAAAAGATGTCCTGGGATTCCCTTCTCACAGCTATTCATCTCTCAGTGCTTTTTTGTTGTATACACACCATTTGGAGACCATTGATGTATATGTATTTTTGTTTCTGCAGTCACCAAGCATATCTCAGAAAAAATAAAAGTCAGAATATAATGTTCAGAAATATAAGATTGGGAAAAAGGATTACACATATGCTTATCTTTCACTTCAAGATTAACTTATGCACATAGAATGCTCAAGTATTACTTATTGCAGTTTGCATTTGCCTACCAATATTATTTTGCTAGAATAATTGTTTTCAAACTTTGCCTTTAGAAGCTTAGAAATGAAATTGATTTGCAGCAGGTGATTCAACCCCCACCACCATTATAGAACAAAGGGAACAAACTTTATAGAACATTATAGAACAAACTTTTGATCTGTTGAATGGTTCTGTGGGACTTTGTTTAAATAAAATTTTCTAACACTATATGTTGGAAATTTCTCTCTCATCCCATAAATACCATTCTTTTGTGTATACAGAAGTCTTTGCTTGTCTTGGTGACATTCAGATAATTAAGCCACCAAAATCCTTCTTCCAAAGATTTATTGATTTATTAGACATATTCAGAAACATCTTTCAAATCACAATATTTCATTATTGCAATTTATTAATAGTAGCTATCCACATATACAGATCCTAAATCCATATTTCATAATTTCTCATGTAAGCACCTTTTCAGACTGTTATCATGATGAAGTAACTTCTTATCCTCTTCCTTTGTAAAAAATGTGTAGAATATACTATGTAACACAATAACAAACAGCTTTACTTTTAGTTTTATAAACATATTTGCAATATTTTTCTTTTAAAACATTGTTTCAAACATCAAATAGGATGCAATTTACTTAAAGTATGACAGTTTTCTCCTTTGTAGATCTATAAACTTTAACTCCCTCATAATTCCAACATACCTAGTGAGATACACATTCATCAATATTTCTTGAAGGGGTGCACCAATTACAATTTAAAATTGATGCTCTATTGGTTATGATCCAGTTGTATCAACTTCTATAAAGATGGCATGTTTAGTCAGAGTGAAGTTCTGAGAATAGCAACAAAGATACACAGAACTTGGAGTTTAGCCTTGACATGAAGGAACAGTCAAGCACAGCTTGTTTATCAGTCTGACAAGGAGAATACCAGCTGGCTAATTAAGTGACCCTAATTTAAACTAATGATGTAGATTCTCAGGATAATGTGCTAACAGTTAGAGGAGACTGCTGGTGACACTTAAGAATACCCGAGGTGTTACAATAAGCCACTTCTGCATCCAAGCAGAACCTGATTTTGTTCCACAGAACACAAAATGAGGTCAGTTAATCTTTTATGCAAGAAAACACCTGCATGCCATTCTTACAAAAATTATTAATAAGAGAAGCAATAAACATTTGATGTTTAAAGCAATACCAAGGTTATAGATTCCTTTAAGAATCTGTGAGGTTTCATTTTTAAGCTGCAGGTAGAAATGATATTAATGTAAACACTGAAAATTAATACACCTGCAGGGTACAAATTTATCATGAAGTTTCTAAAAACATATATGTCAAGAAAATATTTGTCATTTTAACAATAAAATGTAGCAATGTGGTTCAAGTTTTTTAAACATTTCATCCTAAGATTACATATTTAATACCAACTTACAAAGTTAAACACATGCAAAAGAAAAAAAGAAAAATTCAGAAATTATGATTTCTTACAGAAAGTCCGTATAAAACACTAGAACTGAAAAACAAAACTTGAAATATTAAATTTAAATAAGTGTAGTGTTATTTTTTCTCTTTTATTTTCTTACTTTCCTTTTCAAAAGTAAGACAATTTGATTTTGACTTCACGCTCACATCACTCTGTCCACTCTATAAAAAATTCTATAGTAATTTCTATCATGTTTGGGAGGTGATTAACTAAAATTTTATTATAATTATTATTCTTAGTTGCCACTGTATAATATACTCAGGTTAGAACAAAAGAAATCGACAGAAGTACAACACTAGAATCAGGAAGGATAGCTTCACTAGGAGACAAAAGGGATCAAATTGACAAATGTGCTTTCTTTTTTACAAGATTAACTTCACAACTTGTAGTTGACTTTAAGCGCACTCTGCCCTTGGATATAAATAAAGATCTAAATCACAAATGAAGCTATTCACTTTCAGTTTTTGAAGTAACTAGAAATACTTTTTCTTTTACTGGTTTTAAAACTTGAATTACTTGGATTATTAATCTATAAAACAGACATTTCAAGGTCTAAGTCTATTAAATCTGTTATTTACATATTGTTTATTAAATTGGGAAAAACCTTGAGAGAGTTCAGAATTCTAAGAGATGATATATTTTCCAGTATAAAAGTAGAGGCATTAGGATATTCCTAATTCATCTTTAAACATGTTCTTTTGAGGACTAAAATTCACATACTCTAAGGTCATGTTAAGCAAATATAAGCATGTCTTATTTCACCAAGCAGTCAGAAGACTTATGGAATTCACCTTCTAAAGAGGTTCACAGACTGAAATTGTAAATGGTTGAAAACAGGAGAATTTAAACAATCTCAGAAATAGAAACTTTGAATTTATTTAAAAGATAATTTTATGGGATATATATCTAAAAATTTAGGTTGATATTTTAGTCAACAATATGCCTAAAAAAGTAGCGTCTTATTAGAAATAAGGATAGATTGCACATACTCAGTATGGAAATCTTCATTCCCTAAATTAAGGTAGCCTCTACCTTTCTATAGACTAGATCTTTGCGGAATATCCCAAATCATTGTAGCCACTGTTTCACACTTCCTCTTCCCAGGAAGGAATGTGTAATAGTGAGGAACAGATCAGACTCCATATTACATCTGTTCCTTTCACCGTGGTCAGTCATGCTGGCTCTGCACCTTTTGTAAAGGAATGTTGCGTGTTGTTCAGCCACTAAGTCACTAAGTCATGTTCAACTGTTTACTACCCCATGGACTGCAGCATTCCAGGGCTTTGAACCAGCTTTGAATCAGGAACAGAGTCCTCACCAGATTGCTATCATGCTTGCACCTTGAACTTGGACTTTCCACACTCAGAAACTTGAGAAATAAATTTCTGTTGTTTATAAGCAATGCAGTTTGCTGTATTTTTGCTTGTTTTTTATTTATTTAAATTATAGTAGCCTGAATGGCGATATGAAAAGATAGTGAAAATGCATAGAAAGTGAAATATTTAGTAATAAGGGATATTTAATCACTATTGTATGCAAAAGCTAATAATATATCCATTAGTTCAAGAAGAGTCATTATGTTCAATTTGCATATAATACTTTTGTTTGTGTGTGTGTTTTATTTTTCCATTTATTTTTATTAGTTGGAGGCTAATTACTTTACAATATTGTAGTGTTTTTTGTCATACACTGACATGAATCAGCCATGGATTTACATGTATTCCCCATCCTGAACCCCCCCCACCTCCCTCCCCATCCCATCCCTCTGGGTCTTCCCAGCGCACCAGCCCTGAGCACTTGTCTCATGCATCCAACCTGGGCTGGTGATCTGTTTCACACTTGATAATATACATGTTTCGATGCTGTCCTCTCAGATCATCCCACCCTCGCCTTCTCCCATAGAGTCCAACAGTCTGTTCTATAATTCTGTGTCTCTTTTTCTGTCTTGCATATAGGGTTATCGTTACCATCTTTCTGAATTCCATATATATGGGTTAGTATACTGTATTGGTGTTTATCTTTCTGGCTTCCTTCACTCATCAAATATTTCTTACTTTGATCATATGTCAATTTTTCTAGTAATATGGTAATAATCACTTTACAAAATTGTAAGCAATCATATATGTTTTCCTATTTTTAACTTTTTAGTCAACTTTTTAACTCATTAAGCAACTTGTTTTAACTAGACACTTTTTGTGTTATAGTCCCTTTTTGAAATCTGATGTTAATATTGTTACATCAGCTTTTATGTTTTGCTGTTAGTTTATGCCTGCATCACCTAGGACTCTTCTTTTTTTTTCATTTTAGAAGTGTATCTATTATAATATACATATAATTAGATATTCATTATTCAGTTTATTAGTTATTATAAGCTAGTTACTTTATTCCATCCTCTGTTATTGTAATTATAAACATATTTGATTTTATTCTATATTTTTTTGTTTTTGTATTTAATTAATTTTTGTTGGAGTATAGTTGATTTACAATGTTGTGTTAGTTTCTGTGATACAACACCATAAATCAGTTATATATATATATGTGTGTGTGTGTGTGTGTGTATATATATGTATATATATATATTTACATCTCCAGTTGTTTTTAATTTCTCTTCCCATATAGGTCATTACAGAGTATTAAGCAGACTTCTCTGTGTGTACTAGAGAAGTTCTTGTTAATACCAGGTTCTTGTTAATTATCTATTTTATATACAGTAATTTCTATATGTCTTTTGTTTTATTTTTTGGAATCTTGCCCCCCCTTTTGTTTCTATAATTTTATTTAAAATTTTGTTTTAATTTTTCAGTTTTATATTTTCTCTTCCTTATTTCTTCTTTTCCTATTGTATTTATGAATAGGTTGTGCCTTTATTTTAATTTTTTCATAGACACAATATTTAAGACATACTTTCTTGAAATATTAAAAACATATTTAACATATGCATAATAATCAGTAATTATTTCGTCTTATATAATACAAGAAATCTCAATATAAATAATATCAACCCTTCCCCCACTTCCATGTTATTGTGCACTAAACACCTTTTTTTTTTTTTTGCTATTTTAGTCCTGTTTTCACTCTTAAAAACGTTGACCTTAAATTCAGTGAATATCATTATTACTAACAGTTAATACTTAAATAGATCCTATGTTTATCAATTTACTTGCTCACTATATATCATATTTAATAGCTTGGTTTATTTTCCTTATTCCTACAGTGAATAGTTTCAACTTTATATAATTTCTTTTGTTGACAAAATTTTTCTACTGACCATATAATATCAGTGTATATTTTATTTTCACTTAGTCCTTTAATAATATTTTTTACTTTATTTTGGTGCTCATTATAGCTATTGAGAAAATTGCTACTATTCTCATAGTAATTCATCTACCATGTTTAGATCTTTCTTTGATTTTATATTTAATTGTATCATGGCTTCCCTGGTGGCTCAGATGGTAAGGCATCTGCCTGCAATGTGGGAGACTTGGGTTCAATCCCTAGGTCAGGAATATACCCTGGAGAAGGAAATGGAAACCCCCTCCAGTACTCTTGCCTGGAAAATTCCATGGACAGAGGAGCCTGGTATGTTATAATCCATGGGGTTGCAAAGAGTCAGACAGGACTAAGCTACTTCACTTTTTCTTCCTTTCTCTAATTTTATGTTTAATTGTATCATGTCAATATATTTAGGTATTGATTTTTGTCTATTTAAGTTTCATTGCCCTTTCTAAATCTGAGAGTTTAGAGTATTTTTAAATAAATTGTACAATAAAGAATAATACAAGGTATACGTATATTATGATATATAGTAATATAATAAATATATGGTATATTATCAACTTTATCCTTTTCTATTTGGTATATTATCAGATTTTCCCCTTTCTTTCTGTTATCTCCTTGTAGAATTTATCCTTTCTACTGTTAGTGTATAAATAAAATCTGATACATATATATATATAAGTAAAATTAATTTTTATTAGAGTATAGCTGCTTTACTTTTCCCCTGGAGAAGGAAATACTCCAGTGTTCTTGCCTGGAAAATCCCATGGACAGAACCTGGGAGGCTACAATCCATGGGGTTGCAAGAGTAGGACTTGACTAGCGACTAAAGCACCACATAGCTGCTTTACAATGTTGAGCTAGTTTCTACTATATAACAAAGTGTATCAACTATAAAATATATATATATCTCCTCTTTTTCTCTATTCCCCTCCCATTTATGTCACCACAGAACCCTGAGTAGAGTTGCCTGTACTATACAGTAGGTTCTCATTCGTTACCTATTTTATACATAGTATCAATTGTGTCTATATATCAATCCCAATTTCCCAATTCATCTCACCCCTCTCTTCCCCCTTGGTGTCCATATGTTTTTTATTTATGTCTGTGCCTTTATTTCTGATTTGCAAATAAGATCATCTATATGACTTTTCTACTTCCCACACATATGTATTAATATATGACTTTTTTTCCCTCTTTCTGACTTACTTCACTCTGTATGGCAGTCTCTAAGTCCATTTATGTCTGCACAAATGACCTAATGTTTTACTTTTTTTATGGCTGAGAAATATTCCATTATATATATGTACCAAGTGTCTCCTTGTCCAACCTGAGCTGGAAACATGTATGTCCATCTGGTCACACATTTCTCACCACTTTGCACAAGTCCCTGAATGAGTGCAAAATAGCATAAGCACTGGTTTTGTGGTTCTAAATAAATTCAAGAGAGCAGGTGAGTTTTAAATACAGAATCAGCAAACAATGAGAATCAACTGTAATTGATTTCTCTGCAGCAAAATGAAAGAATAACACTTGCTCCAGGTAAATGAAATGACCTCACAATTATCTTGTGCAGCCAATGTATCCAGACACAGACAATGAATATTGTATATATTTCCAACTCTGTAATAATGAAAATCAGGCAATACTGATTTGTGGTAACAGAAATCTACATAATGATTAGCTTTAGATAGGTAATGACTAGAAAGAGTAATAAAGCATAATTATTATTATTTTAATACCAAGATCACAGGAGAATCCATTTAGACTGAGTCTGGATTTTCTAACTTATAAAAGTGTAAGTTTTAGATTCTTGTCTGAAAAATACCCACAATCATAATTATATTATATTTTAATATTTTATCCTCATATGTCTTTTTCATTCTCCTGGTATTTTATAGTCATTATAGTCACTTTGAAAATGATATCATTTATGTGATTTTTTTTACCAATGCCTGAATTTTCATTATTGATATTTTCTATTAATTTTAAAATTTACATCATTGTCTGAAGATAGAAGTTATATGAATAATAAATGATGTTAACTTTTCTCACTTTCAAATATCTAGTAGGTAATACATATTCAGTTGGTGTAGGTTTCTGGTTTGAACACTGAATTTAAAGACCAGCCTGATTATTCCTGAAAGAACATCTAATTTTAACCTGCCAGCTAAAGACTCTTGATAATCTTTGACTAATGGATGTAATTCGCTAGCCTGTGTTGCCACTGAAATCAAAGTAAAATAAACCTGGTAAAAAATCAAGCAGTCTCAAAGACAGACACATAGGATGTGAAATATACAGAAAAATATGTTCTCCCAGTAGACACTGGACCATTAAATAGACACCCATTAGATAAGGTGTACACAAGTATGTGACCCTGGAGGCATTAGAATTTTCTAGCATCCTTTTCAGTCATCCTTTCATGACCCTACTGTTCATTGTCATATTTGAAACTGAACCACAAATTTATAACTCTGTAGACACCAGAGCTTTCAAACAGAGACACTTTTTATTTGTTTATCTGTGATACCAAGCACATCTTAGAAAAGACAATTAACAAATGCATACAAAAATGGATAGATGATTGGATGAATTCATATGAAGCTGCTAAAAGCTATTACAGTGAGAAGCTGTGATTTTGAACTTCTTAGAATATCTTTTGTTCTAGTCAGGAATCAATATTAGAGGTACTAACAGCTATTTCAAACCAATATTGATGCAAGAAAAAAAATATAAAAGAAAGAAATGGTTAGATTTCAGTGTCTGTCAGAATTTTGATAGTAAATCAGTATATAGTGCATACACCAGGCCCTGTTATAAATGCTTAAATGTTTTTATGCATTAATTGATATAATCCTTAATATAATGTTATGGGATATGTAAACTTCCAAGGTGCTGCAGTGGTAAATAATTTGTCTGCCACTGCAGGAGACTCAAGAGACGTGGGTTCGATCCCTGGGTTCAATCCCTGGGTTGGAAGGATTCTCTGAAGTAGGAAATGGCAGCCTACTTAAATATTCTTGCCTGGGAAATCCCTTGGTCAGAGGAGCCTGGCTGGCTACAGTCCATGGGGTCGCAAAGAGTCAAACACAACTGAGCACACACACAAAATGTGTACAGTTATTATTCTGATTTAACATATTATATTGATACGTATCTCAGAATGCTATTTTAGGTTTGTTTCTTCTGAGCTGAGAAGCCATAGATCCTAACAGTCAAAGGCTTGGAAGCTGGAGCCAGGCTGCCAGGAGGCAAATCCTATCCTTCCCCTTGCTTGTTGTATGACTGAATTCTAGTAGATGGTCCAAGTTGGATAGTCTTGGAAAGAGCACAACATAAAATAGTTGTTGATAACTCAAACCAGAATAATCTCCATAACCATAATCCTGACAACATGGAAAAAATTACATGGCAAGATTGGAGATTTTTTCTCTGTCATAGACCTATGCACATATTATTTGTTTTACTACTGTGCTAAAATGTACTAAATTACTATTATCCAGTAAATCTATTATTGTCTCAGCCTTTGTTATGAATTCAAATGAGAAAGCTATAATACTGTTTCTGTGATGGTAACTAGGATACCTTAATTGACCATGGACCAGGACTCTCTTTGCTCTCTATATAAAAAGCAACTCTGAAGATGATTTCTGCATAAATGGTCATGTTGGTATTATAAAGTATTCTTGGAATCTAATTGTTGAAAACAAAAGCTCTTTCAATTACTTCTTTAATTGTTTAGGCTCAAGAAGTAGAGTGAGAGGAAAGTTTGCCGAAAACTCATGTATTTTCTAGTTATCCAAGTAACGAAACAAGTTATCAATGACAATTAACTGACA
The DNA here is from genome assembly GCF_033118175.1 of Dama dama. Lineage (NCBI taxonomy): Eukaryota > Metazoa > Chordata > Mammalia > Artiodactyla > Cervidae > Dama > Dama dama. Next base: position 34,830,710 of record NC_083685.1, read on the forward strand.
GGTTACCTCATAATGACTATTACATTAAATTAAATTTTCTTTAAAACCACTTTCACTTTCAAAAAGAGGAGTCATTCATACCTGGACAACTTTTTGAGACTGCACGTCAACAACAAGGACTCTATCCAAAGTTGGCTGTGCAACATAGATGAACTTGTCCTTGACATTGACAGCTGAGGCCCACACACACCTCTGCATTTTATCACCTTCAACTTTGGGACAGACTTCATCCTAAAATTCAGAAAATATAAAATTAAATAAATATCTTAAATTATAACATGGACATAGACATATGATGAGCAACATTCATGTTGGACACTTTACTACTTTTGTCATAGAAAGTTACATATATTTATATATATGTATATATATAAATACATATGGTAATATATATTTATATGCTATATGTTTATATTTATATCAAATATATAGAGTTAAACAAAACAGTATATAGTACATAGTTAAATTCATTAAATGTGTATAGAAGCTAGTGTGAATAATCCTTTAGAATGTATTTTTTCATTTTAATTGCTCATTTATAGTAATATATGAATATCACTATATTCATTAGTCCTTTCATCCATCTCTTACCTGTTCATAACTCAGTAACTGCTTAAATACATAATAAGCCCAATGTTTCCTCCCACATCCCCCAGTCTCAAACTTCTGTACCAGACATCAGAAACCACACCAAGTACATCTAGAGCCTCTGCAAACACATGGTCCATTCATAGTCCTTTCAAAAGCTACCAAACCCACTGAAAAAGAGGAGTCCTAATTTGTGGAGAATCAAGAAGTTGGAAAAAATGATAAGGCTTTTTTTCATAATATTTACTTTATCTTTGATTTGGTATCAAGGTCATATTTTACAAAATCCTTTCATCTGTCTGAACTTTTTTTTTTTTTTTTTCTTTTTGCTCCATTACCCTAGAACTGCCTTCTGGCTGAATATTATATTGTTTGTGCTAGATCTTCTATTTCATCCTTCAACATTAAATAAATGCTGAAGGTATACTTATGTCCTTCTGATTTGCATCTGCAGATATTTAAAGTAGAAGAATGTCATTTAGGTGTTTATTTTTGCTCCAGGTTTTTCTTTTATTCACTGGTATCCTGGGTTTGCTTTTCTGGCGGCTCAGGTGGTAAAGAATCTTCCTTTTTTCTAGTTCTTTTTTTTTATTTATTTATTTTTATTAGTTGGAGGCTAATTACTTTACAATATTGTAGTGGGTTTTGTCATACATTGACATGAATCAGCCATGGAGTTACATGTATTCCCCATCCCGATCCCCCCTCCCACCTCCCTCTCTACCTGCTCCCTCTGGGTCTTCCCAGTGCACAAGGCCCGAGCACTTGTCTCATGCATCCAACCTGGGCTGGTGATCTGTTTCACCCTAGATAATATACATATTTTGATGATGCTATTCTCTCGAAACATCCCACCCTCGCCTTCTCCCACAGAGTCCAAAAGTCTGTTCTGTACATCTGTGTCTCTTTTTCTGTTTTGCATATAGGGTAAAGAATCTTCCTGCAATGTGGCACACCCAAGTTCAATTGCTGGGTCAGAAAGATCCCCTGGAGAAGTGAATGGCTATCCACTCTAGTATTCTTGCCTAGAGGATTCCATGGAGAGAAGAGCCTGGCAGGCTATAGACAATGTGGTCACAAAGAGTTGGACATGACTGAGTGAAACACACACACATTGGGTTTGGGGTTTGTAATTCTCTCAATATATCTATAGTCAGAAAAACCACTAGAAAAAGAGCTCTACACAAAATATATGTATAAACATATATTTATCTAATGACAATATAATGATAAACACTGATTCTCGTGTGTCACTTTTTTATGATTTAGGCCTGATCTCTGATCTCTGAGTACCATGCCGAACATTGATTTGTATACTCTAGGTAGTAACTCCAAAGCTCAATTAAAAAAAACTCTCCTTCTTCTCTACTTTGAACAAAAACAATTATTTTTTCATCAGAGAGCCCATCTACCATTTGTATTTAATAATCATGAAACAAAATCAATAAAATGTTCATTATCAACACCACCTAAACATTTCTTTCAATGAAAAGATAATACTGACAGTAGATAAATCATATCTTGCATTTAGTAATTAAAATGAATATCACAATAATTCTTCTCAGGCAGCACAACCACAGAAGGTGCTTCTCTTTCCTACATAAAATTTGGAAAGTAATGTAAAAACCAGAGCACTTTGGAATGAGAAGCTCAGTATGTGCTCTGCTGGTTTTGTTCTCCACCCTTAGATCTAATTCTGAAGAACCTGGAGGGCCTGCTCATATTTAGAATTCAGTCCAGAAGTACCAAGTTCACCAAAACACCAGGCACATATAACAGTAGTGTTTTCTGAACAGTGCAGTTGTTCCAGGCTTCCAGGACATAAACAAACAAACAGAAAAGAAAACTAAATATCCAATGTATGCTTCTGGTAGTTAGGAAGGGTTGGAATGAACACCATTCTATAGAATGTACCACAATAATATTAAGATGATCATCAGCAGTGAGTGTCCATGGCACCCATTGGCAGGCAGGCAGCACAAGCCAAAAGGCAGAAATCTGTTCTCAGCACATGTCCAGAACACAGTACAGGATTTTACCTTCATTCATCAATTTTCAATGAAACATTATTTCTACACAAAACATTTTTCTTCAGAAGAATCTTGAACATCTTTGACAAGGACCTATTTCATGAGAACCAAACACTATATAAAATATGTACTTGAGAAGCATGAAAAGGTGGGGAAAAGTGGGACCTAAGGTTGATGAAAGTTTCTGAATACAGGGAAGTTGTTTACAAATTCTTTGCTGTTATGTAAAATCTCACAATGAAACCTGCCAAAATAGCAGAAAGCATGAGTGACCTGACGTGAAACTGTCAGCCAAACAACTGCTGAACCAGGAGCAATTTCCACCTCTTTGCTACAAAACTATTCAACAGTAAAATAAACTGCTCTGCTGGGAATTATCTCCTACTTTGTATGCTGTCACTAGAAGATGTCCCTGACCAGACTCACAATCATTTTTACAAAGCCATTAAAACTTTCCTGACAGTCACCCTAAATTTTCTTCCTGTGCTTTATGCCATTATTTCTGATTATAGTCTATTAGGTCCCTTTTTACAGTAACAGTCCTCTTTTTCCAGATTACATAGATGAATACTTATTTCTGAGGATAGGAATAGTAGGAGAATATATTTCACATGCATTAGCCATTCAGTGGGATAAAAGGAAAGCTAAAAAAGTACCAGAGATGCAAAAAAATATTAAGATAATATGTACTGATGAGGAAAACTGTCAGGAATTATATTAAAGAGTATCATTCAATCATCTTTATAGAAACGTATACTGCCATTGAGAGTAAAAGGGTTAATAAGATTTTAGAGCTAATGAGAATGAGTCAATAATAAAAAGACAATTCTAGCTCATAATTAATACTTATCTATTTCCTGTGGGTCACTTACTTATTTCATTATATATTTCCTGTGTATGAATTATCTTCTTCCAAAATTTTAAAAGAGTATACCATTAGTGATGATGAAAACTTTAACTTAGCAATTATGGTAGTGTTGATGCTTCCTAATCTGCTAAACCAAAATCATAATTTGAATAGTTGAGTATATTTTGAATATTCAAAATATAGTTTGAATATATATATATTCATTTTCTATAGAACTCAGTCATTTTCCTTTATTGTATTGATTACCTATTAAAAATGCTTTGCTCTTAAATCTCCAATCTTGCATCTTTCCTCCTTTTCTTCATAGTCACTCAATGGCACATAGTCACTGTGCCATTCATAGTGAGGATGAATGGATTTGTTACAAGCGCCTCTGTTTCCCTTTACTCCAGCTCAACAGGATTCTGACATTATTCTTTCCTCCCATCCTCTCTCTTATCATGGTTTGTCCACTATCCTTTGCCTGCAGAAACAATCTGCCTACATTTAATCAATATGCTAAGTTGCTTTAGTTGCGTCTGACTCTTTGTGACCCCATGGACTGTAGCCTGGCAGGCTCCTCTGTCTGTGGGATTTTCCAGGCAAGAATACTGGAGGAGGTTGCCATGCCCTCCTCCATGGGATCTTCCCGATTCAGGGATCGGACTCATGTCTCTTATGTTTCCTGCATCGCCAGGCGGGTTCTTTACCACTAGGACCACCTGGGAAGCATATTTTTAATCTATAACTTTAGTTATACCTCCAGCTGCATTGGAACATGCACATGCCTTAGTAATTTAAGCAAACATTAATTGGATTTATCTGCTTTCCCTTCCAATAACCAATTTAATTTTCTTTATATTTTGAACAAGCTTTCGAGAACCTTAATTCCATTTCTTGAACTTTCATTCTAAATTGTTTATACTTCAAACTAGCATTTGAGAGATCCTGTCTCTTCCAAAAGAGAAGTCTTGAAAACTCATCAGTGACCTCAGAATTTACAATCATTGGTCTTCACTTGTTGTTGGGGAGAATTTATTGGACACTTTCTATGTGAAAGATATCATGCAAAGCTATGTTTGGAAAGAAAAACATGAATATGAGTGAATGCCTGCTCTCAAGTTGCTTATCATTTCTCTCATATTCAGCTGTTTCAGACATTTGATTGTTCCTGGAAATTTTTTTTTCATTGTTTTAAGATAGAATTAGCAATCAATGGCTCCAGATCAAATTCAGTCCACTGCCTATTTTGGTATGTGGCTTAGGAACTAAGATTTTTTTGGGGGGGGCCTTTTTTAATGGTTGAAGAAGAGTCAAAAGAAGAATACTATGTGGTGACAGGTAAACATCAAATGATATTCAAATTCACAGAAATATTTATTGGAACATATCTACACCCACTTATTTAAATAGGATTTATCATGGGGGAAGAGAGCAAATTAGCCGAGATGGCATGTTCAGGCTCCCTGACTCCACGTTTTGTAAATAACGATTATGCAACAGCTGAGATCACTTATAGTACTGCACATGCATGTCACGAGGTTTATGTAATAGCGGAGATCATTTGTAGCACTGTGCATGTGCATCACGAGGTGCTCGCTTGGTCACAGGCTACTTTCTGCGGTACACCTGTGTAAGCTTCACCAGGAAAGCCCGGGCTCCTGCTGCATTGGGGCTACATTGGAGTGACTCCATGATTCTGTTATATGAGGTTATGATATGGCTCCATTATGGCTACTTTATGGTTATGTTGTGGCTGCTGCCACGGCTGCTCTGTCAGCTAGGAGAGAGGCTATGTTATGGCTGCCTTGCCAGCCAGAAGAGAATAAATATGTCTGCAGATCCTACGGCTCCTCAAATCTCCTTCCAGCCTCCAAGCTCACATCTTACTGGGTAGTAGGGTACCCAGCGAACAGGGTACCTCACAGCGAACAGTGAGGACAGTGTGAACAGCAAGACAATTGCATCACGGACAGGATCAATGATACATATCTCAATATTTAAAAAACAAACAACTCAATTAAGAAATGGACAGAGGATCTGAACAGGTATTTTTCCCAAAGACATACAGATGGACCACAGGCATGTGAAAACAGACACTAATCATCAGGGAAATGCAAATTAAAACTACAGTGAGACATCACATCACATCTGCCAGAATGGCTGTCATCAAAATGACAACAAATAAAGAACCTGCCTGCCAATGCCAGAGACACCGGAGGCGTGGGTTCGATTCCTAGGTTGAGAAGATTCCATGGAGGAGGAGGTGGCAACACACTCCAGTATTCTTGCCTGGACAATCTCATGGACAAAGGAGCCTGCCAGGCTACAGTCCATGGGGTCGCAAAAAACTCTAACATGACTGAACACACACGCAATATAAGCCTAATCTTAGCTAGATTATATAGATAGGTACCATGTATCTATCTGTATTATCTCTGTATCTATATCTAAATAGCTGTCATTCATATACCTGTTTGTGTGTTCATGTATGTGTATGTATTCTCCTTTTTAAATTTATTTTCTATTTAATTTTGGAATCAACTTTAATACAGTACACTTTCTTTCTCTCTATTATGTTTCTATTTCAAACTTCCTATTCAATAGTTTCTTTGTAAAGACAGGGAGGGAAGAAGACCTGGTGAATGGCAAGGCCAAATATTAATTCCTGGTTGTCATCCAACCATGATAATAATAAGGCAAAAAGAATGAATAAACTCTTAAAGGATTTGAATGTAAAATAAATAGAGTAGAAAAGCAAAGTCTGAGACTTGACTTTCCTGAAGTCACCAGGAGGGAACAGAAGATAAAGAAGCTACTAAAGGTGGAATTTAACTAATAGGATTAAGTGACAACCAGGGTAAGTTGTAGCCTGGAACCCATATCAGCAAACTTTTATTCTGCATGGTCCATATAGTAAATAGCTTAGGCTTTGCCATTCATATTACCTTCATCTGCACAGACAACATATATTTTTCTTCCAGATTTATTGAGATATAATACTGCACTGTGTACATTCAAAGTGTATAACATAATAATTTAACTTCCATCATGGAATGATTATCACACTAAGTTTAATGAACATCTATCTGCTCACATAAATGCAAAATAATAGACAAAATTGTTTTCCCTTGTGATGAGAACTCATTGTTTAGTCTCAACAATATTCATATGTAACATGAGGCAGTGTTCATTAAACTCATCATGTCATCCATTACATCCCTAGCGTTTATTTATCTTATAACTAGAAGTTTGTATCACATTCAGGTAATTCTATCTTTCCCCATTCTCTGCCTCTGGTAACCTCAAATCTGATCTCCTTTCTATGAGTTTGTTTACTTGTTTGTTTTTAAAGTATAATTGATACTATGTTAGGTTGCAGTTCACAATATAGTGATGCAATCTTTCTATATATTGCCAAATGATCACCACAATAAATCAAATTACTACCTGTCACCATACATAGATACTACATTATTATTTGCTATATTCCCCCACGCTATACATTTTGTCCCCATAACTCATGTATTTTGTAACTGGAAGCTTGTACCTCTTAATCTTCCTCACCAATTTCATTCATTTCCTCACCCCTCCCCTCAGACACTCACCTTTTTGTTCTCTTTATCTATGACTTTGTTTCTGTCTTGCTATGTTTGTTCACTTGTTTTGTTTTTTTTTTTAGATTACATATATAAGTGAAATCATACTGTATTCCTCTTCCTCTGATTTATTTTAGTTACCACAATACCCTTTAGGTTCATCTACAGTGTCAAAAATGGCAAAGTTTCAGTCATCTTTATGGATGAGTAATATTCCATGGTATACATAACTCAAGTCTTTTTATCCATTCATCTGTTGATGGGCACTTAGGTTGCATCCATATCTTGGCTATTGTAAATAATGCTGCAGTGAACATATTTTTTGTTTTCTTCAGAAAAATACTCAGAAGTGGAATTCCTTGATTGTATGTTAATTCTATTTTTAATTTTCTTAGGAAACTTCATATTATTTTCCATAGTGGCTGCATCTATGTACAATTCCACCAACTTGGACAGATTCTTTACAACTGAGTCACCTAGGAAATCCTTGACTTATATTCTGGAAGTTTAAAAAACAAAGCAATTCTACAAAGTAATAAATAAACTATGGGGTAGTAAAATAAGAAAGTAATTGACAATAATAATTATGCATAAACCTACATATAGAAAATTAGTATACTCAACATGTAAAATAGCTTGTTTAAACAAGTTTAAAAGTAGATTTAACAGTCTTTGGAATGCCAGGCCTAGGAACATAGGAAAAAAAAAAATGAAAAACATTGAAAAGGCAGGCTGATTGAATATTTTAAAGGCTAGGGTTCTCTAATATATAAAGAAAGGCAAATATATGAACCTCTGCATAATTTAGATTACAAATACATTCTCATTTGCATGGCTGTGAATGAAAACACACTGGCAATAGCATTATAAAGAAGGCAGAAATAAGTATGCAACAAATCAGGTGACCTAAGCTGTATACACTCAACTTGGGTACCACAGTGTGGGTTCACCCAAGAGTAGTAGAGAGATGCTTCTAGATACAGAGTGAACTTCTGGGAACAAATTCTGAGTCAAAGGTAAAGAGAGAGGCTTTGATGTTTGATAAAAATGTAAGCATTAAATTTGAAAACCCCTGGACATATTCTCTCACTGATCAGATCATTAACTATGAAAATGCATTGGTTTCATGTATAAACTACTATGTAGAAAAAAAATTAATGAAAACCTACTGTGCAGCACAGGGAATTCTGCTCAGTGCTCTGTGGTGACTAAATGGAAAGGGAATCCAAACCAGAGGGGATATATGTATAGCTGATTCATTTTGGTGTACAGAAAAACTGACACAATATTGTAAAGCAACTTTTTTTTTTTTTTTTAAGAAAATAAGATTTCAGCAGTTCTCCTGGCTTAACGTTACTGCTTCTCTATCAGTCAGATTCTTAAGACTGGCAGGAGGGTCTGCTCCCTTGGAGGTAGCTGAGAATTAGGGAGAAAAAAAGGGTTTGCAAAAATAAAAAAAATTGAATCTTACTGAAAATATGTAATGGTAATCTTTATTATTTTCCAACAAATGATCTGTTCTCCAGCTAGATTGTTCTCATCAAAATTTCATAAAAACAAATAATTTCCCACAGTGACTTAAGAGTATATCACACATTTTATTAATCAAATTCCTTTTAATCTACATTTAGTAGCCACATTTCCAAAACCTATACAACTCATCCCTAATTACTATGGGTCTTACTAATTTCTTCTTGTCTGAACTTTCATAGCATTTACATTTGGTGTAACATGATTTGGCCTTTAATCATGTATTATCATTCCCACCTAAAATGTTAGCCTTTGCTATTCCAGTATTTCTACATTTTCCAAACATACTGGGGGAAGATACAATATTACTTCAGCAAACATATGTTTAAATATCACTTATTGTAGCAAAAATACAGGGAGTGGAACCAAAAGGTATGTATTTCTCAAACATGATATTAAACCCTATGCCATGTTATCCAGAATCATTGAGAAGCCAAATTTTAGAGCATCTTCAAATTATGGTCTCTGGATGGCTCCCAGTTGGCATATCATTTGTTACCAAGTTGAGAATAGTATAGAAATGTAAAATAATCACTTAGAATCTTTATTTATACAAATATTTGTATTTAAATTTGAGCTATTTATGAATACACTAGATATATTCCTTTTAATCTTGCTTTCCTAAATATAAGTAAATGTATAAAAAACCTAGATCTTACAATAACATATTAAACAATTTAATATCAATGGTTATCTCCCTTATTGGATTTTTTAAGGCAATGAAGTTAAAGTACTTTCATCAATTTTTGATCAAGATCACTGCTTATAACACAAGTTTTACAACTGCTATTTTCTACAATTAGATAAACTGAATATATCTAATTCTTGTTGCCATTTCATTTATGAAAATGTCATAAACAGTCTAGTTCATATTAATTAAAGTATAGGTAATCAGAGCAGTTTAGGGCTGATTTGCCTTAATTGGCTTATCAAAGAAAATTACCAGACAGCATTATTTTTATTCTAGGATATCAAAGTTGCTCAGACCACATAGAAATAGAAATTTTCATCCTTTCTTTTAATATAAAGTTAATGCATGTATGTCTTTCAGTGATAAAATAAAAATGGAGCAGATAACACTACAGTATCATAAACTGAGGACTGGTTTCTTTTTAGAAACAATGTATTAGAGAGATTAAAAAATAGGCTTTGAGGTCAACCAGACATAGACGTAATCCAGTTTTATACTCACATAAGCTGTGTGAATACTCCTCTTAAGCTTTATGTCACCCGTATATTATCAATCACATAGAACTAATATGTGGGTTAAATGAGGTTATATTTGAAATGGTCAAATGAGCAATAAATGTTACCTGTTATTTTCAAATAGAAAATTCACCATTGGCTATATTTCATGAAAATTATAACAGTCCATGAATTTTTCATCATTTTTTTTTCCAGTTTCCAAAATGGTTTGGAGGGAAGTTGTGAATATTTAAAATTTCAGATAGGTGGTTTAAATATTAGTTGCATACATATTAAGAAGAAAAATTTTCCCTTTATTATTTTGCAGTTCTATGATATTGAGCTAATTATCTTTTCTCAGTCTCCTTATCTAGAAATTGAGAGGGTTAATTAGAATTTGTCCATTGTTCTAATAAAAGGAAAAAAAGCTATTTGAAATACTTCTACTCTGCTTAAGCAGAAAATATTTTATTAGCTTTTAGAAGTATTAGTAGTATTATATTAGGTCCACCCATGTTGTTGCCAATGGCAGAATTTCTTTTTTGTTTTGTTTTGGCTGTCCCATGCAACTTGCAAGATTTTAGTTCCCCAATCAAAGATTGAACCTGGACCCTTGGCAGTGAAAGCTCAGAGTCCTAACCACTGGATCACCAGGGAATTCCCAGAATCTCATTCTTTTCCATGACTAATATTCTACTGTGTGTGTGCTTGTGTGTGTGTGTGTAAATCACATCTTTAACCACCCATCTGTTGATGGGCATTTGGGTTGCTTCCATATCTTGACTATTGCAAATAATACTACAATGAATATAAGGGTGCATGAATCTTTTCAAATCAGTGTTTTTATGTTTTCTGGATATATACCAGCAGTGGAATTGATGGGCCATATGGTAGTTCCCTTTTTAGTTTTATGAGGAGCCTCTGTACTGATTTCCACAGTGACTGTAGCAATTTACATTCACACCAACAGTGTAGGAAGGTTCCCTTTCCTCCGTATCTTCACCAGTATTTGTTATTTGTCAAGTTTTAATGATGGCCATCTTCAGAGGAGTGAGGTGAATAACCAATTCAAAAAGAAATAAATTTGTAGAGTATTAAATTTCAAATGTCCACAGAACATAAGAGACGAAAGAACCTTAGACATTTTGTGAATGCAAGGCTAAATAATTTGTTTGTTGGTTCTCCTGGCTTGGGTTGATCCAAGTCTCAGTGAACACTGAGAATCCAGTGGCAGGGACTTAATATCTATTTGGAAAGGCATAAATTTGAATAATGGGGAAATCAAATTAAATGTCAAGACCATAGGTTTCTCTTTAGATACAAGAAGCAATAGAGTTCAATAAAATGTCCTTTGAACTAAAGGAATTAGACAAATATGGGGAATATCAGGACATGTAAATTATATGGATACACAAGGTTCATGATGGATCAACTCAATTAAATGTAGTGTAGATAGTTGGAATTAAAAAATTAATGTTTCATTTCGTTGTCCAAAGTGATGAAGATCTGATGTTTACAAAGGTGATTTTTACAAAGGTCATGAAAGAGCAAATGTGCTCTTTCCTAACTGTATTTAACAAAGCACAATTGGTAAGTTGGTTAGATAGGGTGAATATACATCACTTAAAAATTCTTTTTGTCACCTGATAACACATGAACTTGAGTTCACACAAAAAATAAAAAATATAGAAAGATTAAAGTTACTTCTTTGTTCTGGATTCTAAATTTTTAAGTAACAATAGAGAATATTTGTTTAAATGGTCATTTCCAACCATGGATTAATAGTAAAGATTAGAAGGACCATAAGAAGACTCTCTTTGGATTAATTTACCTTGACATTTCATTTGGAGCATCAAGATAAATTAATCCAAATAGATTCATTTAAAACGTATTTTGTGCATATGTTCTTAGTCATGTTTGACTCTTTGGGACCCCATGGACTGTAGCCTGCCAAGCTCTTCTGTTCATGGGATTGTCCAGGAAAGAATACTGGAATGGGTTGTCATTTCCTCCTTCAGGGGATCTTCCTGACCCAGGGATCAAACCTACATCTCCTGTGTCTCCTGCATTGGAAAGGGGATTTTTATCACTGAGCCACCTGGGAAGCCCAAAATGTATTATAAACTCAAGCAATTTTATTTTTATAGATTTCATTTCTCTGTGTTCTTATTATATTACTAAAGCAAATGTAGATTTTTAAATAAATAATACCTGTGAGATAGATTATCAGGCAGTTGAAGGAATGACTTCTACAAAACGGGATTGAAGCAAAAAGCTTGAAGTTTACTTTGGGAGATCATAAGCCATGTTCACAAACTATCTTTAGCCATTTAAGGGACTTTCATATAGATTCTATCCCTTGATGCTTTCTAGTTCTTTTATTAAATGGATTAAATTAAATTAGTTATTATTGGTATAAATCCATAGGATAAAAAGGAAACAAAGCTACACTTCTAATGGAAAAAGTCAAGCAATTTGAACGAGATTGTATACCAAAAATAAGTTCCCTTCGCTTTCTTTAAATGCACATTTTTTAATGCTAATTTAAAGATTTCTCTTTTGGGGGACATTAGTTGATGAGCAAGATGTTTTACTGATTACTTTCTAAGAATATCTATGTCATCCCTCCCTTTGAATAGCTTACTCTGTCTAGCAACCATTTAAAAAATGTTGAAGTGTAAATTGAGGTAATTTTATGATTGTTGTGTTCTCTACATATGTTCAGTACAGTATAATACCATTTAGGAATTTGTTTTTAGAGGAAAATAATCTCACAATGCAAATAGCACAGGGTCATCTTGATGGAGTTCACTGTCTCCCCATATTAATGGCAGAGGTTGCTTTATGTGGAAGGCAGGCTTAATCATATTTTTCAAAAAGTCATTGACTTAAAAATATTATTCTGAAGTATGGTTGATTTATCCTCAAAAATTATAAGGCTGGTTAAAGGATAATTATATGCATGTGTACTTCTGAACTGTATTATAATTCACACATTAATTTGCTCCACATAGGAACACCTATACTGAGTATTACTGCACCTTACTTTTCTGGTCAACATTCTTTAAAAGTCATTTTAGCAGGCTTCATGTTGTTAACTAGTTAATGACTATTATTGCAAAAAACTTATATTCTATTTCTCATAGGTATGAAGTGAGTGGATACTGGCCAAAGTATTTATATACATATAAAATATTTTGCTATGTTTGTACTAATTAATGTAAAAATATAAAATTATACCCATTTTAAAATCAAATGTTGTAAACCTTTAAAAATAAATGTTACATTAAAAAATAATTTACTTCTGCACCTACTTTCTTTATGGGTAAGAGGACAGATCAAAAGTACATTTTTGTGTGTGTATTTTTTGTTTAAAACTATATCTTTATTATATTGTCTGCAGAATTGCATTTGGTCTTGTCCCTTTTTACTGACAAATCTGAAAACATTCTGCCACACTATCCAGCTCAGGAATATTCTTGAGTAATAAAATGAAGACAATATGGAATAAGAATTCATCCAAACTGCATCTGTGATTTAGTTCAGTGCAAATCCTTTATGTATGTGGATTATATAATCCTTTTTTTTTTTTTGCATCTTTAAGCTTTCCAAATAATTTCAGAAGTAAACTATAGAACATAAGATAATTTTTGCACAATTATGTTCACTATATCTGTACACTGAAAGTTACATATTTTAAGAAATTTAGAAAATATAAAACCATTATATGATAAATTATATGGAGAAATATTGAATCGTCATTGTAAACTTTCAGCAATATGTTAAAAATTTGTGATTTAGTCATTTAATAAAATAGAGACATTAATTTACTATATTGTTTTCCTTCCTTTTAATTATTCAAACTGAGACTAATGACCCATCTAAATATGAAAAGGATATTAATGAAATGACAAGCTTTCAGTGTTAAGTTAATATTTTGACAACTACTGTTGAAACAGAAAATGTTAGCAATGGGAAATCAAACAAGAGATTAAAGTTAAATATCAAGTTTAAGAAATGTCAAGAAAAAATAAGGACTAAAATTAGAATAAATCATGAAGATCATAAATCTAATCCTCAAAACATTACAAAAAATATGTCATTTTCAATGTATTAAGAAAAGATGAAAGTTAGGGATTTTGTAAGCAATATTATCCTTCAGAGAGAAGCATCACAAGAAAACATCTAATATTGATGATTCAAGAAATATTTCTGAGAGCATTAGTTAAAGTGATTAAATGTAATTAATTACATGAAGACAGACTGGGGATGCACAGAGCAAAAAACTACTACGTTTTTTTTCTCTTCTAGGATTTTTGAAAAATATTTATTTATTTGGTTGTGCTGGGTCTTATTTGTGGCATACAAACTCTTAGTTGCTTCTTCTAGTATTTTACATGTATACATATACAAACTCATTTTATAATCTTAAAACCATACCTACAAACAATTTCCACTCCACTTTTTCACTTATTTTAATATCATAATTATTTTATGTCATTACATTTTTTGTGAAATTATCATTTTTATTCGTTGTGTTGTAGTCTGCCATATGGATCTGCTCTAATTCATTTCATTGCTCTGTCAATTTTGGAAATTACTACTTCCGTTATAAATGTGTACACAATAAAGATATGTTGCTATCTACTACTTTTTAATCTAAACATTTTGTATTATTATTTTTTTACCATGCCAATCTGTTACTTTAAATAAGTCAACTGGTACTTTTTTGTGTGAATAAAACTAAATCTTAGACCAGAAACAGTAATTGAAGAGCCATAGACTGATTTATGTAATTTTGTAATTCTCAAGTAAAAATGTTTCATGTTTAAAGACATTTGTATGAATGAATTTTATATTGAGATCTTCAGTTTTAGCCTCAAGAAGTTTCTATTGAAAAACCCAAATTCCTATAAGCACAGTTCTTTCTCAAGTACAAAAAAATGTGCTCTTAGGTGTATACAGTGAATCCTTATTCCTCATATAAAAAATGTGATGGCAATACATTGTCTGAGACACATACATGATTCTGATCACATCCAAATAACTTGGCTGGTTCTTAATAATAATCTCTCAAAGACTTAATATGTTATTTTAGATAAAATTACTTGACCCAATTAATATGCTATAGAACTCCATTGAAATACTGTTGCACAATTTACATGCCTCCCACAACTGTCCCCTAATGTTAGGCTTGCATATTTCAAGTGCATTAGAAGCACAATGTGAGAATTTCGTGAGTGTGATTTTTAATGAAACATTTGAAGGCCTCTTTAAATCCAGGGCTACAAAGACCAATTTCATACATTTAGTTCTTTTAAAATCTACAGCATAATCTTGTAAGAAATAGTTAGAGGTAGTTTACATTACTCTCTTTAGGTAGCCTTTGCAGGATACTATTGTAATCGCAAAGGGATGAAAGCTTAAATTTTTATCATTTTATTACTCTTTGTAAATTAAGCCATGTTTGAATAGAAACCCACTGAGAACAGAATAAGTGGGGAAACATTTCGATTACCTTTCTGAAATATACAAGTGGTATTGAATTCAAAAGTTTGCTCAATGGCTTCATGGGGAAATGAATTGTCTGCATTGTATAAAGGGGCTGATGTTTTAACAATTGTTTTTGTGGACAGAATTTGAAGAGGTAATAATTGGATTAGAAACAAAAGGAGATGCTGGGAAGGGAATTGAGAAATGCCCTAAGGTCTGAGCTGCTCTTGGAGAGGGGAATACCAGCAGAGAGAGAAATATGGACATAGCAAAGAGAGGTGTGTTTTCCCATTTCTAATCTCAGTTTCAATTTCTTGATTCCTAAGTATTCTGCACACTATGGACAAACTGTCCCTATGTACAAGCTCCATTTTAATAGGGTGCTAATAATATGATTTATAAAGACAAGGGAATTTTCTTACGTGGAAATTCTAAGCCTAGATAATAGACATTTTACATCAGACTTTCTGCAGAAAATATGTTCCCCTAGACTTAAAGTTGCATCAAAACCAGAACTAGAATCTTCACATTCCAAAATATAAGACCCATGCATGATGAGGGTCTGAGCCACCAGAGGCTTCCCTGGAGGCTCGGATGGTAAAGAATTTGCCTGCAATACAGAAGACCCAGGTTCCAAGCCTGGGTTGGGAAGATCCACTGAAGAAGGAAATGGCTACCCACTCGTCTTCTTGCCTGGAAACCAGACAAGCCTGGCAGGCTACAGTTCACGGGGCCGCAAAGAGCTGAACACGACTAAGCAACTCACACACACACACACACACACACACACACACACATATGCATGATAAGATATATGTGCTTTTCTTTCAAGCTCTTCTAGACTATTTATTCAGAAAAGAATAAATAATACCATGGTATATATAGAGAACAGCCGCTGAGTGAACTGAAGTAAAAAAAAAAAAAGTGTTGAAGATTAAGAGTTGTAGACATGTAGATATGTTGACAAAATACTTGAAAACCAGAAGAGTTAAAAAGTTGGTAACCTTGGAAAAGCTTGTCTTCCCTGAGCCAATAATTGAAACATTTTTCCAAACCCATTTCAGTTTGAGTTCTGAAGTTACAAGTCTGGGATAGAATTCTATTTGCTTGAAGTTCACGCTTATTGCTGGTGACAAGATGAAACTACATATACAACTAGGATAAATATAGCCAGAATCCTAGCTAGTTAGGCTACATCATCAAAAAAAAAAAAAAAAAAGGAAAAAAGAGAGATGAAAGTATAAATAAAAGAATATTCTATGAATCTTCAACCAACTCACTGTCAAAAGCTGAAATCTGATGCAATCTGACATTGTACCAAAATTGAATTTTTATTTAGAGCAAGGAAACAGCATCTTCTAAGAGATTTCATCAAGAATTCTATACTCTAAATATTTCAGTTTTAATCTAAATGTTACTGGTCAATGAGTTATATTGGGGATTGCACTGTTCTTCTCTTAATATCAACACTGACTTTGAAAAATATTATATCTATGTTTAATCTTTTGTGCATGTGTGGGATAAATGATTACAAAAGCCTCATTTTCTCTACTCACACTCAATAAATTAATCTCCTAAAATCCAGAAGAACTAGATTTTTTTCTATATTAGCAGTCTAACCTATCTTGGACTGAGCATCTGCACAGTGTAATTTGACTGTGTGATCCTGAATTAATAGACTCATGAGACTGATTGCATGTGTGTGTGCTAAGTTACTTTATTCATGCCCAGACTCTTTGTGAGCCCATTATCCTGCCTGGCTCCTCTGTCTGTGGGATTCTCCAGTAAAGAAAACTGTAGTGAGTTGCATGCTCTCCTCCAGGGAATCTTCCTGACCCAGAGGTTGAACCCACATCTCTTACATCTCCTCCATTGGCAGGTAGGTTCTTTACAGCTCGTGCCACCTGGGAAGCCCAGAGATTATGTTTACCCTGAAACAATTCAATGATCATTAATTTTTATGAAACATTTTTCACAAACACATTAAAAGAGGAATGCTGTTTTGTGGGAATTGTAAATTAAGGAGAAATAGTAGGTTGAGGTGGAGAAGGCAAAGGCACCCCACTCCAGTACTCTTGCCTGGAAAATCCCATGGATGGAGGAGCCTGGTAGGCTGCAGTCCATGGGGTTGTGAAGACTCAGACATGACTGAGCGACTTCACTTTCACTTTTCACTTTTATGCATTGGAGAAGGAAATGGCCACCCACTCCAGTGTTCTTGCCTGGAGAATCCCAGGGATGGGGTCGCACAGAGTCGGACACGACTGAAGTGACTTAGCAGTAGCAGTAGGTTGAGGAGAGAATTAGATGCATACAACTTTAAACTCAGACAATGCATAAAGAATGAAGAGTCTAAGGTGGTACACAATGGAGCAATGGAGTTTTCAATAAATGCACCTCATAAATGTTATTTGATTGCCTGCAATGTATAAGGCAGGTACTAAAGTACTTGTATTCCCAAGTACATTGGAAGTAAAAATTTCACTTCCTTGTCAAAGCCTTGGCTAATGGAGACAGTAAGATGTGGTGGATTGTATTCTCTGTCAGTTAGGCTATGGCTAGGCTATGTTGCCCAGTTTTTAGGTCAACAGCTAATCTGATAGAGAATGGGCAAACAACCGAGTCTTACCGTATGACACAGGGAACTATATCAGTATCCTGTGATAGACCATAATGGAAAAGAATATGAAAAAGAATATAAGTGAATCACTCTGCTGTCCAACAGAAACTGATATAATATTATAGATCAACTATACTTGAATAAAATAATAAAAAGAACTAGTCTGGTGTCTCTGTGAAAGCATTATGGATGTGATTAACATTTAAAATTAGTTGAGTCTAATATAGACCTAAGATAGATCATTCCCCCTATGATGTGGGTGGGCCTCATCCAATCAGTTGAAGGCCTTCAGATTTAAGATTGAGGTTTCCCACAGAAGAAGAAATCCTGCCTTAGGGCTTCCACATAGAAATATGCTTGAGTTTCTAGTCTGGCTACAGATGTCAGACTCAAGACTCTAATATTGACTTGTATCCACAGTCTGCTGACTTAGTCTGTGGTTTTTGGATTCCATGATGAGTATCAACTCATATTTGAATTCCCTGCTGCCTGGTTGGCCCTACAAATTTGACACACATACCACTCCACCAACCATTACCAGAGCCAGTTGCTTAAAATTAGAATATGGAGCCAATGTTAGTGATGGAGAGATAAAAAATCCAGATCTAGATATAAATATTAATTCTACTGGTTCTGTTTTTCTCTGGAGAAAAATATTCTTTTGGCATAAGACCCAGCAATTTTCTCACGAAATTAGTTTATAGTTAGACATGTAAATCTAGTAGAAAGTGGTACCAGATAGCTTTCATCCTCTGAAATTAACATCTTCTTGTATTTAAGCAGGAAACAAAATAGATTCACACAAGAAGCAATTATTTAATTTAGCATTTATTCTCAGAGCATAACACCATCAATTTTTATTTTTTCTACTTCTGTATGCTTGTGTATCATGAAAATGTGTCTGTATACATGTTCCAATTATTTAAGCTTATCTCACATTAAGGAGAAGGAAATAGCAACAACCCACTCCAGTATTCTTGCCTGGAGAATCCCAGGGACAGAGGAGCCTGGTGGGCTGCTGTCTAAGGCATCACACAGAGTTGGACACGACTGAAGCGACTTAGCAGCTGCACATTAAGGAACAACAAAATAAAGCAATGTGAAATAAAAGTTTATCTACTCTAGCCTTTATTTCACATATATTGATTATAATAATTTCATAAGAAATTTCTTTTTTATATAAGCAAAAATCTCTATTTTCTGTATTTGACAATTATAAATAAGATGTAATTTTAGCCAATTCTCCATTCTCCATATTATTTTTAGTGCTTTATCAAATATATTGGTCAGTTAAAAATGTATTTGTATTTTAATTTCAATATTCAAATTTCAGGAATGTCATCAATTTAAACACACACTATTTGATAGTTTCTGTTGAAAAATATAAATCTAACTTTCCCTACTCTTTTTGCTTGCTTTTCCATTAGCACATAGAAATTTTGTAAATGTTTGTTTTATATAAGATAGGAACACTAACTTTCTGTCCTTATAACTTTTTCTTTCACAATAGGCATTTCTAGCATTAATCCCACATGTACAATGACTGTAAGGTTTCCAGGGACTATGATTTGAAAATTCTGAAGCCATCAATTAGTTCATATAATCAATTATCCCTGATTTGTCATTGGTGATGTATACAGTGGATGTGGATTCTCAGGCCGAAGGATGTGAATTAAGGCTGTCATCACTGACGTCTGGTTTTCATCACCTCTTCAATTTTTCTCTTTCTTATAGAAAAATATACGTGTGTGTGTGTGTGTGTGTGTGTGTGTGTGTGAGTGTTATTTATAGGTGTCTCAGAAGGTAAAGAATCTACCTGCAATGCAAGTGACCCAGGTTTGATCCCTGAGTTGGGAAGATACCCTGGAGAAGGAAGTGGCAACCCACTGCAGTATTCTTGCCTAACGAATTCCACAGACAGAAGAGCCTGGTGGGCTATAGTCCATGGGGATGCAAAGAGTAGGACATGACTGAGCAATTAACATTTCACTTTCACTATTTCATACACACACTTGTATACATACAGAGAGAGAGAGATATAATTCTATATGCTTTCTACTTCAATTGTTTTAGGAGGAAGTCTAAGGCTTAAAAAAGAGACATTCAGTTAAATAAACTTTACATCCCTATTGTCCAGATATGTCACAAAACTAACAAAACAATTTTTGCTTTTTTCAGCTTTAGCTTCCAAATAGTTAGCTACAACTGCTAATTCTGTAGGAATCTAAGAGAAAACTACTTTGTAAAATGATTCTGTTTGGATTTATATTATAATTTGGATGCCACATTTCTGATATCTGTCTGTTAGATCAGATTTATCATTCATACTATTTCTTAAAATAGCTTTTATTGGAGTATAGTTGATTTATAATGCTATGTTTGTTTCTGCTGTACAGTTGTATATATGAAAATATATGCATATATGTATACACACACACACACACACACACACACACACACACACACACACATGCATACACTCTGTTTTAGATTCTTTTCCCATATAGATCATTACAGAGAATTGAGCTCCCTATGCTATACAGTAGGTTCTTCTTACATAATGTTTTTATAAAAATATAAATCGGCTACAAAATTGAGTGAATTGCTTTCTCAGAAACAAATATCAGTATTTTTATATGTGTTTATTTATTTACATACATGCACAACTTACTCAAAATACATTTAGTCAGTATTGATTTGACGTGATTATAAAACTAAAGTGCACATACAATTTCAAATGTTTTAATACTAAAGTATTGATTAACAAAAATGGTGATTCTATTTATTAATTTAGACTATAAATGAAATAGTTTTAAATAAAAAATAGTTTGTTTTAAATATTCATACAAGTATTGAGTTAAATTATTTCCTTTCTTCAAAATAGGACACATTAGGTCATTTTGTCCTATAGTGTCTGAAGACATGCTGACCTAACTTATCTCACTCTCAAAATTTTTTTCCTTTTCAT
The DNA here is from genome assembly GCF_033118175.1 of Dama dama. Taxonomy (NCBI): domain Eukaryota; kingdom Metazoa; phylum Chordata; class Mammalia; order Artiodactyla; family Cervidae; genus Dama; species Dama dama. The sequence continues at coordinate 34,851,570 of NC_083685.1, forward strand.
CCTAGGATATGGCTTTAAGGTGTAAACCATTGTTTCCATAAATTAACATATGGCAACACTGGCTACTAGTAGATTGGAAACAGGAGTTGAAAATAAAGGATCTAAACCAAGGCATTAATATATATTTTTGCACACATCTGGAGACCATGCCAACCTTAAAATAAGTATCAAGAGAGGGTTGTATTCTGAGGTCCACCAATATTTTATTTTTGGATGGCTGCACTTGTGTGGGAACACATAGGTAATTCAGGTACCTTCAGTATTACATATTTTGATGTACAAACATATATTTATGTGGATATATATGTATGTGTGTGTGTGTATATATATATATATATATATATAGCTGTGGGACTTCAGTGGTAAAGAATCTGCCTGCCAAGCAGGAGTTGCAGGTTGGATCCCTGGGTCAGAAAGATCCCCTGGAGAAGGAAATGGCAACCGACTCTAATATTCTTGCCTGGAAAATTCCATGGACAGAGGAGCCTGGTGGGCTACAGTCCATGGGGTAGCAAAAGAGTTGGATTTGACTTAGCAACTAAACAATAACAACAGAATGTATAACCATAGCAGTAGAAACATAATTTATTATTACCTTGCACAAAAGTATACTCCCTAATATGTAAAATCAATACCCATTTAGTCAGATATTCTTTTATTTTCTAAATGTGTATCAAAATTTTACACAAAACAATTTTTTCTGCGAAAGGTAAGGTACAGATAGATATCAATAAATAAAGGAATTGATGTTTATCCATCTAAATCTAAGTCATTCATTCCATTGTGAGCGCATGAAAAAATAAGATGAAAAACAAAAGGGAATTCACATTTATAAAGCAGCTAATATACCCCAAATTTCATCAGATTATTTGCAGTTTATTTTCTTTTACTGTGTAACCGTTGCCCACCAAAATGAGAGACATTGTAAATTAAAGAGCCAGTAAAGTTCTGTCATGTTCATTTTTGGTATTCAATTCTAGTGCTTTTATTTTAATTACAGACAAGTAATTAAGAATACATGATATATTATTTTCCTCTTCAAATATAAAACCTGAAGAGAGTAACAGATAATATCATAGCTTTAATATGGTCCCCCCAAAATGTCTCACATATGTATAGATTTCATTGTATTTCCAAAATACAATTCTACGTAAAATTACTGCATAAAACTATAAAGGAATTTTTAAAATACTTGCCTGAAATCCAAGGAGCTTTTCACTCGGCTTAATGTGCCTCTGAAATTCACATTCTATGGGTTGTATCACTTTGATTCCATCTTCATAAAAAACATAGAACATGTTCCCAATTCCCAGACCTTAGGAATAAAAACATATTCAAAAGTTCAAAATAAAATTATCAGAAACCTTTACGATGAAAACTCAGTGCCTGTCATATTGCTGGTGGGAGATCAATTTGTGAAGTTGTGTAATGTTAATAAAGCAAACCATGTGAGACCTTTACCAAACGTCCAAGTAAATCTGTGATATGCAGAAATTCCACTTCTCCCTAATGAGCACATCAGCGCTTTCTTTGTAAGTCAACAAATGTTTCAGATATTTTAAACTAATTATAAATGTAAATTATGAAACCTTTGATACACAGATTATGTCTGCTACCTTCCCACTTAATTTAGGTGTTGATTTAAGATATAAAAGCACTTTCTGAAAAATCATGTTTATCCTATTTCTTGTTCGAGTTCCCTAGGGAAAATAAACTGTCCTTTGCAGGAATTTAGAAACAAAATCTTATTGTTCTGGAAACAAAAAGATCAGTTCCTCTAGATTTGGGAGAATATGTATTGAATATTTTCCAAAAATAACATTTGTAAATGTAATCCCATTAGAGGTCTTACATGTTACTTTTCATAATGATAAATTTTAGGGTTAGTTTCTCCACCTTAAAATTTGAATTAATATAAGGTCTTGCAAAAATCTCACTTAAATCATACTATTAATTTTTTTCACACTGCAGGTTTGGGTTTGTGACATCTTAGAAATCCATCTCACTTACATTATAAACCCACTCCTCATGGGTGCAGGATGCTACAGATTAGACACCTGAAATGCCCGTGAGAATTAATGGAGGTCTGCACCTGGGGACTTGTCACCTCTGATTACACAGCTCTTCTCTTTGTTTCCTCTGCTTCTGTCTTGTTCCAACTTGTCCAGACTAAGGGCATGTAGTCTTTCCTTTCCTGATCCTTTCCTGATTACCTCATCCAGGTATACCAATTTGTAAACCATATTTATTCAGTTTAATTCTACCACAAATCCAGTGAGAGCATATGTCCTTTAATAGTTAAGTAATTATATTGAAATCTTGGTAGATTGAAAACCCAATTGCTTAAAATGTTTAACATCTGAAAACATTTTTAATTTTTATTTCAATTGACAATACTTGCAAAGTCTATGAAATCAAGACTGAGGATCCCAAGTATTTGATTTGCAAATAAATAAAATTATTTAACTTAAGCTGTATTTTCTTTTATTAAATATGTTTCTAGCTAATTTAAAATGTCACCAGTTCTGCCTATTTGATCTATGTCCATCTATTCCTATGATTATGAGGAAAATGTATTTGATCAGAATTATAACTTTATTGGTGTTTATAAATAATGCAGTTATTTCTAACTAATAATGCATATCCGTTTTAATATTATTTTGACAAATCATATTGTTTTAGAAATATTTTACCATTCTTATATTTTAATACATGTTATTTTTATCAGTTAATTGTGCATTTTAGTTCCAGAATGCACAACATCACAATGAGATGTTCCTGAATAGTAGCAGAAATGGCAAGGACTAAATTCAAGTTGTTTTTCATGAAATAAAATTTAAGACTTGTCAGCTGTTATTCATAATTACAGCTCTGCATACAGAAACATCAATTCTATACCCAAAGGTATACAAAACTCAGTTTTTATGCAAAAAATAATTTGTATCAATAAGCTTTTGTATAAACATGGATAGATGGTTGATGTGCACTACCTATTAGTGACTTGCAAATTAACATGACTGGGTGTTGAAACTTATGAGCACAAGCAAGCTGTGATGTGGTGTCTGATATTCACTTGTGTCAGTTACTTTGTTTGATGATGATTACAAAGCACATAGCATTTTTTAATGAACGTGACGCTACCCTCCTTCAGCTGCTGCACAATTCTGCTCCACAGTCAGCGATTTGAATGTGTTTGAATTTGACAACTACTCCAAGTCCAGACTGTTTGCAAAGTTTCTTGAAGTATCTTCTGTCCTTTCTCCTATGGATGTTTTCAATGTTATATATATATATATTGAATATATATATTCAATATATTCAATGTTCAGTTGAATATATTCAATACTTTATATATATATATATATTTTTAATTTTTTTTTTTTTTTACTATATTCTGTGCATAGTGCAATCAGTGAGATTCCACTGTCCTTTTGCACAGATTAAGTTTCTGGGAGTTATTTTCCTCTGAAAACCTGCTTAATCCATCCAAATCGCTTTCAACACTGAAAGTCCATTTTCTTACTTTTTAAAATGTGAGTTACACATCAGGATTTTTACAGAGTATAAACTACTTTCCAAGTTACAAGTTATTGAGAAATACAAATAACTTTAAGCAAGGTGCATTTTACTGTTTTTGGTGGGAATATAACTCCTTAGTGCTTATGAAATAGTATTGCCAACAAAATATTATGTACAAATATGTTAAAATGATAATATAAATGAACCAGGTATCAGTCACTCTGCTAGGAAATAAAACTTAATCCTCAGAGCTATTGATGAATTCCTCTCTTCCTCACCTTAACAAGGTTTATTTTGCCATTCATTTTCATGCTAGACATATCTTATTCATCAATTATCCTTTAGATTTTAGCAGAAGAGTTCATAATCTGAGTATATGATAAAGATGTATCATTCTAAATTTGCTACTATAGTATTATAATTTATTTTGAATATGCTGCACAGAAGAATACAAATTACCTGATGCTGGGGATCTTGGTAATTGAAGACACATGCTGATTTTTACATTAGGGGCATTCATTAGCTTTATTTGCATAAGAAGCAATAATGTACCTGTTAGGGAAAGCACACTGATTGAAACCACCCACCCTGGCCAGGCACCAGAGTACCTATCTACATGAGTTGTTTTACAACAGAAGCTCCTGCTAAGGAACACGGAGCTAATAAGCCACTGCCAACTGGAAGAGTTCGGGAAAGGTCTAAAGGAGACACCACATGTCCGACCACCTCCCAGAATCCTTCTCTCTGGCATCCATCTTGGCTGAACAAGGCATGCACCACCAGGAAGGACTGATTCAGAGTCAGAATGACTGGCTAAAGACAACCCGGAAACTAATCCCATCACCATAAAACCGAGACTGTGAGCCACGTGGCAGAGCTGTTCCCCTTAACTTACTGCTCTCCACCGGGTGCCCTTTCCCAATCAAATCTCTTGCTTTGTCAGCACATGTGTCTCCTTGGACAATTCATTTCTGAATGTTAAACAAAAGCCCAGTTTGGGGCCCTGGAAGGGGTCCCCCTTCCTGCAACATACCTGTGTATGTTCAGTATAACTATGTCATTATAACATATTTCCATGTTCTAACAGTTTAAAAAATTTTTTTGGTATGAGAGACTGTTAACAGAGATAAATCCCATTCTGGATTCAGATAGCTCAGAGGTAAACCATAGCTATAGCACTTTCTGTTATATCATGGGGAAGTTATTTACTATATAACTTCTGTGTTGTAATTGTAAGACGTAAATAAGATGGAGAAAGGAAAACATGTAGCCAAGTGACTTGAACTCTTACTATGAGTTCAAGAAATATTGAATTGTCCCTATTTTTGTGATTGACATTATCTCTTTGAAACATCATTGGGCCAAAATAGCGAAATGACATATAACCAAATGTACATACTGTCCTCATGTTTTCCTCAAATCTACACTGTGAGATATGCTACTAGTATATTTCAGTTTTTTATGAGGTTGAATTCTATGAATACATGAGCCTCCTAAAAGAACAACCTGATTTTCTAGTAGAATGGTTGATCTTTTCAGGGGGGTCTGCAAATTCAAACTATTTTCATAATAATGCTAAGATGTCATTTGCATTTTTCTCTTTCATTCAAATGTAGAGTTGTAGCTCTTGACAGTTTACATGATATGTGGTGTTATGATGATATCACAACAGTTCAATGCAGAAGCAGATATAGGAATTCTACATTTTTATTCAGTCAAATATTTTTAAAAATGCAGTGTTCAACAGTGAGCCTTTTCAATTTTTAAATAACACTTTACAAATAATATGGTATTTATGGCTATATGTAATGAGCTTACTACAATTATTTTTAATAAATTATTAAATATATATTTGAATTTTGCTTTAATTTCTAATATGGTAATTAAAGTGGATAGAAATAACCTACATAAACAAAAGCTCTTTGGGTTGTCAATAATTGTGAAGAGTGTAAAAGATTTCTGAGTCCCAAAAATCTGACCGTTAGTTTCAATTACAATTCTTTCCTCATTGATGTATTGCAGTTTATTACAAAAGTTCTTGATGTAAGTAAAAGCTTTACAACTGTAGTCATTGTAAAGTTTAGAAATATGTGCTGTTTGTCTTTTTTCATCACTTGGTGAAAACAGACATAAGTACTTTGTCTTTTTCAGGTCGATAGTTAATCTAACAAGGTATAGTAGCTCAAAAAAGTGATCTATAATTTGTTTTTTCCTTGTGAGCTTTTTCTCTGCTTTGTTTTTCTTTCTATACAGAAAAGACATACACAAGAAGAGAAGTATTTCCCAGAGGATTTTTTGATCAATACTGTACTTTTAAATATATGAGATGGACTGAGAAAAAAAAAATGGATGTAATTTACATCCTTGTATCAATCCTTTGAGGACTGCTACACAAGAATAACAGTGCATTATGATAATATAGTTACATTATGTGTTATATATAACACTATATTCCATAAATTATATCAAAATAATGGTTATTTGTGATTATTGGATGAATATTTAAGTCAATAATAAAAAATATTTTGTGGTGTTTGCCTTCCTCTGGAGTAAATTGCCATTACTTTGATATTTAATTTATGGTCAATAGCAAATTATAAATCCTACAATATAGTGAGTTGGTAACCAATCAAAGGTCATTTTTTTTTCATTTATTTTTATTAGTTGGAGGCTAATTACTTTACAATATTGTAGTGTTTTTTGCCATACATTGACATGAATCAGCCATGGATTTACATGTGTTCCCCATTCTGACCACCTCCCCCAACTCCTTCCCCATCCCATCCCTCTGGGTCTTCCCAGTGCACCAGCCCTGAGCACTTGTCTTATGCATCCAACCTGGGCTGGCGATCTGTTTCACATTTGAAAATATACATGCTTCAGTGCTAGTCTCTCAGATCATCCCACCCTCGCCTTCTCCCACAGAGTCCAAAAGTCTGTTCGATAGTAAATTTTGTGTTAAAGAATGTCCTTCATTGATTGATATTATCTTATTCTCTTCCCTTTCAACTAATTCTAAAGTTATTTTTTAATAAAGAAGAATATAGGCAAAAATAGATGGTCTGCATTGTATTTCTCACCTTGAATAACCCAACAGGGATGGATTTTCAGTTTATGAATGTTCCCATTTTTGACACTCAGTTTGGAGCTAAAATCCTTTTCACATACATAGCAACACCAAACCATCACACCTCAGTGAGATATTTATGTTTTGTTCAATTGAAATGAGAGTGACTTCCTCTTTCAATCTTCTAGATTTTTGGAGAGTGATCGTGTTAAACTTATTAGGCACTATTAATTCAGGAAGTGGACACTATCTGAACATTATATATTATTGGTCAGAATGATATTATCCAAAGCTAGTCTTAAGTCAGAATTCAGTTCCCTGAACTTTCAAAGATAAGCTGAAAAAGTTGAATGCAAACCTGCATGATTGATTTCACATTCAATTATTAACATAGCAAAGGTTATATCATAATAGAACATTTGTTTGCTATGTAGTTAATATTAGGATAAATTATATATATATATATATATATATATATATAATTATGTGTATGTACACGTGTTTGTGTATATACATATATTTGTTGTTGTTCATTCACTAAGTCGTGTCTGACTCTGAGACCTGATGGACTGTAGTATGCCAGGTTTCTCTGTCCTCCACTATCTTTATAGCATCAAATTTTATTTTCACTGGGCTTTCCTAATAGTTCAGTTGGTAAAGAATCCACCTGCAATGCAGGAGACCCCAGTTCAATTCCTCGGTTGGGAAGATTCCCTGGAGAAGGGAATGGCTACCAACTTCAGTATTTTGGTCTGGAGAAGTCCATGGACTGTATGGTTCATGCAGTTGAAAAGAGTCAGACACAACAGAGTGACTTTCACTGATTTTCACCACCGGACATGTCCACAGCTGAGCATCATTGCTGCTTTGGCCTAGCTGCTCATTCTTACTGGAGCTATTAGTAATTGCCCTCTGCTCTTCCCCAGTAGCATGTGGGACACCTTCCAACCTGGGAGCTCATCTTCTGGCATCATATCTTTTTGCCTTTATATGGTGTTCATAGGGTTCTCCAGGCAAGAATCCTGGAGTGGATTGCCATTCCTTCTCCTGTGAACCACATTTTGTCAGAAGTTTTGACTATGACCCACCCATCTTGGGTTGCCTGTATGGCGTGGCTCATAGCTTCTTTGAGTTACACAAGCTCCTTCTCCATGACAAGGTTGTGATCTATGAAGTGGGTATACAAATACGAATACATGTATATGTGGATGTGTATATGCACATATATCTGCAAATGGTTATCTTGTCAGATTCCTTTTTTGATCTGAAAACAGTTTTATGAGATTAAATGCTAAAACATAACATTTGTTTTTAACAGAGAAGATATGGAACTTGTAAATGAAAATATTGACAGCTTCATCACTCTGGCATTGGCATCATGAACAGACAGTAGAAGGTGTGATCGCTCCCTCATCCAATAATGTGATACTCTTAAGTCTCCTGAGCTACTCCCCTGCAGCATAGAACAGTCTGGACAATGAAATGTGACAAATCTGAGGTCGAAGGAGTTAAGAGATGACCTGATGTCTATTATTCTTTTTTCCCCACTTTGGTGACATTATAGGTCACAAAGGTAGTCAGATAATAATGTAACACATAAATTTTTTTGCAAGATTTCACTGTAATTTTCTATTTGTACCTTGTGCTGGTTGGTGTTAATTACCCAACTAATATAGTAATTTATTTGAATAATTTCTATAACATATATATGTATGAAGAGATTCATAAATATTTACAAAGATAATTTTAAAATGAAAAAATATATATATATACACATTTTCTTTCAGATCACTAGATGTCACATCAAGCCAGTATTTCCAAAGTAATTTCAGTTCCATATTGATCTTATAGATATTAAGCAAAACGATCTTATTTATAATAAATTTAGAAAATGCTATATTATATAACAAACCATCTGACAGCTCTCCTTGGAGTTTGAAATTAGTATATCTAAAAGTTCAACTTAATCCTGCAGTGAATAAAATGGTTTAAATTCCTTTAACTCAGTACTTATAAAAACCCTTATTATCATTACACCATAAAACATATATCAAACTGTTGTCTACTAAATAAATATTAGGAAATACTTTATTAGGTTGTAAGACCATAAAAATACTGTAAAAGAGACCTAGTCATACTGAATCTTTTAATGTATACTTTGAGATCATCTATGCAGTAAAATTAGTTGACAATGAGTTAATCTTTCATTTCACAAGATTTAAAATTTCATTAGAGCAGATACTAGATCTTATCTTTACAAGTGCTTTCAAAGTGCTCTACATTTAGTTGTCTCTTTAAAATATTTGTAAATAAATGAGTGATATATTTTCTCCCTTTTAAAATGTTTTTCTATACTCCCACAAAAAAAAAAAAAAAAAAAAGTTTGTCTTTAAGTCTTGACATTATTGAGGAACTGTCATTTTGAAATCTCTTTCACTTATTATTTATCTTAAAGTGCTTGGAATTCTTCAATGTTCTTTCTGAGAAAATTTTTTCATGGTAATAGTGAAAATATGAGCATACGAGCAGAAAGCACTGCTAGAGTGAAAATAATAATGGATCTCAGAAATATGTAGTTTTTGTTAGTTATTATTCTATCTTTTAAAAATACAAGTAGAAATTTACTTTGGATATTTATTTTGTTATTTTTATTATTTTTATGAAATAATTGTACACATGTTTGTGGTTTAATGATTCCTCAACTTGGTCTATTATGCCTGGCCACCATTACTATTATTACTTGCAATCATTTTCAGTTATAATGCCTTACTGATAACTGTGGCATTATAAATATAATTTACAGATTTCTGGAATCTGAGTCAAATATATTATTTTCTCAAATATATCAATTTAAAATTGTTTACTTAAGAAAACAGAAAAGTACTCTGATGATAACTGTGCATATTAAAAAGGATTTTAAAAAATTTCTAAAACATTTCTTGTATATGCTTTAAAATTATCTGAAAAATGCACTCAAGCACATACTCTGGGTCAAACAACATCATAAAGAGTAAGCACATCACTCAGTGATGGAGAGTACTTATTGGAAGCATATAGTTTCAAAGATGAATGGAAGAAAAACTTAAATAGATAAAAATATTTTCATATAACAAATCTCAGGATGATTTTAATTAATCTGGAGATCTCATATTTTTAAAGGTCACCTGAATAATATTGCACTATTATTACATACTAATGATTATTATGAAGTACTAATGTTAATTACATCAATTCAAGTTATAAAAAAGAGTTGTTTTAGATATTTTAAAGAGATTTACATATCATAAATTTGCAAGGAGAGTGCCAAACTATATTTCAAGCATTGTTTTAAAAAATTCTGGCTCAGAGAGGTAAAGTGACACATTCGTATTTTTCCAGCAATTAGTGATCAAGCTAGAACTGTGCTACATGATCTCTGAATATTTAGGTTTTATTCCTTCCCTTTATAATGATTAAATAAAATCCATTTTTATAATACCCAGAGAAATATTTGTTTGATCTCAAGAAATAAGAGAGTCTAAAGAAACATCTAACGCATATGCTAATCATGTCATAATAATATCTGTTTCAGTAATGATTGAATTCATATGTTCAAATGTTAAATATCCAAGTGGAATAAAATGAGAAGGTAAAATTTCTCCAATAGCTCTTTAGTAAACTGGAGTTTAGGGCCTTTACAAAAGATTTGAGGAGAAAGAAATACCAAAGGAAAAAAAAAAAGTGTTATGCTCATCTTTGAGAATAAAATTGAGACGGCTAAGTTTCAGAATTTATTAACCCTCTGAGCATGGTTCTCCAGGTGGCTGTGACTCCAATTCATATAAGAGTCTACAACAGGAAACAAAGAAGTTTTTCTACAATGGTTTGTGTAGGCAGTTACTTTGATCATTGCCTACCAAGAGTGTAACAATGACTTATCCACACTTTTCTCCTAAGAATTTAACTAAAGCACTTGGGATATTTGAATTCTGGGCAAACACTTCCACTTGGCTTTTGTGGCTAACTAAGAAAGACTAGCACAATCGAGTGCAGACTAATTTTAAAAGTTGATAAAACAACCTTGTTGAGAACTAGCAACTATCCTTACTTTTGAGATGACAAATTTGTGAGATAAAGAGACCCTAGGTTACATACTGGTACAGACTGGATTTGAATCCAGTTACTTCAAGTTGAAGCTGAAACTCCAACACTTTGGCCACCTGATGCGAAGAGATGACTCACTTGAAAAGACCCTGATGCTGGGAAAGATTGAAGGCAGGAGGAGAAGGGGACGACAGAGGATGAGATGGTTGGATGGCATCACCGACTAAATGGACATGGGTTTGGGTGGACTCTGGGAGTTGGTGATGGACAGGAAAGCCTGGCGTGCTGCGGTTCATGGGTTCGCAACGAGTCGGACATGACCGAGTTACTGAACTGAACTGAACTTCAAGTTTATAACCCATTTTTTTTCCTTTTTTTTTTTTTTAAGATTATTTTTGATGCAGATTGCTTCAGGTCTTTATTGAGTTTTTTTGTTTGTTTGTTTTTTACAATATTGCTTCTTTTTGTTTTGCCTTGGGATTCTGGCCACAGGGTTTGTGGAATCACATCCCCCTACCCAGGGACTGAAGCTGCAACCTCTGCATTGGAAGGTGAATTCTTATCTACTAGACTGTCAGGGAAGTCGCAATAATCTGTTTTCTTTATTTATTATATTCCATTCATAAGGTAATAGTTTTATAATTTTTCCTTTTCTAATCTAAATCAGGTCTTAATATAAATTATGTTTAACTAAGTTTTCTTTCATTTGTTTGACTAATTTTAATTCTGTACTGTTAAAAAGCATTTCCATATATTGTAACATAACCTCCTGATTATATATATCAATAATAAATCAAGCTGATGAAGATCTATAAATATTTTTAATGGTAGCCTTTTACAGAATAATACTGGTTTACACTCAAATAGAATTTTAATCAAAATAGAAATGAATAAGGCAATTATTAGAACTGATAGTCAACAATATATCAAGTAAGCAAAATAATCACAATAATATATAAAATAATAGAATTTAGTACCTTCTTCTCTCCATAATATGTTAGCTACTGCAGCATGTTTGAAAGAAAAAGGAGAAAAAGAAAAATGAGTAAGGTGAGATTCAATTACATAGTAATAAAAATAACTATCAAAGAGGTCACAATCTCTAAGATAGAATATGCATTTAAGAATTGTGAGGGTGAATTCAACAATCTACTCTAATAAAACATTAAAATGCTGGGAGCATGACAATGTTCTGCTCATGTCTTGATAGCCAATTCTTTAGAATAGAGATTATGTTAATAAACAAAAAAAAATATACGTCACTGAAAACATTGGGATATTTAAACTAATTTTGTTAAAATATATCTTTGAAATATGCATGGTAGTTAAAACTATTCATTTATTTGAGGTAATAATTAAAAGTTAATCATCAAAGCAGTTATAATGTTAAAATCCTTAATAATCATAAGTAATACTTCAACATAGTATGCAATGAATGACAAAATGAAAAACACAACACAGAAAACTAACCAAACTGATCACATGGACCACAACCTTGTCTAATGCAATGAAACTATGAGCCATGGTATGTAGGGCCACCTAAGACACACGGGTCATGGTGGAGTGTTCTGACCAAACGTGGTCCGCTGGAGAAGGGAAAGGCAAATCACTTCAGTATTCTTGCGTTGAGAACCCCATGAACAGTATGGAAAGGCAAAAAGATAGGACACTGAAAGATGAACTCCCCACATCTGTAGGTGCCCAATATGCTACTGGAGATCAGTGGAGAAATAACTCCAGAAAGAATGAAGAGATGGAGCCAAAGTAAAAACAGCACCCAGCTGTGGATGTAACTGATGATGGAAGTAAAGTCTGATGCTATAAAAAGCAATATTGAATAGGAACCTGGAATATTAGGTTCCTAACTCATGTTAGGTCCATGAGTCAAGCAAATTATAAATGATCAAGCAGGAGATGGCCAAGAGTGAACATCGACATTTTAGGAATCAGTGAACAAAAAAGGACTGGAATGGATGAATCTAACTCAGATGACAATTTTAACTACTACTGTGGGTAAGAATCCCTTAGAAGAAATGGAGTAGCCATCATAGTCAATGAAAGAGTCTGAAATGCAGTACTTGGATGCAATCTCAAAAACGACAGAATGATCTCTGTTCATTTCCAAAGCAAACCATTCAATATCACAGAAATCCAAGTCTATGCCCTGACCAGTAATGCTGAAGAGGTGGAAGTTAACTGGTTCTCTGAAGACCTACAAATTTCAAGAACTAACACCCAAAAAAGATATCCTTTTCATTATAGGATTCATTTCATTATTGAAATGCAAAAGTAGGATGTCTAGAGATACCTGGCGTAACCGGCAAATTTGGTCTTGGAATACAAAACGAACCAGGTCAAAGGCTAACAGAATTTTGTCAAGAGAACGCACTGGTTATAGCAAACACCCTCATCCAACAACACAGGAAACAACTCTACACGTGGACATCACCAGATGTTCAATACTGAAATCAGATTGTTTATATTCTTTGTAGCCAAAGATGGAGAAGCTCTATACAGTTAGCAAAAATAAGACCAGGGACTGACTGTGGCTCAGATCATAAACTCCTTATTGCCAAATTCAGACTTAAATTGAAAGTAGGGAAAACCACTAGGCCATTCAGGTATGACCTAAATCAAATCCCCTATGATTATACAGTGGAAGTGACAAATAGATGCAAGAGATTACATCTGATAGAGAGAGTGGCTAAAGAATTATGGAAGGAGTTTTGTGACACTGTACAGGAAGCAGTGATCAAGACCATCTCCAAGAAAAAGAAATGCAAAGAGGCTAAATGGTTGTCTGAGGAAGACTTACAAACAGCTGAGGAAAGAAGACAACTGAAAGGCAAAGGAGAAAAAGAAAGATATACCCATTTGAATGCAGAGAAGAATAGCAAGGAGAGATAAGAAAGCCTTCCTCAGTGATCAGTGCAAAGAAATAGAGGAAAACAATAGAATGGGAAAGACTAGAGATCTCTTCAATAAAATTAGAGATACCAAGGGAACATTTCATGCAAAGATGGGCACAATAAAGAACAGAATTGGGATGTGCCTACCAGAAGCAGGAGACATTAAGAAGAGGTGGTAAGAATACACAGAAGAACTATACAAAAAGATCTTCATGACGCAGATAACCACAATTGTGTGATCACTCATGTAGAGCCAGACATCCTGGAATGCAAAGTCAAGTGTTCCTTAGGAAGCATCACTATGAACAAAGCTAGTGGAGGTGATGGAATTCCAGTTGAACTATTTCAAATCCTAACAGATGATGAGGTGAAAATGCTGTATTCAATATGCTAGCAAATTTGGAAAATTCAGCAGTGGCCACAGGACTAGAAAGGGTCAGTTTTCATTCCAGTCCCAAAGAAAGGCAACACCAAAGAATGTTCAAAATACTGCACAATTGCACTCACATGCTAACAAAGTAATGCTCAAAGTTCTTCAAGCTAGGCTTCAACAGTACGTGAACCATGAACTTCCAGATGTGTAAGTCAGATTTGGGTAAGGCAGAGGGACCAGAGATCAAACTTCTAACATTCGTTGGATCATTGAAAAAGCATGAGAGTTGCATAAAAATATCTATTTCTGCTTTATTGACTATTCCAAAGACTTGCACGCTGTGGATCACAACAAAATGTGAAAAATTCTTCAAGAGATGGGAATACCACACCACCTGATCTGCCTCCTGAGAAATATGTCAGCAGGTTGAGAAGCAACAGTTAGAACTGGACATGGAACAGCAGACTGGTTCCAAATAGGGAAAGAAGTACATCAAGGCTGTATATTGTCACCCTGTTTATTTATCTTATATGCAGAGTGCATCATGTGAAATGTCAGGCTGGATGAAGCACAACCTGGAATCAAGATTTCTGGGAGAAATAACAATAACTTCAGATATGCAGAAGACACCACCCTTATGGCAGAAAGAGAAGAAGAACTAAAGAGCCTCTTGATGAAAGTGAAAGAGGAGAGTGAAAAAGTTGGCATAAAACTCAACATTCAGAAAACTAAATCATGGCATCTTGTCCCATCATGTCATGGCAAATAGATGGTGAAACAACGGAAATTGTGAGAGACTTTATTTTGGGGGGCACAATAAATGTTCCTTTATTTTTCTCCAAAATCATTGCAGATGGTGACTGCAGCCATGAAATTAAAAGATGCATGCTCCTTAGAAGAAAAGCTATGACCAACCTAGACAGCATATTAAAAAGCAGAGACATTACTTTGCCAATGAAGGTCCGTCTAGTCAAAGCTATGATTTTTCCAGTAGTCATGTATGGATGTGAGTGTTGGACCTTAATGAAAGCTGAGCACCAAAGAACTGATGCTTGTGAACTGCGCTGTTGGAGAAGACTCTTGAGAGTCCCTTGAACAGCAAGAAGATCCAACCAGTCTGTCCCAAAGGAAATCAGTCCTGAATATTCGTTGAAAGAGCTGATGCTGAAACTCCAATACTTTGGCCACCTGATGAGAAGAACTGACTCATTGGAAAAGACATTGATTCTGGGAAAGATTGAAGGCAGGAGGAGAAGGGGATGACAGAGGGTGAGATGGTTGGTTGGCATCCCCGACTCTATGGACATGTGTTTGTGCAAGCTGCAAGATTTAGAGATGGACGAGGAAATCTGTTGTTCTTCAGTCCAGGAGGTTGCAAAGAGTCGGACAGGACTGAGTGTTTGAACTGAACTGAAAATGCAATAAACCTGAATATATCTTGCTAATTTCAATGCATAATAAACAATTCTTATAAAAGTATTCCTGTACAATAGGTCTATTAACTATTGTATAGGAACTAACTAAATAAGTGGAAAGTTAAAATATTAAGGCAGATATGAAAGAAAATACCAACTAAAAATATTCTCAGCAAAATGCCTGCCTCCCTTACTAATTCAAATTTATCCAATTGTATATAATTTCTTCTTTTGAAATACACTTGATTTAGAATTATAAAAGTTTTGGGCATACACATACACTTTCAAAGCAAAACAAATTAGTGAAAAGGAAATGAGACTAAAGGCAAAGCTCATACACATCTGATTACTCCCTGCACATTTTAATGATATTAAACATAATCTCTTTTGGAAAACTACACCCTGACCATCAGTGTCACAGAGCCAAGACTGGAGTCTAGTGGTCCTTGCTGGAGGCTGGAGGACCAAGTCATGTATGTTTTAGCACCTATTATATTTTTTAAAATTAATGTTCATAGAGTAAGCATTTTTTTGAGATTATTTCTTGTAAACAAAGGTAAGTAGACTTCTGTTTCCTCATATCTTCATCCAAGGGGTCTGAAGTGTGCATATCATGTGCCAGGCACTGTGGTACTACCTTATATAGGATAGGACAGACCAAGCTTCTGTGCTAATAGAATTTATATGGTAGTTGTTCAGTCGCTAAGGTGAGGGCAAAGAAAAAGAAAAAACAAGATTCAAATTATATAATTTCACAATTAAAATTTTAATGTGTTATGAAAGAAAGGAACATAGTACCCTGAATGCTTTTAATGAGTGGTATATGTATGATCCATGAATCTAAGGGAAATATGTCTCCCTAATGATGATGCTGAAGGGGAAGTTTAAAATATGAAAAACAGTGCACAGAGGGAGGGTGGGAGGAATTTGACTTTCAGACATAGGAAAAGCATGCATAAGCCCCAGTGGTACGTTAAAACACTGCTATGTTAAATGTTCAAGGGCAGACATTTTTAAGATAGGCAATAACATGTGAGAAACTACAAAAATACATGATTTGTAATATTAACATCAGATAAAGTAAAATTCAAAGCACTATGTAATGAGTTTAAAATTATATAAATTTAAAGCACAGTATTAAAATATGAGATAAACTATTAGGATTAGATACAACATTCATAAATCTACAATCATATTCTGCTTTGACTCAATCACCTTCAGTACTTGATAAATGAAGAGGAAAACACAAAGTTACAATGGCACAATAATTATTGCTGAATCAGTGTTTTTATAATGAATCTTCTGTGATAAAAACAGGAAGTGTTTTCAAGTTTTCTTGAGAGATATTCAAGAGCAGTCACAAAGTAACTGGAAAATAGCAAGACTTGCTGTATTCTGGACGTAGATACCAATAACCATAAATAGCTTAGGCATCTTCAGAAAACAATAAAGCAAATATAAAAATGTGTTACAAATATTTAAAACTATTAATATAAAATTATTTAACAAACTAAATATTTTAAAAATCAAATTTAATTATAACTCATATTAAACAACAAAAATACAAAAATAAAATTCAACATGTGGACCCAAAGAGTTTTGGTCAAAAGATAATGCATATAATTAATTAATGCATTGCTGAACAAAATAGATGAAAGAGAAAGAGAGAGAGAAAAAAAAAATCCAAGAATGAGAAGGCAGAAGAGAGGGAAGAAAGAAGAAATGATTGTCGTTATGTTAATTTTAAGTTAGTGTAGATTTTTTTCTGGTAGCAAATCCAATAAGCTCTTGATTTTATTTATAAGTGTTTATAGTTTTATATTTTATAGACATATTTTATAAATTCAAGGAACTATAAACATCCAAACTGAACACAAAAATAAATCTGAATAAAAATAATCATGGTGCTAATAAAATAATTTCCAAAAATAATTTCTTCTCAAAGTTACCTTAGGGTATGACGTTTCTAAAAAGTGTATTTACTAACTCCCAAGAATTATATAATTCCTATTATATTCAACATTGCTAGAATGTAGATCAAGATGGAAACATGTCTATTCATTTTGTAAAATCAGAAGAGATGCCAATTAATTGATAATAGTAGCAAAGTAAAACGAATTCTAAGACACGTTCACTAATGACAGAAATTACAAATAAAATGCAAGTGAAATTCACAAGGATGTTAAAATTTTGATCATAGACAGGAATCCTCTTGGAATGAAAGAAGGGTTTGGTAGAAATTTAATTAAGAAATCAATTCACTTGGTATATTAGAATATAAAATGAGAATGATAAATACAGCTTAAATCTGAAAACAGAATCTCACAAAATGCATCACATATTATTAAGTACAATATACTGTTAGTGACCTAGCAACCTATGAATAGAGGCACATTCTAATGTTAGAATTAACATTACTATTAACCCCCACATGTTAATATAAATGTGTGTTAAATTTTTAACATTTAACAAAAGAAGGATAATAAATTAATAATCAAATAAGGGATTGTGATTGGTACTAGAAATGAATTTTGATGAACTGAACAATTTATTAAATCCAGAAACAAATATAAATTTATAAGTACTGTAAAATTGTAAATAAAATGATCAAAATTTGAAGATAAAATGTCAAAAAGATTAACTTAAAATTACACATAAAAATAACAAGAGAGTTCAGTTAGGTGACAAGGCACAAGATAAATACTCCAAATTTCACTTTCTTATGTAAGAATTAGAAGATACAATAAAAGATTTTATTTTTAATAGCCCCAAAGTGTAATATATCATTAACTTACTAAAATAAATTGTATAGCAAATCAACTATAACATTCATTAAAATTATACTAGATAGGACCCTACAGTATTCCTAGATCAAGAAGATAAATAATAAAAAAATAAAATTTATTCTGAAATTACTTAATTTAAAATTTTCATTTATTGTTATTGTCTGTTTAGAACATGTTCTATTGATTGTACAAAGTTAGACTGTTTGTTACATTTAAAAAATACTTTGAATTCAATTACACAGATAAAATAACCCTGTCTATTTTCCTTATATGACTTTTCATTATTTTTATGATTTTTATATAAATACACACATGAATTTAGGTATTTCTGATACAATATATAAAATGTAGCAAATAAGAATATATCATAACCTGTCTAGTGTAGTCTAAATCAGAGTACACTATTCCATCAGATAGATTTCTACTTTTTAAAAATAGAACTGCTTATTGTTCGTGAACTTAAACCTGATACCTACAGCAAAGACTAGTATAACTGATTGGGACTCAAATATTGTTTGTTGATCAGTCATGTAAATGTATGCACATACACATAGATTTATACATATATGTGTGTGTTTGTGTGTGTGTGCGCACTTGCGTGCATGCATGCACACCGTGATGACCCACTTTTCATCTACTGTTTCCATTAGCATACTGTCCTATAAAAGGTCTGAGGATGTTTAGAGCCATTGACATGTGTTACCAAAGCTGACTTCTGAAAGGTTGCTGTCATGACTACCAGTTGTCCATGAAAGTTCATCCCACCATACTCAGGGTGAATTGTTTCTGCACATGTGTGTATGTGTACACACATATATGCAAGCTTACCAAATGTGAATAAATATTATCTCACATATATACTAGGTTTGCTTATAAATTGTATTGACTATGTTAGCAAATATATAAACAAAACTTTCTTCTATTTATGTCCTTATCCATTATTTCTATTGGAATGTCATTTCATAATTTTTACACTTTTGACAGCTGCTTATATATTGGAATGCTTTTATTTTGTCACATCAATTTATCCTTCATACAATGTAAACAGCTATCTATAATAAACACAGGTTTGACAATGCTACTCATTTGCTTAGAAACATAATGCATGTACTTGTATGTGTGTGTGTGTGTGTAAGCTCAAAATCCTTAGCATAGCACACATGGGCTTCCACAATATGCCTGTGTCATCCTAAAGTCACATTACAAACATCAAGTCATTTTAAATCTCTTCATTGTTATACATGTTATACCTGCAGGAATACCCTCAATAAAATTCTTCACCTAATTTACTCTTGGTTGGCCTTTAAGTTCCAGCTTAGTTTTTTACCTATAGGTAGCCTTCCTGGAACCAAGAGTTGGGTTAAATGATACTATTTCTCTATATTTGGAATCCTGTGAAACATCTGTGGCATTCCATAATTTATCATACATAATCTCTCTCAAAATCCTTTCTTTATAATTAGACAATGAAAACTTCAGAGTTATAGACCTCCATTATTCAATGCTTACTCATGACTTAACTGAAATGGAAAATTCTTTTTGAAGATAATGTATATCTTATAATGAAAATGTGGTTCAATGAAACAGATGCCTACACACTAGGAACTTTTATTAATGCCCTTTTAGTAAATTGCTTTGTTATGTAAATTAGGGACTTTCAGTTATGTTCAAATGATGGATGTCACATTGTATGTACCATTTCTATGAGAAAATGCATGTGGAGGGTGAATATTACATAAACAACAGCAATATTGTCATCTAGAATGGAGCAGCATGCTATAGTACTGAAAAACTATTTTCCTTGGCTACTCATGTGTAAATTGCTTGGCCTTTCAACTAAGTAAGTTTTTGCTTAGTCTTCTCTTTTGAAAGTATAAGGTTTGCACTAGTGCAAAACACTTTTTGAAAAGCTACATTTATGTGAAGGTAATGTTTTAGTTAGCTGTCTCATTGACTGTTTCTCCATTTGAACTTAAAAAATTGACTTAACTTCAGAAGGCAAATGAAAAGGGCAAAGTCAAAAGAAAATATAGATAGAAATTTAATGTATCTGAAAAACTGTGTGGTTAATCAAAATGTCTTGGAGTGTACATATGGTGAAGGAAATGAGACATTTAAAATATACTATTTTAGGGGTGGAAAGCTATATAAGATATGCCAAATACACTGCCTTCCATATGCCAATTTCAAAGCCAATTTTAAGTGAAACTGCCACTCCGTTAGCACTGATTGAAGACAATAATCCAAGGACTACAGACTTCCAATCTAGTGTCTAGCATTAGTTGATTAGGCAATAGTGCCAAGATGACATTAAGGCATACAATCCAGAAACTAGCCACGACTCCATGGTTTTAATCTCAATGAACTCATGAGGTAGGATAATAATATTCTTTTAGGGGAGGGTAATTTGAATCAGAAAGTATGTTTCTGATTCAAGAAATTGTGAACATAAGAAACACTAGAAAATCAAGAGAAATACAGAGAAATTGTAAGAATGCATAGCAAAATGCACCATGACATAGAATTGGGACTGTGATAATTTGTGATAACGCAGGTTAGGATTCAAGAAAATAAGAAAAGGAGGAAGACCTATGCAACCCATGGGAGAAGCAAGAGTCAATCATTGTCTGATTATGTAAAGTTGGTTTCTGCGTTCTGGAGGGAGATACATCTCTGACTGTTTCATGTTGCCAGTTTAATGCTCATATATATTTTTAAACATCTTTGAACTTAAACAGATAGAGTATACTCTTGACAACCAAGTGAGTTGGATTGAAACCAAGATAATGTCAGAATTATTCCCAAGTTGAGGAGAAATTGTCATTATATGAAGGTGATGTCACACAAAATACAGAAAACCCTAAAGACTCCACACAAAAACCTCTAGAACTGATAAATGAATTCAGCAACATAGGATATAAGATTAACAGAAATATGTTGCATTATTTAAACCAACAATGAAATATCAGAGAGAATGCTAACAAACAACCCTATTAAAATTGCATCAAAAATAAAATATTTAGGAATAAACCTTGCCAAGGAGGTAAAAGACTTAAATGATAAGAACTACAAAACATTAATAATGCTAACTGAAGATGAGTCAAAGAAATGGAATGGTATCCCATGCTCTTGGATTGGAAGACTTGCTAAAGACATTGCTAAAATGGCCAAACTACGCAGAGAAATTTAAAGATAATGCAATACCTATCAAAATACCCATGGCATTTTCCACAGTATTAGAACAAATAAACTTTATATGGAACCACAAAAGGCTCAGAATTGTCAAAGCGATCTTGAGGTATAAAACAAAGCAGGGGGCATAAGCAACTGAGACTTCAGACAATACTACAGAGCTACAGTAATTAAAATGGTATGGCAGAAAACAGACATATGGATCAATGGAACAGAATAGAGAGCCTGGAATAAGCCTACATGCCTATGGGCACTTAATCTTTGACAAAGGAGGCAAGAATGTACAGTGAGGAAAAGCAGTCTCTTCAGCAAGTAGTTTTGGGAAAGTTTGATAGCTTCATGTGAATCAGTGAAGTTAGAACACACCTTCGCACCGTACAAAAAAAATGAACTCAAAGTGACTTAAATATAGGATAAAACTTAAATATAAGATAAGACAGTATAAAGAGGAGAGAACACAGGCAAAACATTCTCTAACATGAATTGTACCAATGTTTCCTTAGGTCAGCCACCCAAGGCGATAGAAATAAAAGCAAAAATAAGCAAATGGAACATAATTAAGCTTAAAACCATTTGCACAGCAGTGGAAAACATAAACAAACACAAAAAGACAACATCGAGGCTGAAAGAAAATATTTGCAAATGATGTGACCAAACAAGGGCTTAATTTTCAAAATATACAAACAGCTCCCACAATTCAACAACAACAACAACAACAACCCAATTAAAAACTTGACAGAAGACTTAAATTGACATTTCTCCAGAGAGGAAATACCCATGGCCAATAGGAACATGAAAAGATGCTTTATAGCTAATTATTAGAGAAACGCAAATCAAAACTACAACAAGATATCACCTTATGTGAGTCAGAATGGTAATCGTTACAAAGTCTACAAATAATGAATGCTGCAGAGGTTATGGAAAATCCCACACTGTTGATGGTTTTGTAAACTGGTGCAACCACCATGGAAAACATGTAAAGCTTCCTCAAAAACTAAAAATAAAGTTACCATATGATTCAGCAATCCCACTCTTGGGCATACACCCAGGCAAAAGTATAATGCTAAAACATACATGCACCCCTACATTAATAGAAGCAGCCCTACGTTCAATAGCCCTGGACATGGAAGCAATCTGAATTTCCATCAACAGATGAATGGAGAAAGAAAATATGTATATATATATATATATGTGTGTGTGTGTGTGTGTGTGTGTGTGTGTGTGAGTGTGTGTGTGTGTGTGTGTATACACACTGTAATATTACTCAGCCATTGAAAAGAATGGGGAAAAAAAGCCATGGAAAGAATGAAAAAATGCTATTTGTAGCAACATGGATGAACCTAAAGATTACCATAGTAAATGAAGTAAATCAGAAACACAAAGACAAAAATATACTGTGACTTACATGTAGAATCTAAAACATGACACAAATGAGCATATCTTTCAAACAAAAAGTGACATGCTGCTGCCTCTGTTTCTGCTGCTAAGTCGCTTCAGTCGTATCCGACTCTGTGCTACCCTATCGAGGGCAGCCCACCAGGCTCCCCCGTCCCTGGGATTCTACAGGCAAGAACACTGGAGTGGGTGGTGAGGGGATGCAGGAGGGAAGCATCAGGAATTTGGGATTAGGCAGTATAAGAGGTTACATAGATGATGGATGAATGAAGCAAGAAACTACAAGAGTAAGTGAAACAGAAGGGGATCATTAGGATCGTGTTGTACACCACACAGTGTGAGTGTAACAGATTGCTTTCTAAGCAAACTTCAAGAAAATCTTTCTAACATCTTCTTGTCCAGACTGCCAATTCTTAAGCTTCTCTTAATATAGAATATCTAAGCCTACTAAAGTCAGGAAGTGACTTGATTTTTGAGAATTCTTCACAGAAATGACTGGCTGTGCTCTTTACATAACAAACAATAACAGTGACATCATTAAAAATAGTGGGTAATTAGCTACAGATATACAAGAGAAAAACATTGCCTTCTAACTAATTCATTTACACACCCTACTATTTTAAGTAGGTAGCAAATTTACTTTTTCTTTTGCTTTAACTTCATCATCTAGACTATAGACAATGGGATGAACTAGATAATTTTAAAAATAAAATGATTATAGCACATTTTAAGTAGCACCTGGCACATGATGTTATATATGTATATATCTATATCTATCTCTTAAGTAGAATGCAAGATCAGCATACTTACAGAAATTAAGTTAATAAAGATGTTGCCAAAACAAAACATTGCATAAAAGCATATTCTAACCTATCATTAGGGCTACCCGAGGACTATCTGTATCATCATAAGTGAGGACAAAGTTTTAGGAAAATAGAAGACTTGTGTATTAACATCATATGTGCAAAGAAAAAGTTAAAGATAGTAGACTTTAAAGCTCTAGCAATGAATCTCAGTTTTTATAAAAGAGTATTATTTCTAGCAATTTTTACTACCCCTCTCATATTCTGAACTCCCCACTATGGAATAGGTCTTCAAATATGCATCTTTAATATATTTTATAATATATTTTATAATGTATTTTTGGAAAAGGAAATGGCAACCCACTCCAGTATTCTTGCCTGGATAATCCCATGGAAAAAGGAGCCTGGTGGGCTACAGTCCATGGGGTCGCAAACAGTTGAACAAGATAGAAGTGACTGAGCACACACAATATATTTTAAATACTAAAATTTGGACCTAATTATATTTAAATATGGTATAAATAAAATATATATATTCTTTGAAGGAAATTGACTACTTTAAAAAGTTACTTATCATTCAGATAAGATTTTTAGATAAATATTTTGTGAGAGAAGTTACACAGTACAACTACATACCACAAATGCATTAAATACCATGATATTTAAAGCATTCTGATTGAATATATAAGTTTATACTTCAATTACATATGTTTATCTTTAAAGACATTATAAAATATGTTAGTGGCAGGGCAATAAGAGGCAGCAGACAGCTAAACAGGATAATCACAGAAGGATAAACTTCTGTGGATAAACTAGGTCATAAACTTAACATCAAAAATTACTAGCCATCACAAGATTAAAAAGATTATGTTGGACTTCACCCTGTCTGAGAAAGTGTTCATGTAGAAAATGCATGATGTCTCATAAAATAAGCTGGTTATAAATTAATAGGTGTTAACTTCTTCTGGAAAAGCTTTCTAAAGAAATGCATGAAATATAGCAGAAAATAAGACAGCATGAGGATTTTAGGAGCATATATTGAGTGAAATAATTTCAATTGCTTAGAATAATGTCTAGGACATGCACACACACGTGTATGTATATGGACAACATATATGTTTATATACATATGTACACACATTTTTAGTTAAACATACAAAGAAATATACCTTCAAAGATAAGAACTTTATGTTGTTGCTGTCAGTCGCTAAGTCATATCCAACTCTATGAGACCTCATGGACTGTAGCACTCCCTGCTTCCTTGTCCTCCACTAATTCACAGAGTTTGCTCAAATTCACACCTATTAAGTTGCTGATGCTATCTAGGCATCTCATCCTCTGCCACCCCATTCATCTTTTGCCTTCAATCTTTTCCAGCATCAGGGTCTGCTCTTTACATTAAGTGGCCAAAGTATTGGAACTTCAGCCCTAAAAACAGTCCTTCCAATATTCAGGGTTGATTTCCTTTAGGATTCACTGTTTGATCTCCTTGCATCCATGGGACATTAAAGAGTCTTCTCCAGCAACACAATTCAAAAGCATCAATTCTTTGACATGCAGCCTTTTTTATGAACCAACTCTCACATTTGTACAGAACTATTGGAAAAACCATGGATTTAACTGTACGGACCTTTGTTGGCAGAGTGACATCTCTGTTTTTTAATATACTATCTAGTTTGTCAGACTTCCAGGTGGCTCAGATGGTAAAAGCATCTGCCTACAATGAGGGAGACCCGGGTTCGATCCCTGGGTCAGGAAGATCTGATGGAGAAGGAAATGGCAACCCATTCTAGTACTCTTGCCGGGAAAATCCCATGGATGGAGGAGCCTGGTAGGCTACAGTCCATGGGGCTGTGAAGAGTTGGACCCAACTGAGCAACTTCACTTCACTTGACTTCAGGTTTGTCATAGCTTTCCTTTCAAGGAGCAAGTGTCTTTTGATTTCATGGCTCAGTCGCAGTCCACACTGATTTCAGAACCCAAGAAAATAAAACCTTTCACCCCCTCCACTTTTTCCCCTTCTGTTTGCCATGAAGTGATGGGACCAAATGCCATAATCTTATTTATTTATTTATTTTTTGAATGTTGAGTTTCAAGCCAGTTTTTTCATTCTCCTCTTTCACCTTCATCAAAGGCTTTTAAGTTCCTCTTCTGTTTCTGGCGATTATAGTGGTATCATCTGTATATCTGAAGTTGTTGACATTTCTCCTGGCAAAGTTGAATCCAACTTATGATTCATCCATCCTGGCATTTTGCATAATGTACTCTGCATATACGTTAAATAAACAGGATGAAAGCATGCAGCCTTGTCATAATCCTTTCCCAATTTTGAACTAGTTTGTTGTTCCATGTATGATTCTAGCTGTTGTTTCTTGACCTGTATACAGGTTTCTCAAGCTACAGATAACGTGGTCTGATACTTCCATCTCTTTAAGAATTTTCCACAGTTTGTTGAGATCCACACAATTAAAGGCTTTAGTGTAGTCAATGAAGCAGAAGTAGATGTTTTACTGAAAATCATTTGCTTTCTCCATGACCCAATGAATGTTGGCAGTTTGATTTCTGGTTCCTCGGTTTATAACCCAACTTATATACCTGGAAGTTCTCAGTTTATGTACTGCTGAAGTCCAGCTTAAATGACTTTAAGCATAATTTTGCTAACATGTGAAATGAGTGCAAATGTACAGTAATTTGAATATTCTTTATCATTGACCTTCTTTGGGATTGGAGTAAAAACTGACCTTTTCCAGTCCTGTGGCCACTGATGAGTTTTCCAAATTTGCTGCCTTATTGAGTGTAGTACTTGAACAGCATCATCTTTTAGGATTTTAAATAGCTCAACTGGAATTCCATCACCTCCACTAGCTTTGTTCTTGGTAATGATTTCTAAGGCACACTTGACTTCACATTCCAGGATGTCTGACTCTAGGGTAGTTACCATACCATCATGGTTATCAGGTCATTAAGACCTTTCTTGCATAGTTCTGTGTTTTCTTGCCACCACTTCTTAATATTTTCTGCTTCCATTAGGTCCTTACTGCTTCTGTCCTTTATCATGCCCATGCTTGCATTAAATGTTCCCTTGCTAACTCCAACTGTTTTGAAGACATCTTTAGCTTTTCCCATTCAACTGTTTCCCTCTATTTTTTGCTTTGTTCATTTAATAAGGCCTTTTTAATCTCTCCTTGCTATTCTCTGGAACTCTGCATTCAGTTGGGTATGTTTTTCCCTTTCTCCCTTGCCTTTCACTCCTTCTTTCCTCAGCTATTTGTAAAGCCTTCTCAGGCAACCACTTTGTCTTCTTGCATTTCTTTTTCTTTGGGATTGTTTTGGCCACTGTCTCCTGTACAATGTTACAAACCTCCACCCATAGTTCTTCAGGCACTCTGCCTACCAGATCTAATCTCTGGAATCTTTTAATCATTTCCATTGTATAATCATAAGGGATTTCATTTAGGTGTAACCTCAATGACCTACTAGTTTTACCTGCTTTCTTCAATTTAAGCTTACATTTTGCAATAAGAAGCTCATGATATGAGCCATAGTCATCTCCAGGTCTTGTTTTTGTTGACTGATTGTATAGAGCTTCTTCATTTTTGGCTGCAAAGAACATAATCATTCTGATTTCTGCAGTGAGCATTTGGTGATGGCCATGTGTAGAGTTGTCTCTTGGGTTGTTGGAAAAGGGTGTTTGCTGTGACCAGCGTCTTCTGTTTACAAAGCACTGCTAGTCTTTGTCTTGGTTCATTTTGTAGTCCAAGACCAAACTTGCTATTACTCCAAATATCCCTTGACTCTCTGCTTTTGCCTTCTAATCCTCTGATGAAAAGGGCATCTTGTTTGTTGCTAGTTCTAGAAGCTGCTGTAGTTTTTCATAGAACTGATCAGCTTCAGCTTCTTTGGAATCAGTGGTTGGGGCATGGACTTGAATTACTGTTATATTGAATGATTTGCCATGGAAACAAACTGAGATCTTTCTGTCATTTTGAGGTTGTACCCAAGTATTGCATTTCAGACTCTTGTGTTGATAATGAGGGCTACTCCCTTTCTTTGAAGGGATTCTTGCCCACCATAGTAGATATAGTGATCATCTGAATTAAATTCGTCCGTAACTGTCCATTTTTAGTTCATTGATTTCTAAGATGTCCTATGTTCAATCTTGCCATTTCCTCCTTGACCACATCTAATTTGCCTTGATTCATGGACCTAACATTCCAGGTTCTTATACAATATTGCTCTTTATAGTACTAAACTTTACTTTCACTACCAGACACATCCATAGTTGAACATCTTTCCTGCTTTAACCCAGCCACTTCATTCTTCTGGAACTAGTAGTAATTGCCCTCTGCTCTTCCCTGATAGCATTGCAGACAACTTCAGACCTGGGCACTCATCTTCTGGTGTCATATTTGTTGTCTTTTCATACTGTCCATGGGGTTCTTGAGGCATGAATACTGTAGTGAGTTGCCATTTCCTTTTCCAGTGGACCATATTTTGTCAAAAATCTTCACTATGACCCAACCATCTTGTGTGACCCTGTACAACATGGCTTGTAGCTTCATTGTGTTATGCAAGCCCATGCAATATGACAAGGCTGTGATCCAGAGGGGAATAACCTTATGTTATTACTCAAAATGAAGCACCTTGCAGCAGTAATATGGTTCATATATATTGCTTTTTTAATGAAGAGAAATAGTTTATCATTTGAGTATACACACTGTGAAGAGATATTTACGTCTTTTCAGACAGTCTTTGTCAAATATGAAAAGTCTTATTAGCAAGGAAATGGCAAGTTTCATAGTAAATTCAATTTGTCTTTTTTAAAATTTGGTTCAAGTGTTTGCATTGTATTGAATAAAGCAAATTCCATATTACTTTTTATTTACTTTTAAACACAGCAGTTCCAGGCTTGCCACCATTAAACAATAATGTAAAACCTAACATTCTCAATCTGTTAAGTCCCCACCCTACGGCCCTAAAACCACAAGTACTTGGTTAAAAGGATGACTAATCCTGGATCTGAAATTTTCTTTCTGAAAGTACTTTAAATACATCTTAGTTCTCATACAGTTTTATAATAGAGAACCCAAATATGTGTTACACAGTAAGAAATTCAATGTAAAAATATTAATTGGAGGATTATAAACTAACAATGAATTTTTATAAAGGAATTTCAGCTTAATCATGGAAGAACTTGTTATCAAATTACAAACTATCCTGGTGGTCCCAAGATGAGTTAACTGTACATGGCATGTCCAGCTTGTTCATTGAGTCATTTGTTGAATAAGATTATTTGCACTGGCCATTTCAGTGTTAACCTGACATCATTCCTAGCATTTTTCTCGTATAGAATAATTTTCCTTCTTTCTGATGTAATTCTAAAAGTAGTATTTATTTTTTTAAAAAAAGCACAAGTTTCTTTGTTTTGCTTATATCAGTGGGGAGGGAATGGCAGGTCCTACCTAAGATGGCACCACAAGATGTTTTGTTCTCAACTTTTCACAGCATTTTCACTTACTAGTCTATGTTTTCCTAGTTATTAGAATTTATCTACCTGTTTTAAAAATATTATTTAGATGAACAAAGTGAAA
The DNA here is from genome assembly GCF_033118175.1 of Dama dama. Taxonomy (NCBI): domain Eukaryota; kingdom Metazoa; phylum Chordata; class Mammalia; order Artiodactyla; family Cervidae; genus Dama; species Dama dama. The sequence continues at coordinate 34,880,703 of NC_083685.1, forward strand.
CTTGGGGTGGTTTAGTTTGTAAATGATATAACTGATAAGGGATTAATATCCAACATACAACTCGATATCAGAAAACAAACAACCAGAAAAATCAAACCCAAACAAACAAAAAACAAAAGCAGCCATATTTTAAAAAAAAATGGGCAGAAAAACTGACTAGATATTTTTCCAAAGGAGAAATGCAAATATGAAAAAATGCTCAATATTGCTAATCATCAGGGAAATGCAAATCAAAACAATGAGATATCACCTCATAGCTCAGAAAGGCTGTCATCAAAAAGAACACAAATAACAAAAGTGGGGAGGATTTGGAGAAAAGAGAACTCTCATTCACTGTTGGTGGGTATGTAATTGATGCAAATCACTGTAGAAAACAGTATGACGGTTTCTTGAAAAACTAAAAATGGGACTACCACATGACTTAGCAATTCCACTCCAGGATACATACCCAAAAAACAAAAATTCTAATTTGAAAAGATATATGCACCCCACTATTTATAACAGCACTATTTACAATGACCATGATATGGAAGCTATCTAAATGCCCATGAAAAGCTGAACAGATAAAGAAGATGTAGTATATATACACATACAATGGAATATACTCAGGCATTAAAGAGTGAAATTTTGCCATCTGCAGCAACATGGATGGACTTAGTGGGCATTATGCTAAGTGAAGTAAGTCAGACAGAAAAAGATAAATACTGTGTGATATCACTTATATGTGGAAACTGAAAAATACAAAATAATAGTGAATACTTGCAAAAAGAAGCTGATTTACATGATACAGAGCACAAATTAGTGGTTATCAGTGGAGGGGAGGGGCAGTATAGGGATTAGGGAGTGGGAGACACAAAACATTGCAAGTAAGATAGGTTCAAGAATATAATTGTATAACATAGGGAATATAACCAATATTTGTAATATTATATATTGTAATGTATTTGCAATAAGTATAAATGGAAAATAACCTTAAAAATTGTGCATGTATATATATATATTATATATATATAGTATATATATGTATGTATATTATGTATGTATTATATACATACATGCATACATAATATACATACACACACACACACACACACACACACACACACACACACATATGGGCTTCCCCAGTGTAAAAAAAATATCTTCCTATCAATGTAGGAGAAGCAAGAGACATGGGTTCAATCCGTGAGTCAGGAAGGTACCCTGGAGTAGAAAGTGGCAACCTCCTCCAGCATTCTTGCCTTGGAGAATTCCATGGACAGAGGAGTCTAGAGGGCTACATACAGTCCATGGGGTTGCAAAAGAGTCAGACACAACTTAGCCACTGATCACACACATACATTTAAATTAAAAGTTAAAAAAAAAGTTTAGTAGTATATTTAAAGAGAGAGGACGATGTAATGAAATCAGAAAACTGTCTCAAGTTATCCACAGGTTTTGCTTTTCTATTTTCTTTCTTTCTTTCTTTTTTTAATCTATGCTTCTTACAGTTACAGTTACAGTTCAGTCGCTCAGTCCCGTCCGACTCTGCGATTCCATGGACTGCAGCACACCAGGTCTCCCTGTCCATCACCAACTCCCGGAGTTTACTCAAACTCATATCCATTGAGTCGGTGATGCCATCTAACCATCTCACCCTCTGTCGTCCCCTTCTCCTCCTGTCCTCAATCTTTCCCAGCATCAGGGTCTTTTCGAATGAGTCAGCTCTTTGCATCAGGTGGCCAAAGTATTGGAGTTTCAGTCCTTCCAATGAATATTCAGGACTGATTTACTTGAGGATGGAATGGTGGGATCTCCTTGCTGTCCAAGGGACTCTCAAGAGTCTTCTCCAACACCATAGTTCAAAAACATCAATTCTTTGGGGCTCAGCTTTGTAGTCCAAATCTCACATCCATAAATGACTACTGGAAAAACCACAGCCTTGACTAGATGGACATTTGTTGGCAAAGTAATGTCTCTGCTTTTTAATATGCTGTCTAAGTTGGTCATAACTTTTCTTCCAAGGAGTAAATGTCTTTTAATTTCATGGCTGCAGTCACCATCTGCAGTGATTTTGGAGCCCCCAAAATAAAGTCTGCCACTGTTTCCACTGTTTCTCCATTTGCCATGAAGTGATGGGACCTTGTCTTATTAAGACTCCTGGTCATAATGCTACCTGATTTTAAATCTCTACCCTTTTAGGAGCCTAACGTTTTGCCCATCGAGTTATTGTCCTCACTAGTTTTAAATGCCTGAAGTTGAGATTGAGAAACAAAATTCTTTCTCATCATGTTAGAAGGGAAAATTAAAGCCTGAAGAAGTGATATCACTTTCTAAAATCAGGTAAAGAAATCACCTCTACACATTAAGATTAGAAATTTGGAGTTACTGCCCATATTACTTTAAATCTACTGTCTTCTTCATTTGAAACATTGTTGCTATTCCTGCCAGCTGAATCACTACCTCAAATTGTCACTGGAGAAACAAATGCTGGAAAATTATGCAAGAAAGAAACTTCTCTGTTCTCCTCTGAGTCTATCTTTCCTCTCCCCTCCTTTCCTGTCCCCATTCCAACTAATACAGATTCTGTATTGATAAGAGAGAACAATGCCAGCTGCCTTTCTTCATTCCATTGTCAGCACTGAGAAAAGGGCAGAACAAACAACAGACAGCCGCAGTACTCGAGCTGCTACAGTGACTGGCACAGAGAAGAGAAGAAAGGGGTCAAAGATGCTGAGAGGGAAGTGACAGGAAGAGAAGTAAACTAGGCCAAGTAGCAGCAGTGTAGCCAACCATGCTACGTGAACAGTGAACTTGGCACCGAAACGTGAGGCATTTTCAGCCGAAGCCTTCTGATATGACAAGGACTCCACTCACGTAACCTCTAATTATTGCTCACTCTTGGAAATAAGATGCTGTTAGGCATGACTTTGTAAATGTGGTATAAAAATGGTTTCCCTCCCATATATGAGTATGTATTTTTAAACTACCATTCACTATGAAACTTGTCTTTGCCACTCTCTACAAGACGGAGTGGTAAAGGAAAATGATACGATTTGAATACAACTCTGAAATCTTATGTTCCAAGAGCATTTTTTCAAACATAAGCATAAAATATTTCTTGTGACTGAGATCAAAAAGGGAATTAAGCCTCACAGGAGCTACAGACCGTATAAGAGATAAGAGTAAACAAATTGTCAGTTGTTATACATGCTGATAAAAGTATAAGCAATCCCTAAATAAATCTGAAACTCAAAATAGTTTCCTGTTAAACAAAATATAAAATATTTAATCTGTAACTCTTTCTTGAATAGTCCTATTCCTAGGATTTTTCACTCTTACCCATTTTTACCATTACATAATTTTAGCCATTTTTCAATATATTTAAGGAAATATTAAATTTATTTATTTTTTAAGGAAATATTAAATTTAAATATTTAATTTAAAGCTAAAAATTAATGACCCAGAATAATAACAATATCAGTAACCAGAACACATTTATTGAGTCCTTGTTATGTGCTAGACACTGTGCCAAGTATCTTTGAATATTGGATTCATTAAAATTTCATTTATACCAACATCTCTAATTGAGCTAATTTCTCTAAAAATTTTTAAAAAGCAAAATAGAGTAACCATGTGCTAAAAATATGAAACTAACCAAATAATCTGGAGTAAAATAATTTATTCTAAAAATAAATTGATGAGCAGAATCCCCACTTATTTAAGTATCAAACAAAATATACTCAGATTAGTCTCTGTAACCAGAATTGTGTACTGGCCAACACTGCACCAACTGGTATGAAGTGAAAGTTGCTCAAGGGCCACAAAACATAAAACTGGCAGTAGATCATCTTTTAACTGTTATTATAACAGAGTCTTTTCACTGTCAGTTTTGCTCTAATTTGTTGGTTACAAATTAATAGGCATAAACAGCCTAAGGCATAATTTAGTTCTTGACTATTTTAATATGATTATTTATTACAAAAATAATATTTTCTGAATGTTTTCTTGTTAGAGGTTCAAATAGACTGATAAATCAAGTAACACTAATCTTTTGAGAAATGCCATTATGCCAAACACTTATCAAAGATGAGAAAAGGAAGATGATCCAACCTTATACTGAATGGTCACATTAGCTATGTTCCAGCAGCACACTGAAACAAATTTTCACAATATGTATTCCATATTGAGATTAAACAATCAACACACAAGACTATTGGTTTTATAAACTATGTTGTCAATTTGAATTCAGTTAATCCTACCCAGCTAAGAAAAAAATTACTCACATGTTTACTACATATGAACAATGAAATCTAGCAAAAAAAAAAAAAAAAAATTGGGGGGTATATCTCTAAGGTAACTGCTAAATAATGATTGTACTATGCTGTGCTAAATTGCTTCACTTGTGTCCTAACTTTTTGCAACCCTTTGGACTGTAGCATACCAGGCTCCTCTCTCAATGGGATCCTGGCAAGATTACTGGAGTGGGTTGCCATGCCCTCTTTCAGGGCATCTTCCTGACCCCAGGATCGAACCTGCATCTCTAAAGTCCCCTGCATTGGCAAGCAGGTTCTTTACCACTAGCGCCACCTGGGAAGACCAAATAACTTTTTTTCCTTTGCTGAAATATAGCATGTAAATAAACCCTAATTTGACTTTTGCTGTTCTCAAAGTTCAATGCCTCCCTTAATCTGCTTCTACCTAATAATACATTCTCACCATATACTGCAAATTCTCAACAAATCTTTTTATGAGTATATTACACAAAGTTAATAAAACCCACCACGTACTTCATGACTCTTCCCTGAGTTGACACACTTTTAAGTCTCCAACGGTACAATTATTACTACAGCCACCAAAGAGTAACTCAAATGTCATCACCTCAATAAAGATTATGCAATGCAACTCAGTTGGAATTTGATATTTCTGGAGCTGCAATCCTATCACATTTGGCTTGTGTGTTTATTACAGCAATTATGTTATTCTACCATGTATTGTAGCTGTCCTTTACCTCTAACTCCACCAAATTATAGCCTTTCAGAAAGTTCAGAGCTATCTTATTCAGTGTTAGCTATATTCCAGCAGCATATTTCTTTGTGTGTGTTCTTTCCTCAGTGAATATTTCCTAGGTGAAAACACAAACCAGCAAATCTATTGTTCTCTGTATGTTTTTTGTTTGCCTTACAATGAAACCTGTTAACTTTATAAACTTTGTAAATATCCCTTTTTGAACAGACATGAGACAACAAATAAATTTGGAGTAATGCTGAAATAGTATTCATGTACTTGGGAAAGTAACAGCTTCACACACATTTAAATTATGTAAATAAAATTACAGCCATTGTAAAAAGTATTTAAATTAAATTAATTCAGCTACCATGGAAACACAGATGTAATTAAAAGGCACATAAAATGAAACTCTATTATTTTAAAGTATTAAGTACATGGCAGGTTCTTCCTAAAAAACTTCTGAATATATGGCCATTCAATGTTTCTCTAATATGTGTAACTGCTGCTTTCCAAGGCATATGCAAAACCAAATCAAATAGATAATGTCAAAATGCTTTCCAAAGGGGGCTAAAACTGATGGATAATGAGTCCTAATTTTTCAAATCTCATCAAGTCTTGGTGTTATGCAGCTTTTTAATTTTTGGTATTCTAGTGGATGTAAAATGGTGTTTCTCTGTGATTATAAAGTGTGCTTTCCTTGAAAAGTAATGAGGATTCACATATTTTCTTAATATATATTGGCACATCATCATGCCTTTTGTCTGAAAAGTCTTTTTAAAAGTACTGCCTAGTTTATTTGTTTTTATTTTTTTCCCATTTATTTTTATTCATTGGAGGCTAATGACTTTACAATATTGTAGTGTTTTTTTGCCATACATTGACATGAATCAGCCATGGATTTACATGTGTTCCCCATCCTGGTCCCCCCTCCTGCCTCCCTCTCCATCCCATCCCTCTGGGTCTTCCCAGTGCACCAGCCCTGAGCACCCATCTCATGCATCCAACCTGGGCTGGTGATCTGTTTCACCCTTGATAGTATACTTGTTTCAATGCTGTTCTCTCTGAACATCCCACCCTCGCCTTCTCCCACAGAGTCTAAAAATCTGTTCTGTACATCTGTGTCTCTTTTTCTGTTTTGCATATAGGGTTATCATTACCATTTTTTTAAATTCCATATATATGCATTAGTGTACTATATTGGTGTTTATCTTTCTGGCTTACTTCACTCTGTATAATGGGCTCCAGTTTCATCCATCTCATTAGGACTGGTTCAAATGAATTCTTTTTAATGGCTGAGTAATATTCCATAGTGTATATATACCACAGCTTCCTTATCCATTTGTCTGCTGATGGGCATCTAGGTTGCTTCCATGTCCTGGCTATTATAAACAGTGCTGCGATGAACATTGGGGTGCATGTGTCTCTTTCAGATCTGGTTTCCTCTGTGTGTATGCCCAGGAGTGGGATTGCTGGGTCATATGGCAGTTCTATTTCCAGTTTTTTAAGGAATCTCCACACTGTTCTCCATAGTGGCTGTACTAGTTTGCATTCCCACCAACAGTGTAAGAGGGTTCCCTTTTCTCCACACCCTCTCCAGCATTTATTGCTTGTAGACTTTTGGATAGCAGCCATCCTGACTGGCGTGTAATGGTACCTCATTGAGGTTTTGATTGGCATTTCTCTGATACTGAGTGATGTTGAGCATCTTTTCATGTGTTTGTTAGCCATCTGGATGTCTTCTTTGGAGAAATGTCTGTTTAGTTCTTTGGCCCATTTTTTGATTGGGTCATTTAGTTTTCTGGAATTGAGCTGCAGGAGTTGCTTGTATATTCTTGAGATTAGACCTTTGTCTGTTTCTTCATTTGCTATTATTTTCTCCCATTCTGAAGGCTGTCATTTCACCTTGCTTATAGTTACCTTTGTTGTGCAAAAGCTTTTAAGTTTAATTAGGTCCCATTTATTTATTTTTGCTTTTATTTCCAATATTCTGGGAGGTGGGTCATAGAGGATCCTGGTGTGATTCATGTCGGAGAGTGTTTTGCCTATGTTCTCCTCTAGGAGTTTTATAGTTTCTGGTCTTCCATTTAGATCTTTAATCCATTTTGAGTTTATTTTTGTGTATGGTGTTAGAAAGTGTTCTAGTTTCATTCTTTTACAAGTGGTTGACCAGTTTTCCCAGCACCACTTGTTAAAGAGGTTGTCTTTTTTCCATTGTATATTCTTGCCTCCTTTGTCGAAGATAAGGTTTCCATAGGTTCGTGGATTTATCTCTGGGCTTTCTATTTTGTTCCATTGATCTATATTTCTGTCTTTGCACCAGTACCATACTGTCTTGATGACTGTGGCTTTGTAGTAGAGCCTGAAGTCAGGCAGGTTGATTCCTCCAGTTCCATTCTTCTTTCTCAAGATTGTTTTGGCTATTCGAGGTTTTTTGTATTTCCATACAAATTGTGAAATTCTTTGTTCTAGTTCTGTGGAAAATACCGTTGGTAGCTTGATAGGGATTGCATTGAATCTATAGATTGCTTTGATTAGTATACTCATTTTCACAGTATTGAGTCTTCCAATTCATGAAAACGGTATATTTCTCCATCTATTTGTGTCCTCTTTGATTTCTTTCATCAGTGTGTTATAGTTTTCTATGTATAGGTCTTTTGTTTCTTTAGATAGATATACTCCTAAGTATTTTATTCTTTTTGTTGCAATGGTGAATGGTATTGTTTCCTTAATTTCTCTTTCTGTTTTCTTATTGTTAGTGTATAGGAATGCAAGGGATTTCTGTGTGTTAATTTTATATCCTGCAACTTTACTATATTCATTGATTTGCTCTAGTAATTTTCTGGTAGAGTCTTTAGGGTTTTCTATGTAGAGGATCATGTCATCTGCAAACAGCGGGAGTTTCACTACTTCTTTCCTATCTGGATTCCTTTTATTTCTTTTTCTGCTCTGATTGCTGTGGCCAACACTTCCAACACTATGTTGAATAGTAGTGGTGAGAGTGGGCACCCTTGTCTTGTTCCTGATTTCAGGGGAAATGCTTTCAATTTTTCACCATTGAGGGTGATGCTTGCTGTGGGTTTGTCTATATAGCTTTTATTATGTTGAGGTACGTTTGTTCTATTCCTGCATTCTAGAGAGTTTTTATCATAAATGGATGTTGAATTTTGTCAAAGGCTTTTTCTGCATCTAGTGAGATAATCATATGGTTTTTATCTTTCAATTTGTTAATGTGGTGTATTACATCAATTTGTGGATATTAAAGAATCCTTGCATTCCTGGGATAAAGCCCACTTGGTCATGATGTATGATCTTTTTAATATGTCGTTGGATTCTGTTTGCCAGAATTTTGTTAAGGATTTTTGCATCTATGTTCATCAGTGATATTGGCCTGTAGTTTTTTGTGTGTGTGTGTGTGGCATCTTTGCCTGGTTTTGGAATTAGGGTGATGGTGGCCTCATAGAATGAGTTTGGAAGTTTACCTTCATCTGCAATTTTCTGGAAGAGTTGGAGTAAGATAGATCTTAGCTCTTCTCTAATTTTTTGGTAGAATTCAGCTGTGAATCCATCTGGTTCTGGGCTTTTGTTTGCTGGAAGATTTCTGATTACAGTTTTGATTTCTGTGCTTGTGATGGATCTATTAAGATCTATTTCTTCCTCGTTCAGTTTTGGAAAGTTATACTTTTCTAGGAATTTGTCCATTTCTTCCAAGTTGTCCATTTTATTGGCATAGAGCTGCTGGCAGTAATCTCTTATGATCCTTTGTATTTCAGTGTGTCTGTTGTGATCTCTCCATTTTCATTTCTAATTTTGTTGATTTAGTTCTTCTCCCTTTGTTTCTTGATGAGTCTGGTTGACGGTTTGTCAATTTTGTTTATCTTTTCAAAAAACCAGCTTTTAGCTTTGTTGATTTTTGCTATGGTCTCTTGTTTCTTTTGCATTTATTTCTGCCCTAATTTTTAAGATTTCTTTCATCAGTTGTTTCCCCTATATCTACCTGCCTATCTCCCTATCTATCATTACATTAATCAATCTATCTATGATACTAAGTTCTTATTAGTTTTTTAAGTTGGCAATATCTTGACGGCAAATTCTTATGAATAGAACTTCTTAAATTTAATTTTATCTTACTGTTTTTATGTTATTTTTTCTGTCTTTGAACCATATCCCTAAAATTATATTATGATATTAATATTAGCATGACCATAATTAGCTGCTTCCCTGGGCCAGCAATGTGGGAGACCTGGGTTCAATCCCTGGGTTGGGAAGATCCCCTGGAGAAGGGCATGGCAACCCACTCCAGAATTCTTGCCTGGAGAATCCTCATGAACAGAGGAGCCTGGCATGCTACAATCCATGGGGTCACAAAGAGTTCAACATGACTGAGCAACGAAGCACAGCACAACCATAATTAGCACAATTTTGGATGTAATATATACATATATGTATCTATATAGTCTTTACTTAAGTATCTTTATAATAATTACATTAGAAAATAACACATCTTTTTTACTCAATGTATGGTATAACCTCATTCTTCTGAATCCAAACATTACCTAAAAACACATTTTGACTTTCTTTAGGCATATATTTCAGATAAAAACAGAAACATTTTATGTTGGTGATGGACAGGGAGGCCTGGCGTGCTGCGATTCATGGGGTCGCAAAGAGTCTGACACGGCTGAGCAACTGAACTGAACTGAATTTATGTTTTATTAAAATTTTGCTAAAATTGTTGGAATATTTCTAAAATTTTTATTAATTATGCAGAGTCTAGAAGAAATATATGCATGAGAAAGTAGATCAATTTAGGTGAAAGATATTTAAATTGGCTCATGATGTTAATGCATGAGTCAGAAAACTGAATTTTAAGAAATTTCATATTTAATAATATTTCATAATATTTCCAAAAAAAAATATGGAGCTATACACAAAGTTAGAAAGTAAAGCAAATAAGGAGGATGAACAATAACCAAACTGTCTGACTTATTACTCTTTCTGGCATATTCATGTAACAACCAGTTCTTATAAGAATCCAGATATTTGAGCAAACAGAGGTTAAAGAGCACATGGATGTATAATCTGGGCTCTTTGTACACAGCTGATAAAAATTTATGACATCAAGTAGATTTCATAAAACATTAAGAAAGCACCTTCAGCCACTCACCTGGGAAGCTGGGAATTTGAAGGACATATATATTTTTTTTTATTAACTCTTCTAACATCAATACCATTTTCTGACAGAGTTCTTATATCTGAGAACTCTAAGAGAAACATGGGGTGATAATTCTAACCTCGTTTTGAACCTAAGTACAGGTTTCCAAAAACAGGTTTCCACTCTACTCTATCCAAAAGTAGAGGGTTCCTGTGAAATCATTCATAAGCCAAAATGTCATAAACTGAAGAATTAACTTAGGGCACACTGCTAAGGGACACAGTTTTCTAAGACTCTTTAAAGGTTGTAGCATAACAGACTGAACATGATTTTAACTTTTTACCATGTTTCATAAAATGAAAATCCTTTTAGAGTTTCTTTTGGTTAAGGAATGCTGATAAATGTAAGTCTTTCATAAAACCAAAGTGGCCTAAACTGAATTTATGAAAATTGGAGGCTACCTGCGTCAGCTATTCTGCATAAGATTCACCAAGTGTAATAACTCTGGAATTGAAGTGAGTCCTAAAATTTTTGCCTGAACATCAATAACAAACCACTAGTACACAGATTTTATAAATGTTTCACAGAGATTTTATACTCAGTACTATCACTGTATGTAAACTTATTTAGTGTGCATGCCTGAGGAAATATAAATAAAATGTCATCATTACTTGCCTAACTTTATCATAAAATAAATTAGGCAAATTGTCATGTAATATGAGATGAGATGGGAATATTCCATTGAAGGTATATAATACCCTGCAGACAAAATGGAGGTTATTAAAAAAAAAAAAAAAAAACTTAGAGTAGTATTTTGTTTTCTAGGCTAGTGATGCCTGATTACTGATGATTGTTGTAAACCTGTCAGTTTGATGACATTCAGATCACATAGCCTCTTGTTAGATGACAAGCCGCTACCACTGTGCAAAAAAAATGGCAATGAGTTAGGAACAGGTAGGTCTATTTAATGACATTGAAGAGGGTGCTATTTTGAAAAAATAGAATTCGGATATGAAAGTCATGAAACAGATCATTTCAGCATGTTTTGGGTCAACAGTTGACATAATTTATGAAACATATTACGTCACAGGATGTGGCAATGTTGTTGACCAAATTGAGAGCATAAATATTAGAATTTAAGATAAGTAATTAAAAATAATAAAAATAATAAATGCTTATCATGCGTGGTTAACCTTGACATGAATTTGATTATCCTTAGTGTGTTTTGTTTCATAAAAAGTTTGCTCATATGTAAAGATCTGTGAGAAATATTTAAGAGTTTTGGGTTTTTCTAAAGAAATATGAATTGTTCACTTTAAAATGTTTTGAGTATAGTACTTTTATTGAGTAGTATTCAGTGAATGCTAAATAAAGTTAATAATTATCATTTATTGATTTATTTAATTTTTCTCAAATATTTGTTTTTATTTGATTCTTTTTGACCCCAGCACTTAGCTCATAACTATCAGGATTAAAATATCACCCTGGCTATGATGTCCACACCATATCTCTAACTACAAATTTTCCAAATTCCTAATTATTCTACTTAACTCATGTTGGTTGAATATAAAAATGATTATTAATTGATAACTGGTGCATTTGGGTCCATCTATAATGGCAACTCACTCCAGTATGCTTGCCTGGAGAATTCCATGGACAGAGGGGAACCTGGCAGGCTACAGTTCATGGGGTTGCAAAGAGTCAGACACAAGTGAACGACTAACACTTTCAGTTTTACTTCATACCAGATAGACTATACTATTCTTCATTTATACTATCCTAGCCTCTGTAGACATTGATAATTCCATGCATAAATGATCTCATTAAATCTGTACAACTGTTCTTTAGAAGTATTTTCTGTATTCTTTAAAAATAGAAAGTAAATGAAAATTAGAAAGCTTAATCAACTTGTTCATGCTACCAGAATATGCTCTATTTCCAGAGTTTGTGGCACCATACTTAAACTGCCTTTAAATGTAAAAATATCATATTTAACTTATTTTAAGACCCTTTCCTCTACTTCTAAACTAGATAAGTATTTCTTAAACATTCATATAGCTTTTGGAATATTTAGGTACAAGTGGCTATGTTTCACCATATTTTTAAATCTGTATATTGTGACTAATAGTTATCACATTTTATAATAATTATTAACTTATATGAACATTATATATTTATGTAATTTATTCAATTTTGAAACCTTGTTGTAGAGTTTAACTCATTTAAAACATTCATTTAAAGAACAATAATTAATTTTAGTTCATAATAGCCAACAAATATTAATCTATTAAAGGTAATTCTAATGTAAGTAATGTAGTAAAAAGCCAATATTTCCAATGCAATATTACTTGTGACAAAGAAAAAAAGAAAAAATATGTGTGTGTGTATATATACTAGTGTAACATATTTAGATACTATCTTCCAATATTTGTGAGAAGTTAGATTAATCATATCCTTTACTAAAATCCCAGAAAGATATCATATAATCAGTGCCTAGTATTCAACACATGTAGAAGCCTGAAAGCTTTCCAGAGTAGCCTACATTCACATTGCTTTTCATTTAAATCCCAGAAAGATGTCATATAATCAGTGCCTAGTATTTAACACATGCAGAAGCCTGAAATCTTTCCAGAGTAGCCTACATTCACATTGCTTTTCATTTACCATAATTCTGAAGATGAATTGTTACCCTCTGGGGATTGCCTTCCAGAGGGAATGGAAGTGCTTTAAGTGCCTGTGCTCTGTGCAAAATGTTTCCGAATAAATAACCTTCTACCTCTACCTAAAGCCCCCACACATATTTCAAATCATCTTCTCCTCCCTGATAAAAGCACCATACAACTGTCTAGGGCCCATTTCTACCGTTCTCTGCATTTAAATCCTCCCTGTATACCATTCCATTAAATCTTAGTTATCAAGCCCTAATCCTTATGTAACTGAGATTATATTACCTTACAGCATTTTCTTGTAGTTCAAATTTTGTCATGTGACAAACTTCACACCAATTCAAAGACCCAGACACAACAAATATCAACCCCATGGACTGTGATGTTTTGCATGAATTTCTCTCAACAGCACCATATTGCTGGGAAATATAAGAAAAAAATGAGATTGATACTACTATGAGAATTCAGTTATACAGAAAATAACTGGATGACTACTCTGAAGCCATGGTTAATGTCTGTTGTGTCATTTAGCCCCAAACTTGTAAATCTTTCTCTGCTTTTTATTACTATCTACATGATATTCAATATCTCTTCTTTGCCTCTTTCAAAAGGAAAACAGAAGAAAAGCATCTTGCCACATATTGTTTTAGTATAATAGAAATGTAAATTGACCAATGTAAAGGGGAAATAAAGTAAAGCTTTTGCTTTAAATCTAGCAAAACTGGACCCTGGAAAAATATTTATTTTTACTCACAATATCTTAATATCTACATTAAAGGAAAAAATATATTCTTCTCAGCAGGGTCAATTTCCAGTATGACAACAATAATAATATTTTATATTTGGATATGTAATACTACAGGTGTTAATATACACTCATATCTCTCTCTACATCTATCTCTACATCTATCCCTATCCATAAATCTATGTACGTATTTCACTTATTTTGGCAACTCTCTGATTTCTAAACAATTATTCGATTTTCCAGTCTTACTGAAATGATTTTTATCAATGTTTCTAGCAAAAAGTAAGTAATTATTTTCAGAAAGTTGGTAGGAGTTGGTAAAATGTCCAGCATTATAGTGTGGGCTTTTCTACAACTGCACAGAATTCTCCTAGTGAATTAGTATCTATGCCTTATTACAGATAAGAATATTAAAGCTCAGAAAGGCTAAGTCATAGCTCCAAGTCATAGGATTATTATATGGTAGAAAAATAATTCTAATTCATGTCTTACTGCAAAATCCATGCTCTTAATTAGAGAAATCTGCTTTATTAGATACATAATTGATACATAAATATGTGTTTGAATTGTGTGGGTTCACTTATACAGGGTTTTTGCCTTTTTTTTTTTCCAATAATTATCTACTACAATATTATACATTCTGCTGTTGGTTGAATCCATGGATATGGAACTGCAGATACCAAAAGCTGACTCTAAAGTTACCCTCAGATTTTCGACTGCAAGTGCAGTTGGGGCTCCTAAGCCCTGCATTCTTCAAGGATCAACTGTACTTTGTATTTCACCATTGCTCAAAGGAAAAAAGATCTCCAAAATTATTTTTGCTGAAGGTCGAGTCACCATTGATTGGTCTGTGAAAGTTTCCTCTTGCTTTTTGAGAATATTTATCTGTCAACATACAAATGTGACTTGTGTAGTTAATAGTAGTAGCCTTTGTTCATGGAACTACTAGAAGAGAACCCAGAGCAATTCTTAGGTTAGAGATTTACAAAAGGATGTAGTTTTCCCTGATGTGTCCTCTCCCTGATTTTGGTGTTGTACAGAATTCTGACAGTTTATTGAGTACTAGGAAACATCCCAAGAAAAACTGCCTTGTACTACACAGTCTCACAGTTTCAGCTTATTCTCTTTTATCATTGATAATATTATACTCAGTAAGCTTACTTAATTTGACTCTATCCTGGTTTTAATTATGTGTACTACTTTCTAAAAACTGCTACTGTCACATTAACAACTGTATATATGATAATGGTACAGCACATTTATGGAAAACAAATTTAACAAAAATTAAGTCTTTATTTAAATGAAAGATAAATCTGTTATTACAAAGAAACTGTGTTTGAATGCTTACAAAATAGTAGAATATAGACATGAATTAGTGATGTTCTGGATATCTGTGTTACAGCTAAAATCCATTGGTTTTATTAACAAAACAAATGTCAGGAAGCTTCTCCCTCATGTCTTCTTATAAGAGGTTTACATTTTCAGGTATTATACCTAAGTCTTTAACTATTTTGAGCCAATTTTTATATATGGTATAGATGGGGGTCTAGTTTCATTATTCTACATGTGGATACTGTTTCCCAGTGCCAATTTTTGAAAAGACTACCCTTTAGTCAACGAGCACTCTGGAGCCCTTGTCAAAGTCAGTTGACTGCATACATGTGGATTTATTTCTAGGCTCTATTTTCTGTTCCATTTGTCTACATGTCTCTGTTTATATCAATAACAAGCTGTTTTAATTACTGTGGCTTTGTAATGAATTGTGAATTAACTCTCGTATTTTTCTTCCTTTCAAGTTTGTTACAGTTATCCTAGATTTTTTGTTGTTCCGTATGAATTTTAGGATTTTTTAATATATTTCTGTAAAATGCCACTGAGATTTTGATGGAAATAGCATTGGATCAGAGATTCCTATGGTTAGGATGGATGTTTTAGAAAAATTCATTCTTTGACTATATGAGCACAGAATATCATGATATCTTTCCATTTATTTGAGTTTTCTTTCAATTTATTTAATCAGTTTCTTATAGTTTTCAGTGTATGGGCTTTCACTTCCTTGGACAAAATTGCCTCTCAAATATAGCCTGTTAACATATAGAAAGACAACTGATTTTGTATGTTGACTTTTCATCCTGCAATTTAACTGAATATGTTTACTAATTCTAACAGGTTTGTGTGTGTGTATGTTCATGTGGGTCTGGAGTCTTTGGGGTTCTACCTATTTGAGGTCATATCATCTGCAAACTTAGACAATTTTTCTTGTTCCTTGGATTTGGATGACTTTTATTTATTATCTTTGCCTAATTGCTAAGGCTAGGAATTCTAATATTATGTTGAATAGAAGCATGAGAGTGGGTACTCATGTTTTGTTCGTGATCTTAGAGGGGAATTTTTTTTTCTTTTGATTTTTAGTTTTTTACCATTGAGTACAGTGTTAGTGGTGAGCTTAAAAATTTATGGACTTAACTATGTTGAGGTAAATTCTTTCCAGTCTAGTTTGCTGAACATTTTTATTGTAAAAGAGTGTTGTAAAAAGAACTTTTATCATAAAAAGATGTTTTAAATGTTGTGTTTGCATCTATTGGATGATCAAATGATTTTTATAGTATAGTTTGTTAATGTGCAAATCACATTAACTAATCTCCGTATGTTAAACCATCCTTGCATCCCAGGGATAAATCCCATTTGACAATGGTATATGTTCTTTTTAATGTGTCACTGGATTCAGTTCACTGATATCTTATAGAAGACTTTTGTAACTATATTCATCAGGTATATTGGTTTTCTCAAAAGCACATGTAGCAAAAGCAAAAATAGCCAAGTTGGAATATATCAAATTTAAAAGCTTCTGAACAGCAAAGTAAACAATCAACAGAGTGAAAAAACTACCTATGTAATGGTAGAAAATATATTCAAGCTTTATATCTGATAAGCATTTAATTTTCCAAAAAAGGGACTCCAATAACTCAATAGTAAAAAAATAATAGCCCATCTTAAAAAGAAGGAAAGGACATAAATAGACATTTCTCCAAAGGCATACAAATGGCCAATGGACCATATAAAAATGTGTTCTACATCACTAATCATCAGGGAGGCAAAAAAAAAAAACAAAACAAAATGAGAGATAATTTTCATACCTGTTAGAAATGCTTTATCAAAATAGCAAAAGATAAAAGTATTGGAAAGGATGTGGAGAAACTGGAAGGTGTAGACTCATCTGTGGGTATGTGAAATGATTTAGCCACTATGGAAAACATCACAGAGTTTAAATATAAAACTATCACATGATCCAGCACTCCCACTTGTAGATGTATTTTGTAAGAAACTGAAATCAGAATCAAAGACATAGTTGTACACAGCGTTATTCACACCATGCAAGATATGGAAATAACCCAAGTACCTACTGACAAATCAATGGATAAAGAAAATATTGTATATACATATAACCTAATATTATTCACTCTTAAAAAGACGGAACCATGTGGATGGACCTGTAAGACATTATGTTGATTAAAATAAGTCTGTCACAGAAGGACAATTACTGTGTAATTGTACTTACATGAGATACCTAAAAAAAAAATAAAAATCATAACAGCAGAAAATACAAGGTGACTGCCAGGGGAAGAGGAGAAAGGAGAAACCAAGAGTTGTTCAATGGTTTTAAAGTTGTAGTTATGCAACACAAATAAACTTTGGAGCTCTACTGTGCAACTTAGATCCTGTATTTAACAATGTGGTGTTGTGCCCTTAAAATAAATTGAGAAGGTAGACTCTATGTTAAAAATTCTTACTAAAATTCACTAATTTATTAAAAATAAAATCTTCTAGTTTTCGGGGCTTCCCTGGTGGGTTAGAGGGTAAAGCCTCTGCCTGCAATGCAGGTGACCAGGTTTGATCCCTGGGTCGGGAAGATCCCCTGGAAAGGGAAATGGCAACCCACTCCAGTATTCTTGCCTGGGAAATCCCATGGGCTGAGGATCCTGGCAGGCTACAGTCCATGGGGTCACAAAGAGTCAGACACGACTGAGCAACTTCACTTCACTTCACTTCACTTCTTCTAGTTTTCATGCTTTTTCCTTTAAAATCTCACATAACTTAAGTACATAAGTAATATCTATAAAAGTTTTACTTGCAGACATAGAAAACGGAAGTCTCTAAATCTTTCTCTTGTACTGTTTCTTATAAGATGGCTTTGAAAATTCCATAAACAAATGTAGTAAGGCTGCACTGCTATATCTTATCAAAATAGCATTTCTGATTTTAACAGCATATTGCTAACATAGCTTAAAATTATTTAAAAATATTTATTTTGACCTGCAAAAGTTTGAAGGGATAAGTAAAAAATAAAGTGAAAACATGATTTCATGAACTGTTGATAATTAAATGAACAATATGACAAAATTTTATTAAATCTTCCGGAAAAATTTTCACAAATTCCCATGATGCTAGATAGTGTGATTCATTGATTAAAGAAACTATGGCTAGATGTTTCAATTTTGTAACAGAGATTTATGTAGAAAAATATATGACAAATATTAAAAGAAAATTAAAATACAGAGTCGAAATTAAAGTCTGCTTCATAAGCATTATAAAGAACAAGGACAAGTAAAGTTTTCAACTACTTGTCCTAAAATTAATTTCTAATAGGAAGTTAATAGAAAATTGGTATTTAGCATAAATATATAAAAGGAGTAAACAAATTTTAATGGACCTTATCTAGGTCATTAAACTGAGTTTTCTTTTTTCATTTTCTACCTTAGAATTTTATCTTAAAATATTTGCTTATAAAAGTATTTGTTCTAGCCAGACACAATATAGTACAAATACGCTGGTAGCCATGGCCTGGATAAGTGTCTCCTTCCTCACTGGATCAATTCATATCCTCATGTACACACTGTTTGAAAGGAATAAGAAGATTACTAGGACAATGTTTTGTGGCTGTTCAGTCCATCAGTCATGTCTGACTCTTTGCAAACCCATGGACTGCAGCACACCAGGGTTCCTTGTCCATCACCATCTCCCGGAGCTTGCTCAAACTCATGTTCATTGAGACAGTAGTGCCATCCAACTATCTCATCCTGTCATCTCCATCTCATCCTGCCTTCAATCTTTCACAGAATCAGAGTCTTTTCTGATGAGCCAGTTCTTTGAATCAGGTGGCCCAAGGATTGGAGCTTCAGCTTCAGCATCGGTCCTTCCAATGAATATTCAGGATTGATTTCCTTTAGGATTGACTGGTTTGATGATGTCCTTGTTGTACAAGGGACTCTCAAGAGTCTTTGCCAACATCATAGTTCAAAAGCACCAATTCTTTGGTGCTCAGCCTTCTTTATGGTCCAGCTATCACATCTATACATGACTAATGGAAAAACCATAGCCTTGACTTAATAGACCTTTGTTAGTGAAGTAATGTCTCTGTTTTTTAATATACTATCTAGGTTGGCCATAGCTTTTCTTCCAATGAGCAAGCATCTTTTAATTTCATGGCTGCAATCAATATCTACAGTGATTTTGGAGTCCAAAAGAATAAAGTCTCTCACTCTTCCCATTGTTTCCCCATCTATTAGCCATGAGGTGATGGGACCAGATGCCATGATCTTAGTTTTTTGAATGCTGAGTTTTAAGCCAACTTTTTCACGTTCCTCTTTCAATTTCATCAAGAGGCTCTTTAGTTCCTTTCACTTTCTGCCATAATTGTGGTGTCATCTGCATATACGAGGGTATTGATATTACTTCCAACAAACTTAATTCCAGTTTGTGCTTCACCCAGCCAGCATTTCACATGATGTACTCTGCATAAAAGAGAAATAAGCAGGGTGACAATATACAGCCTTGATGTATTCCTTTTCCAATTTGGAACCAGTCCATTTTTCCATGTTCAGTTCTAACTATTGCCTCTTGACCTGCATACAGATTTTTAAGGAGGCAGGTAAGGCAGTCTGGTATTCCCATCTCTTTAAGAATTTTCAACAGTTTGTTGTGACCCACACAATCAAAGGCTTTAGCACAGTCAATGAAGCAGAAATAGATATTTTTCTGGAATTTTCTTGCCTTTTCTATGATCCAACAGATGTTAGCAATTTGATCTCTGGTTCCTCTGTCTTTTCTGAACACAACTTGAATATCTGTAAGTTCTCAGTTCATGTACTGTTGAAGCTGAGTTTGGAGAATTTTGAGCATCATTGTGCTAGTGTGCGAAATGAGTGCAATTGTGTGGTAGTTTGAACATTCTTTGGTATTGCCTTTCTTTGGGATTGGAATGAAAACTGAACTTTTCCAGGTCTGTAGCCACTGCTGAGTTTTCCATATGTGATGCCATATTGAATGCAGCACTTTAGCGGCATCATCTTTCAGTATTTGAAATAGCTCAGCTGGGATTCCATCACCTCTACTAGCTTTGTTCATAGTGATGCTGCATAAGGTCCACTTAACTTCACACTCCGGAATGTCTGGCTCTAGGTGAGTGATCACACCATCATGGTTATCTGGGTCATTAAATATTTTTTGGATAGTTCTTCTGTGTATTCCTGCCATCTCTTCTTAATACTTTCTGCTTCTGTTAGGCCCGTACACTTTCCGTCCTTTATTGAGCCCATCTTTGCATGAAATGTTCCCTTGGTATCTCTAATTTTGTTGAAGAGATTTCTAGTCTTTCCTATTCTATTGTTTTCCTCTATTTCTTTCCATTGATCCCTGAGGGGGGCTTTGTTATCTCTCCTTGCTCTTCTTTGTAACTCTGCATTCAGATGGATATATCTTTCCTTTTCTCATTTGCTTTTTGCTTCTATTCCTTTCTCAGCTATTTGTAAGGCTTCCTCAGACAATCATTTTGCGTTTTTGCATTTCTTTTTCTTGGGGATGGTTTTGATCACTGTCTCTTGTACAATTTTATGAACCTCCATCCACAGTTCTTCAGGCACTCTTTCTATTAGATCTAATCCCTTGAATCTATTTGTCCCTTCCACTGTATAATCATAAGGGATTTGATTTAGGTCATACCTGAATGGCCTAGTGGTTTTCCCTGCTTTCTTCGATTTAAATCTGAACTTGGCAATGAGTTCATGTTCTGAGCCACAGTCAATGTTGGTCTTGTTTTGATGATTGAATAGAGTTTCTCCATCTTCAGCTGCAAAGAATATAATCAATCTGATTTCGGTATTGACCATCTGGTGATTTCCATGTGTAGAGTTGTCTCCTGTGTTGTTGGAAGAGGGTGTTTGCTATGACAAGTACATTCTCTTGGCAAAACTTTCTTAGCCCTGCTTCATTTTGTACTCCAAGGCCAAACTTGCCTGCTACTTCAAGTATCTGTTGACTTCTTACTTTTGCATTCCAGTCCCCTATGATGAAAAGGACATCTCTCTTTTTTTTGGTGTTAGTTCTAGAAGGTCTTTTATATCTTCATAGAACCATTCAGCTTCAGCTTCTTTGGCATTTTTGGTCAGGGGATAGACTTGGATTAGTGTGATACAGAATGGTTTGCCTTGGAAATGAACAGAGATCATTCTGTCATTTTTGAGACTGCACCCAAGTACTGCATTATTAAGATGGCAGAGTAGAAGGATGTGAGCTCATCTTCTAAGGCCAGAACCCCAAAATTTCAACAAGCTGCTGAACAACCATTTACAGGAGAATGTTGGATCACACCAAAAATTATACCCCATATCCAAGGGACAATGCTTGAACCTTGTCCAAAGTCTGGGCTCAGAGAAATTAGCATATAAAGGTTTCTCAAAATATCAGAGTCCCTGAAAAGCTTAGACTAATATGAGATGTAGACAGGCATAACAGATTGACCTTGGAGTGAGGAGGATGAATAGTCAGTCCAAGCAAATTGAGAAAGAATCCCAAAATGGCCATGTGTGGCATGTGTACCAGAGGAAGAAAGTGTCTGAGTCTTTGCCTATAGGTAGCTCACTTGATCAATGTTATAGGAGTACTTTGTGTTCTAAATATTATAGTTCAGCAGTAACCAAAAATTCATCTTTAGTATCTCCTTCCCATCATATTCCTTTCACCTAGTAAAAATGTTTAAGTAGGACACTACATTTTTCTTAAAACTTCATGAGAAAATTTGGAGATATGTACAGTGATGACAAAGGATTTCAAGCAGTAAGTGGAGAATAACCCATGATGTGTTGTTGGTGCCAGGGCAATGTATGTTTCATGTGGCTTACTTCTCTACCTGCTGCAGAGAAAGGTTGATGTACTGCTATTGGACCACTGACTACAATGCAGAATAGAGAAAAAAGAATGATATTATGGTATTAAGTGTATAGGATACCCCTTGGCTGTATTGTGGGACCAAGAATCCCAAATCATTGAGGAGAGGGAATTTGCAAAGGATTTAATTTCCTGTATAAGCAAATGGGAAGACAGGACTCAAAATAGCTTATATACATCTGCCAAAGAAAAAAAAATCATTTTCATGTCATATTGAACATTTCACAATCTTGTAGTTAATCTTTCAATCTACTTTTAATATTTCAAGAATTCTATCCTTCCTATATATGAAAACTGCTTTTGTTTGTCTTTTTTTTTTTAATTAATTAATCATTTCTTAGCATTTTCTGATG
Source organism: Dama dama (assembly GCF_033118175.1). Classification (NCBI taxonomy): domain Eukaryota; kingdom Metazoa; phylum Chordata; class Mammalia; order Artiodactyla; family Cervidae; genus Dama; species Dama dama. The sequence continues at coordinate 34,902,831 of NC_083685.1, forward strand.
CTGCTGTTTCTGAAAAAAGCTTAAAGTTGAGTATGGTGTTTGTGTGTGTGTGTGTGTGTGAATCAGTTGTGTCTGACTCTTTGCGACTCCATGGACTGTAACTCACCAGGCTCCTCTGCCCATGGGATTCTCCAGACAAGAATGCTGGAATGGCTTGCCATTCCCGTCTCCAGGGCATCTTCCCAGCTGGGTCTCTCTCATTGCAAGCAGATTTTTTACCGTGTGTGTGTGTGTGTGTGTGTGTGTGTGTGTGTATTCAATACATACGGGTTTTTCTAGCAGAATCTTCCACAAAAAGAGAAGAGATGTCTTCATCCACTCCTGCTTCATTTTTTGCAATACAAGTGTATGCTCCCGTATCTTCATAGCGCACATTGCTGATATGAACCTCACTGCCATTTGCTGAAAACAGAAGGCAAATGCAACTTATTAGCTACAATTTCAGCTTTGGTATAGTCATTTCTGATTACACAGTCAAATAGTTCACTTAGCTTTTCCTAATTAAACTGTTTTCCTTCCTACTTCCATGCTTTGGAGACATGCTAAGTTATTTCTAATGCATTCAAGTATTTCATAAATTGTGCTGTCATTCTATTACAGACATCCCAATACTACTTATCAAAAGACACACAGTGTATTTTATATTCATTTCATATTCCCTACCTTGCATAAGAAGTGCTACATGTTGATAGCTATAATTTCATTTCTGTATTCATTTTTAATATTCAGGATCCACTTTATCCTCAGCTTTACAACAGTTTTAATTAATATCAATATGGTTCATTTAGAGAACACATGTGAAAGTACATGTCATAAAGGAATTAAGTGAGCTACATCATATAAGTATAATGCCATTCCATTGAGCAAGCATAGTATTGTGTCTGCATTATACCTTAGGAGTTATTAGGTAGGGGGAACAGAAAGAAAATATACATAATTCCTTTGCAATATTCTCAGTTGTTTTCAAGAAATATACCTAATCTAAGCAATATTATCATATGGAAATTGATATCATCATTATCAACCAAAGGGTTAAGGGATTGATTAACCCAACTTTTAAATCTTGGTAAAAGAATATTTTTGAAGCTAATCTCTGAATAATGAATTGCATTCCTCAAAGTGTAAACAAGGATATAATTAGCCATTTACTATACATTGGCAGAACATGAAGTACTTTTACATATGCGTGCATGCTCAGTTGCTCATTTTTGTCCAACTGTTTGCAACCTCATGGACTTCAGCCTGCAGGCTGTTCTGTCCATGGGATTTTCCAGGCAAGAATACTGGAGTGGGTGTCCATGTCCTCCTCTACAGAATCTACCAAGGGATTGGACCCTCATCTCCTGTGTTAGCAGGTGGATTCTTTACCACTGAGCCATCTGGGAAGCTTTTACATACATTATCCCTTAATAGTCCCAGATAATAACTAATCATCAGATGAGGAATCTAAAGCTCCTAGAATGATCTTATGCAGTTTACTTCCCTCAAAGATAAGGGCTGAACTTCTGTTCTATCATGGCCTAAGTTTCAATATTTTTAGAGCTCATTTGTTTAGGTTTGCATCTTTTCTTTTACTTTCTTTTTTTCTGTGCATGTGTGTGTGTGTGTGTGTGCATGCTTACATGTGTATTCTGTGTTATCCAGTCACGGGGACACCATGCTCTGTGTGCAGCAAAAAGGAGCATGACTCTTCCTGATAGAGATGGGGATCAAATAATCAGAGTGGCTATTTGGGGAAAGAAGGTAAAAAACCAATGGGAAAAGAGCTTGAATATCATTCCTATGGGGATATGGAGGGGCAGTGAGTATTTGGGGAAGGCTAATCATAGAAATCACTCAAACCTCTTTCTCTTACAAATATCACTGCACACTTCCATTCCATCATTTGTTGAGAATCACTTCTCCAAAGCAGTTGGCAAGCTTTTGTGTTTGTTTTTGCTTTTCTCAAAAAGGCCAGATGGTAAATATTTTAAACTTTGTGGGCTACAGTCTCTGTGCCAACTACTCACCTCTGCCATAGCAGCATGACGGCAGCCAAAAACAATATTTTTAAAAATGTGTGTGGCTCTGAACTAAAAACAAAAACAGAAAACAAGCAAAAATATTGCTTTATTTACAAAAATAGGCAGCTTTCCAGTTTTGGTCTGGGGTCCTTCATTTGTAAACCCATGCTCTAGAAGGTGGGGAGGAAACAAAATATCAATATTTAAGTCCAGATCAGCTTCTTGTTTTGTGTGAAACATGACCCTCTCCAAAGACCACACATTTAATGATGTGAATTCTCTAGAACTTTTGAAACCCTTAAGTTAATTTATTCTTCAAATTCTCTCTTCCCAAAATTCTTATATGTTTTTCTAACTTACGTGCTTGTCTTTCCTTTTCCTACATTAGCTAGCATTTATAGATATTTTCTATTCCATAGCCGGAGTTACCAATTTCCTGGTTCGTTTATCATCCTGACACATCTGGTTTCAGAACTAGAGCAAGATGATGTTCCCTGCACCCACTTTTTGAATATATTATTAGACTATTACATAAGGAAATTTACAAAATCTCAAATTCACAGTATTCAGTTTACAGAATGTTACTTGACCTTTATAGTTGATTCATTTCATACCCTACTTCACTTTTATTTAAAATCTTTTTTTCTTTGTTTAATGTTTCCCAGCAAATAATAACTTCTTAATTTAAGCAGCTGGTCTTCTTCTTTAAATCATTAAATACATACACATGATTAGAATGTGAACTCATATAATTTTACAGTACATAAGTTTAAAAAGTTCATCACGCTGTACACCTTAAATTTACACAAATTTTTCGGTCAACTTTATTTCAGTAAAAGCTAAAAAATAAAGAAATTAATCCAAACTTCCTGTTTTCCTCAACATCTTCATTTTTGTTTACTTCTCAAAGGAAACTTTCTCTGCTTCATTCTGAGAACATCCCCTCCTTCTTTCTTGTTGATTTCCACAACAATTTGTCCATCTTCCCCCTGCTCCATCGTCCACGTATCTTTCTCTTTACCTATATCCTTTCAAACCAAAATAAACTGTCCAAGAAGTAAGAAATAACTTCACCAGTCCTAAACCTTTTCACCAGAAGCTACTACCTTTTCTTTTCCAGCTTTCAAAATTTTGAAAGATATTTTTATTCCTATCTTTCATTTCTAAGGACACAGCAAACTGATTTTTTAAATGTCACAGTGACAAACTAATCACTAACCAATGAATGTATTTTAATGATTTCCCTTGACTGTGCATAGAGTGTTGATGAACTCTTTCCCAGTTTTGGCTTTCTTTTCTTTTCTTCTGTAATATCATTTGTCCCCATCTCTTTGCTAATTATTAGTCTCCTTCAGATATTCTCTTGATTTGGCTGCCAATAAAATATTTCTTTTCTAGAATTTTACTTCTCATAACATCCCGTCTATTTACCTAGTTTTTCAGTTAGTGCCTAGACTTAGACTTCACATAAAAGGGACAAAGGAGTATCTTATGAATAAACAGATAATTAACTATAGAATTTGTTAACGTGTTAACATAGACAAAGTCACATGGAAATTCACACTCCTGTGCACCTCATTCATTCAAAGTTGAGTAAAGATTGTAACTAACTCCCCAAATTTTTCTTCTCATATAAAGGGTATCCCAGGTGGTCCTAGTGTTAAAGAACCTGCTTGCCAGTGCAGAAGACATTAGAGACATGGGTTGGATCCCTGGGTTGGGAAAAATCCCCTGGAGGAGGAAATGGCAACCCATTCCAATATTCTTGCCTGGAGAATCCCATGGACAGAGTTGACTGGTGGACTCTAGTCCACAGGGTCATAGAGAGTCAGGGAAAACTGAAGTGACTCAGCACACACAGAATGCACACATTTCTAAAACAAGGCTATATTATGTTTATAGAATATGTTTTGCTATCAAGTGGGCAAGAGATTGCAAAATCAAAAACTAATTAGACTTTTATTCAATTTGATTTCTGTTAATCAGATCAATCTTCTTCTCACATAATAGACACCAAGATACAATCAGAGAAGTAAATATGTAAATTTGTTTTGCCTATTTATATTAACATGAAATTGTTAGGATTCAGCTTTGAAAGATCAAAAATACTCATTCTTGATTTTCAAAAATAGATAAGTAAAAGTTTTTAAAAGATTTATTTAAAATGTATGCTAATAAATTGCATTCACTCTCTAAATTGAATGGTAGTAGCAGTATATTCATATAGAAATAAGGAAAATATATTCATTTCGAACAGTATGAATAGAAGGAATTTAAAGGCTTGGAATAAGGAATGTAATGCCACATAACAGATGTTTCAGTAAAATGACTATCTCTGGGTTACTCTTGACAATGGAAATAAGATTTGTAAATTTTTTTACTTACTAAGATAATTAAACTATATGCAATTAATTTTGCATTATTTTGATTATTTGATATGATAAAGGTTATCTGTTTTTTATATACCACACATGTGTGGCTATTGTAATCTGTATAATGACTAATCACAACTGCATATTAGATTATTAGAACATGTAGACTATTTTATATATTAGAACGTAAGAACTTCATCATTTTAAAACAACACAAACATGAAACATATTTAGCAACATTTTGAGTTTTCTCTTTGTTCATTTGCAAAATGTGCTGTAAAATATTTCCAAAAGTATTTCTATATTATTGACATATTCTGTAATACATATTTTAATGTATGATTTAAACATTTAAATTGTCTCTTCAGAAGTGTATTTAAAGAAGGAATTCAATTATTCTGTTCAACATATCTGCTATAATTTAGAGGATAAGTTTTAGAAGAAAAACAATTAATATCTTACTTATAAAAATAATGACATAACTAATCATTATGACAAGACTATTATTTAAAACATTAAAAGTATTAAAGGATTTTTTCAAACATTATGTCTTAGATACTAACATAACTTTTTTCATATTCATGGCACACATTGCCACCAAGTATCACTTTCTCTTTTTTCCAAAGAATGTAAAATATGCTATAAATTTTAGCATGAAATTTCTGCATTGTTATTTAAGAGAAAAAATGCAAGTAAAAAGCACCTTGAAGTGTGAGTTGCTTGGACAGCTTTGGTGTAATATCGATTCCATTCTTCAGCCAGCCAAGCTGAGGATTCGGTATACCTTCTGCATGGCACCTAAGACTTGCAGTAACTCCAGGTTCTCGGGCCTGACTTTCTGGATACACCCGGATTACTGGAGGGACTAAAATTAGAAATGGAAAAGAAAATTATTAGTATCCATATATGCCACTTGATTTTCTGAAACAAAGAGATAAAACAATTGTATATGTTAATGATGTTATGCATATCTATAAGGTGTCAGTTTGCAAATCTAAGTAATTTAGTATCCACTAAAATGTGCCTACTCCTTGGAAGGAAAGCTATGACCATCCTAGATAGCATATTAAAAAGCAGAGACATTACTTTGCCAACAAAGGTCCGTCTGGTCAAGGCTATGGTTTTTCCAGTGGTCATGTATGGATGTGAGAGTTGGACTATGAAGAAAGCTGAGCACCTAAGAATTGATGCTTTTGAACTGTGGTGTTGGAGAAGACTCTTGAGAGTCCCTTGGACTGCAAGGAGATCCAACTAGTCCATCCTAAAGGAGATCAGTCCTGGGTATTTATTGGAAGGACTGATGCTGAAGCTGAAACTCCAATTCTTCGGCCACCTCATGCGAAGAGTTGACTCGTTGGAAAAGACCCTGATGCTGGAAGGGACTGGGGACAGGAGGAGAAGGGGATGACCGAGGATGAGATGGTTGGATGGCATCACCGACTCGATGGGCATGAGTTTGAGTAAACTCCGGGAGTTTGTGATGGACAGGGAGGCCTGGCATGCTGCGATTCATGGGGTCACAAAGAGTTGGACATGACTGAGCAACTGAACTGAACTGAACTGAACTGAAAATGTGCCAGTGGTCCCTGCACAAAAGCTACTCTGAGACTGTACCAGGCAAAATACAAGGTGAGCCCAGGCTATCTTGTTTCAATAAGATTCAAAAATAAAGAGGTCCTTAAGGAATGAGAAAAACATACCAAAAAATACAAAAGGGGCTCTCATTTACCAAACACAAAATAATTTGAGCATTAAGATAATTACCAGTTATGAAGGAGTATAAAAATAAGACTCTAAGAATTCAGTTATATAGATAAATGAATAAATACTTAAATGGGAGAGAAGGAAAAACTTTTCCTTGCTATAGCATCTTAAAAAAAAAATTACAATAACAATTCCACTTATGATACATAAGACTCCAAATAGCAAAAAACATCTTGAGAAAGAAGAGTGGAACTGGAGGAAACAAGTGTCCTGACTTCAGACTATACTACAAAGTTATAGTCATCAAGACAGTATGGTACTGGCACCAAAACTGAAATATAGATCAATGGAACAAGATAGAAAGCCCAGAGATAAACCCAAGCACCTTTGAGAACTTTATATTTGACAAAGGAGGCAATATGCAATGGAGAAAAGACAGCCTCTTCAGTAAGTGGTACTGGGAAAAATAGTTATGAATACATGCAAAAAATGAAAATAGAATACTTTATAACACCATACACAAAGATGAACTCAGAATAGACTGAAGACCTAAATGTAAGACCAGAAGCTGTAAAACTCTTAGAGGAAAAGATAGGCTGAATTCTCTTTGACATAAACCACTGGAATATCCTTTATGATTCACCTCCTAGAATAATGGAAATATAACCAAAAATAAACAAATAGGGCCTAATTAAACTTAAAAGCCTTTGCATAGCAAAGAAAACTGTAAACAGGTTGAAAAGACAACTCTCAGAATGAGAGAAAATAAAAATGAATGAAACAAATGACAAAGGATTAATCTTCAAGATATACAAGTAGTTCACGCAGCTCAATACCAAAAAAAAAAAAAAAAAAGCAAACCAATCGAAAAGTGGACAGAAGATCTAAACAGATATTTCTCCAAAGAAAACATACAGATGCCCAACAAACACATGAAAAGATGCTCAATATTGCTCATTATTAGAGAAATGCAAATCATAACTACAGTTAGGGATCACCTCACACCAGCCAGAATGGCCATTATCAAAGAATCTATAAACAATAAGTGCTGGAGAGAGTGTGGAGAAAAAGGGAACTCTATTGTACTGTTAGTGGGAATGTATATTGATACAGCCACTATGGACAACAGTATGAGGATTCCTTAAAACACTGGGAGTAATACTACCATACCACCCAACAATCTCACTACTGGGCATTTACTCTGAGGAAAACATAACTGGAAAAGACACAGGTACCCCAATATTCAGAGCAGCACTATTTACAATAGCCAGGACATGGAAGCCACCTAGATGTCCATCATCAGATGAATGGATAAAGAAATTCTGGTACACATATACAATGGAATGTTACTCAGCCATAAAAAGGAAAACATTTGAGTCAGTTCTAATGAAGTGGATAAACCTAGAGCCTGTTATACGGAGTGAAGTAAGTCAGAAAGAGCAAAAACAAGTATCACATATTAATGCATATATATGTGATCTAGAAAGATAATACCAATGACTCTCTTTATAGGGTAGCAGTGGAGATGGAGATATAGAGAACTGACTTTTGGACACAGTGGAGAAAAGAGAGGGTGGGACAAATTGAGAGTTGCATTGAAACACATAAACTACCACATATAAAACAGATAGCCAGTGGAAATTATCTGTTACACAGTGAAGTCAAACCTGGTGCTTTGTGAAAACATAGAAGTGTAGGATGTGGTGGAAGGTTGAAGGAGGGTTCCAGAAGGAGTGGACATATGTATACCTATGGCTGAATCATATTGCTGTATGGCAGAAACCAACACAATGTTGCAAGACAATTATCCTCCAATTAAAAATAAATTAATACAAAAGTTAAAGAAAAGAATTTAGGGTAATTCTACTTATGGTACAAACAAAAAATAAATATTTAGAAATAAATTTCACAAAGAGGGTACAAGACTTTTATACTGAAGACTACAATACATGTTAAAAGAATTTAAAGAAAACCTAAATGGAAAGACATCATGTGTTCAAGGACTCAAATAATTAATTGGTGAGATAATAATAACTGGCAAGATGACAATACTCCAAAATTGACCTGTGAACACAATGTAACCACTATCAAAATTCATAATTGATTGTTTTAGAGATGGAAGAGCTAATCCTCAGAATAATAAGGAAAGTACATTCTTCCCTTAAAAAGAAGAATGAAACTGGAACTCTCATATCTCCCAATTTCCAACCATATTACAAAGGTACAGTAGTCAAAAAATGTGATACTGGAAATAAGATAAAAATACACATCTACGAAATTAGTTAAGGAACACAGAGATAGTTCATATATCTACAGTCAACTCACTTTTTACAAGGATACTAAGAAACAGTCTTTTAAAAATTGATGCTAGAATACAAAAAAAAAATTTGATGCTATAATACATGGATATCCACATGCAAGACAATGAATGTGGATCCTTACATCACACCTGAATAAAAATAACTCAAAGTGAATCAAAGACCTAAATGCAACAGCTAGAACAATACAATTGTCATAAGAAAACATAGGAGTAAACCTTTATGACTTTGTATTTGACCATGATTTCTTAGATATGACCCCAAAACATTAGCAACAACAACAACAAAATAGACAAATTGGACTTCATGAAAACAAAAATTTTTGAATCTTCACAGGACACTATCAAGAAAGTATAAGTACAACTGAAAAAAGAAGAAAAAATGTGATTGATACCTGATATGTGACTAGTATCTGGATCATATAATGAACATTTACAATTCAGCAACTAAAAAGCAAAGAATCTTTTCTGTACAGATAACAAAATCATCAAACAAAAAGTCAGCATACAGAATGGGAGAAAACATCTGTAAACCCCTATTAGATAAGGAGTTAAGCCAAAATATTCAGAAAACTCATACAACTTAATAGAAAAAAAGGGACAAGTCATCTAAATAAGCATTTTTCCAAAGAAGATATACAATGGCAGGCATGTTCATAACAAGGTGCTCAATGTCACTGATTATCAGGGAAATGCAAAGCAAAGCCACAATGAGATAAAATTTTACATTTGGTAGGATGTCTGTTATCTAAGAGATAACTAAGAACCTCCAAATGTTCAAGCTGGGTTTAGAAAAGGCAGAGGAACCAAAGATAAAATTGCCAACATCCATTGGATCCTAGAAAATGCAAGAGAGTTCCAGAAAAAAAACACCTACTTCTGCTTCATCGACTGCGCTAAAGCATTTGACTGTGTGGATCACAACAAACTGAAGAAAATTCTTAGAGATGAGAATTCCAGACCACCTTACCTGCCTCCTAAGAAATCTGTATGCAGGTCATGAAGAGGCAGTGAGAACTGGACAAGGAAAAACAGACTGGTTCCAAATTGGGAAAGGAGCACATCAAGGCTGTATATTGTCACCTGCTTATTTATCTTATACACAGAGTACATCATGTGAAATGCTGGCTGGGTGAAGCACAAGCTATAATCAAGATTGCCAGGAGAAATATCAATAACCGCAGATATGTAGATGACACCACCCTTATGGTGGAAAGTGAAGAGGAAATAAACAGCCTCTTGATAAAACTGAAAGAGAGTGAAAATGCTGTCTTGAAACTCAACATTCAAAAAGCTATGATCATGGCATCTAGTCATCACTTCTTGGCAAACAGATGGGAAAACAACACAAACAGTGACAGACTTTTATTTTCTTGGGCTCTAAAATCACTGCTATGGTTTTTCCAGCAGTCATGTATGGATGTGCCAGTTGGACTATAAAGAAAGCTGAGGGCTGAAGAATTGATGTTTTTGAACTGTGGTGTTGGAGAAGACTCTTGAGAGTCCTTTATACAGCAAGGAGATCCAATCAGTCCATCCTAAAGGAAATCAGTCCTGAATATTCATTGGAAGGACTGATGCTGAAACTGAAACTCCAATACTTTGGCACCTGATGCAAAGAACTGACTCATTGGAAAAGATCCTGATGCTGGGAAAGATTGAAGATGGGAGAAGAAGGGGACAACAGAGGATGAGATGGTTGGATGGCATCAACTAATCAATGGACATGAGTTTGAGTAAACTCTGGAAGTTGGTGATGGAAAGGGAGGCCTGGCGTGCTGCAGTCCATGGGGTTGCAAAGAATCAGACATGACTGAGCGAGTGAACTGAACTGGACTGAAAATCACTGCAGATGGTGACTGCAGCCATGAAATTAAAAGATGCTTGCTCCTTGGAAGAAAAGTTATAACCAATCTAGACAGAGCATTAAAAAGCAGAAACATTACTTTGCCAACCAAGGTCCATCTAGTCAAGGCTATGGTTTTTCCAGTGGATGTGAGAGTTGGACTATAAAGAAAGCTGAGCACCTAAGAGCAGATGCTTTTGACTCTTGAGAATCCCTTGGACTGCAAGGAGACCCAACCAGTCCATCCTAAAGGAAATCAGTCCTGAATATTCATTGGAAGGTCTGATACTGAAGCTGAAGCTCCAATATTGATGGGAAGAACTGACTCATTGGAAAGACTCTGCTGCTGGAAAAGATAGAAGGCAGGAGGGGAAAGGGACGACAGAGAATGAGATGGTTGGATGGCTTTACCAACTCAATAGACATGAGTTTGAGCAAGCTCTGGGAGTTGCTGATAAACAGGGAAGCCTGGCATACTGCAGTCCACGGGATCACAAAGAATCAGACATGACTGAGCAACTCAACTGAACTGAACAGAACATGCTGTTGAGGACGTGGAGAAAAGGGATCTCATGTATATTGTTGGTGGGAAAGCAAACTGGTGATGCCACTGGGAAACTAGTATGAAAATTTCTCAAGAAATTATAAATATATCTGTAATAAAACCAATAACCCCCCCTTTTCTGCTTAAATAAGCCTTAATTGATACAGATTCCTTCTGAACTTTAACCTTGATATTCTCACCAGGAAAAATGAGATTCAATAATGTCTCCCCTGTTATATGTATTAATTCCTCTGGTGCAGCATTCACAGCAGTACCTTAAGAGTGAAAATTATAACATATTCATTGACTCTATAAAGAACGCTGAACACTCCATAGTCATGTTGCTGGGAAGATGATTCACTGCGAGGTTAATGGCATCTTCAGGTCACATAGCTTACTGTAGCCCAGAGTTTGAGATAAAAGTCAGGGAGCTCTAATTCTTGGACCAACCCTCTCCACATTTCATGTTGCCCTTAACCAACCTGGCTGAACATGGTCTATAATAGCCCCTGAATTTAGCCAATAAGAAAAAAAGAAAGAAAATCTGATGAGTATTAAAAACAAGTATGTTCCAAATTTTGAGTGGTCAGAATTTCCTAAGGCAAAACTTTTTAAACAATTTGTGTGTATATATATAAATATATACTGTGCTAATCTGCTTCGGTTGTGTTCGACTCTTTGCAATGCTATGGACTGTAGCCCACCTTCTTCCTCTGTCCATGGGATATTCCAGGCAAGATTACTGGAGGGGGTTACCATGCCCCCCTCTAGGGGATCTTCCCATTCTCAATCCAGAGATCAAACCCATATCTCTTAAGTCTCCTTTATTGGTAACTGGGTTCTTTACCACTAGCACTCCCTGGTAAGCATATACATATATCTATAATGATCTGGCAGTCCCACTTCAGGATATATACTCAAAGGAACAGGAAAGTTTATTATCTCAAAGAGATAGCTGTACATATGAACATTTTTCCCATGTTCATAGCACCATTATTCACAGCAGCTTAAGTATGGAAAGAATCTAAGTGTTCTTCAACAGATATAGTAAAGAAAATACATATATATATATACACATACATATATAATAAAAGTGAAAAGAAAGTGAAGTCGCTCAGTCGTGTCTGACTCATTGCGACCTCATGGACTGTAGTCCACCAGGCTCCTCAGTCCATGGAATTTTCCAGGCAAGAGTACTGGAGTGGGTTTCCATTTCCTTCTCCAGGGGATCTTCACAACCCAGGGATCAAACCCAGGTCTCCCGCACTACAGGCAGATGCTTTACCAACCAAAAGGTGGAAATGATACAACAAGTATCAACTGATAAATAGAAAATAAAATTTGGTTTATCCAAACAATAAAATATTATTTGATGATGAAAAGAAAGAAGTACTGATATATGCTACTATTTTAACATGCTAAGATATTCTCCTAAGTGAAAGAAGTGTAACTTATAAGTCCACATATTGTATGAAACATCCAGAATGGGTAAATCCATCAAGATAGAAAGCAGATTAGTGGTTTATAGGGACTGAGGGGAGGGAGAAATGTAAAATGACTACTTGGTGGATATGAGGATTATCTGAGGGTTGATGAAAATGTCTGGGGAGTAGATAGTAAGATGGTTGCATAACATTTTAAATGTACTGTAAACCACAGAATTGTTCACTTTAAAATGATTCAATGTTATGTGAAATTTACTTTGATCAGAAAGGAAGCCTTATAGAAGTGCGTATAGGTCAAATGACAGAGAAATTTCCAATGTCAATAGCTGCAAGAAAACAAAACAGGATGAGGGAGCCATCCTGAAAGTAAATTCTCTAGCAAGCTTTTAGATCACTGCTGCTGCTGCTAAGTCACTTCAGTCTTGTCTGACTCTATGCAACCCCATAGACGGCCGCCCACCAGGCTCCCCATCTCTGGGATTCTCCAGGCAAGAACACTGGAGTGGGTTGCCATTTCCTTCGCCAATTAAAGTGAAGTTGCTTAATTGTGTCCGACTCTTAGCAAACCCATGGACAGCAGCCTACCAGGCTCCTTCATCCACGGGATTCTCCAGGCAAGAGTACTGGAGTGGGGTGCCATTGCTTTCTCCTTAGATCACTGCAGCCCCAGCCAAAATGTTGACTGCACCTCAGAAATACTTCATACCAGGGCCACCTAGATAAGCTTTTCTCAATATTTTTTAACTTCATTTCTCTACTTATTACCTTTTACCTCTTTATTATAGCTTAAAATTATCATCATATTGAGAAGATGATAAAGGTTTGTTGTTTAAAGCCACTAAGCATTAGACAATTTAGTATGTTCAGTTCAGTTCAGTTCAGTCGCTCAGTCATGTCTGACTCTTTGCGACCCCATGGACTACAGCACGCCAGGACTCCCTGTCCATCACCAACTCCCGGAGTTTACCCAAACCCATGTGCATTGAGCCGGTGATGCCATCGAACCATCTCATCCTCTGTCATCCTCTTCTCCCCCTGCCTTCAATCTTTCCCAGCATCAGGGTCTTTTCAAATGAGTCAGCTCTTCGCATCAGGTGGCCAAAGTTTTGGAGTTTCAATTCAACATCCATCCTACCAGTGAACACCCAGGACTGATCTCCTTTAGGATGGATTGGTTGGATCTCCTTGCAGTCCAAGGGACCCTCAAGAGTCTTCCCCAACACCACAGTTCAAAAGCATCAATTCTTCGGCTCTCAGCTTTCTTTATAGTCCAACTCTCACATCATACATGACTACTGGAAAAACCATAGCCTTGACTAGACAGACCTTTGTTGGCAAAGTAATGTCTCTGCTTTTTAATATGCTGTCTAGGTTGGTCATAACTTTCCTTTCAAGGAGTAAGCATCTTTTAATTTCATGGCTGCAATCACCATCTGCACTGATTTTGGAGTCCCCCAAAAAATAAAGTCAGCCACTGTTTCCCCATCTATTTGCCATGAAGTTATGGGACCAGATGCTATGATTTTACTTTTCTGAAAGTTGAGCTTTAAGCCAACTTTTCCACTCTCCTCTTTCACTTTCATCAAGAGGCTCTTTAGTTCTTCTTCACTTTCTGCCATAAGGGTGGTGTCATCTGCATATCTGAGGTTATTGATATTTCTTCCAGCAATCTTGATTCCAGCTTGTGCTTCTTTCAGCCCAGCATTTCTCATGATGTACTCTGCATGGAAGTTAAATAAGCAGGGTGACAATATATAGCCTTGATGTACTCCTTTTCCTATTTGGAACCTGTCTATTGTTCCATGTCCAGTTCTAACTGTTGCTTCCTGACCCTGCATACAGATTTCTCAAGAGGCAGGTCAGGTGGTCTGGTATTCCTATCTCTTTCAGAATTTTCCACAGTTGATTGTGATCCACAGAGTCAAAGGTTTTGGCATAGTCAATTAAGCAGAAATACATGCTTTTCTGGAACTCTCTTGCTTTTTTGATGATCCAGAAGATGTTGGCAATTTGATCTCTGGTTCCTCTGCCTTTCCTAAAACCAGCTTGAACATCTGGAAGTTCACGGCTCATGTATTGCTGAAGCTTGGCTTGGAGAATTTTAAGCATTATTTTACTAACGTGTGAAATGAGTGCAATCGTGCAGTAGTTTCAACATTCTTTGGCATTGCCTTTCTTTGGGATTGGAATGAAAACTGACCTTTTCCAGTCCTGTGGCCACTGCTGAGTTTTCCAAATTTGCTGGCCCATTGAGTACAGCACTTTCACAGCATCATCTTTCAGAATTTGAAATAGCTCAACTGGAATTCCATCACCTCCACTAGCTTTATTCATAGTGATGCTTCCTAAGGCCCACTTGACTTCACATTCCAGGAAGTCTGGCTCTAGGTGACTGATCACACCATCGTGATTATCTGGGTAGTGAAGATCTTTTTTGTACAGTTCTCCTGTGTATTCTTGCCACCTCTTCTTATCTTCTGCTTCTGTTAGGTCCCTACCATTTCTGTCCTTTATCGAGCCCATCTTTGCATGAAATGTTTCCTTGGTATCTCTCATTTTCTTGAAGAGAACTTTAGTCTTTCCTATTCTACTGTTTTTCTCTATTTCTTTGCATTGATTGCTGTGGAAGGCTTTCTTATCTTTCCTTGCTATTCTTTGGAACTCTGCATTCAATTGGGTATATCTTTTCTTGCTGGTAGATAAATAGACAAAATTTCCCAAAGTTGAGAGCAATATTAATACCAAAATTAAGCTAGGACATTACTAAAAAAAGAATAACTACTGGTCAATTTCATTCATGAAAATAGACTTTAAAAGTTTTCAAATATATTAACAAACAAAATCTAGCAGAATATAAAATGATATTGAAAGTGGTAGCTGTTCAGTCATGTCCAACTCTTTGTAACCAATGGGCAGTAGCCTGCCAGGATCCTCTGCCCATAGTATTTCTCAATCAATACTGTATTGGGTTGCCAAAATGATATTAGACCATAAAATATTTGTTTTGCTATAGATATTCAAAAATCATTCAATATAATTTACAACATATCTAGTTTAAAGGATAAAAACTGTATATCTCATTAGTTACAGAAAAGTCATTTACTTCTAGCACACAGAAAGGAGCATTATTTTACATATTAAAATAAATAATGTCTTAAAATATACAGCTAACCTTGATAGATGATATGATTAAGTAAAATAAAATACAAAATAATCCATGGATGAATTGTCCGAATAAGTACACTTTCACTTTCACTTTTCACCTTCATGTATTGGAGAAGGAAATGGTAATCCACTCCAGTGTTCTTGCCTGGAGAATCCCAGGGATGGGAGAGACTGGTGGGCTGCCGTCTGTGGGGTCGCACAGAGTTGGACACGACTGATAACAACTTAGCAGCAGCAGCAGCATTAAGTTTGCATGACACAAGTTATGTATATTTGTAAATATGAGCAACAAACATTCAAAGTACCTTGAATATTGCAGTGTCATAAAGCAACAAGGGATTTCCTTTTTTTATAATACTTGATATTCCCTGGAAGCTCAGCTGGTAAAGAATCCACCTGCAAGGCAGGAGACCCAGTTTGACTCCTGGGTTGGGAAGATCCGCTGGAAAAAAAGATAAGCTACCCACTCCAGTATTCTTTAGCTTCCCTGGTTGCTTAGATGGTAAAGAAACCACTGCAATGCGGGAGACCTGGGTTCAATCCCTGGGTTGGGAAGATCCCCTGGAGAGAGAAACAGCTATTTACTCCAGTATTCCGGCCTGGAGAATTCCGTGGACAGAGGAACCTGGCAGGCTACAGTCCATGGGGTTGCAAAGAGTCGGACATAACTGAGTGACTTTTACTTTCATAAACCAACAAACGTTTATATATATATATATAACATATATATATATATATGAAAATATCTAATGAATAAATGATGTCCATGCCCCTTGCAAGAAAATTTTAAAATGTTATTTGGAAAAATGTTAAGAAAAATGAGATAAGAACTAATTAATGGAGAAATAAAACCTATTTGCTGTCCTCTAGCTTTCATTGTGTCAATTTCAGTCATCAGAAGTTCTTTGCTCCTTTGCCTCCCCGTGCCTCAGTAAGGTAAACCCATTTGTATAGGAATCTCTAAATATTGTGCCCCTTACCTGAGTTCTTTTATTTCTTCTATTAACTGGTCATAGATATGTTACCCAATCTCCGTAACAAACTGTAAAGTGATATATTGATGTGGGAAGACAAGTCTCCTACTCTCATGTGTATACCATTCAATAATAGAAGCCAAGGAACAAATAACTTTAAGACAATGATTTTGTCCTGCAGCTGAGCTGATGAGGATGTGATGGGAACATAATGAAAGGAGTGATGGATACAGCAAACGTTAAGAGAGTGTTTGAGTTGGATTTCGAAGTGTTTTAAGAGTATGATAAGAGGACAAGTGAAAGTATTTGTGAGGGAGGTATTTATAACACAAACATAAGACTGGAATCTTATGTATTATTTCAGTGAGTGCTTCTTCAACTTGAGTTATATTATGGGTAGTTAGATGTATGTCATACACATTTGTTCTGAGAGTCAGTTACTCAATTTGCCACCAACGATTCTGTGAGAGAAATTCTGCATTCATTCAATAAACATATGTATATTGATTACACTTTGTGGAAGGGTTCAGGAATTATGCAATGATTAATTATTAATTATACAATTCTCAAATGATCATGTAACATTTTTGAGAGTTAGATGAGAATGTGAGTACATTAGGGCACATGATTTAGACACTTTAATTCCAATATCCAAAAGCATTTGTTCTTTTCAAGAAAAACAAATATGTATTATCTCTAATATAAATATTAAAAGTATTCACACTGAAAACAAGCTGTTCTAGATAGGTGGATTTTCTAAATCTTGGAGGCAAAATCTTTTATAATACTTAATATTTAAGATAAACATTTATTTTTATGAAAGTCTCAAGTGAAATACAGATTTCATATTTAGAAACTTCTATGATAATGAAAACATTGCTTTATTTGGTGACATTCAATGACATTTAGACTGTGACAAATGAGTGTGAACCCTTACTTTGTTATTCAATAATTATGTGATCTTGAGCACATTTTTAAACCTCTTTAAGCCTTTGTTTTCCTATATTGAAAATGGATATTGTACCATACTATATAGGTTTTGAAAACTAAATGTAATAATAAAAATTAAAAGTTTTCTATATTGCAAATGATATTTATACTACATTGTTTATGCTATATATAATATATAATGCTATTTATACTATATATATGATTATATATATACAAATATATAACTATTTGGCAGAGGGGTTTTGCCTTATTTAATTATGGTATCCTCATACATAGCTGAGTGATGAAAGAACCACCAAGTATGGAAAAGTGGTCCACAGGGTGTGCAGTATAGTTTTATCATACCTGTCCCTTTTTCTCACTCAGATTGACATTTTCTGTTTAGAATGACCATGAGAGTACATGTACCCTGGATTTACCTTAGTAAGAACATGGTTTGGCAAACAAGAAAAGAGTCTAGCTCTCAAAGACTCTTTTGCAGGATCTGTCTTAGCGAAGGACCATGAACAGAAAATGATTGGAGGAGCCATTGTACAATCTGACTAACTAATGAACAGATGTAAACCTTTCAGATCTATTGGAATTATAAAAGCAATGCAAACCAGAAGACTAGTTGAAGTCACCAGATCAGAACTATAGACATGCCTATCTCCCTACCATCCCTTAGTTCCCATTCTTGGTTATAGATACTCTAAACATCATAAACCATACTCATGTCAAATGTAACAGAGAGACAAATAAAAGGGGCTAAAGAATCCTCCTCAAAGACTCAAAGATCATCTAAGATTTGACTTTGTGTATTGTCTTTCATAGTCTCAGATGTGGAAAAATAATAATAGAATAATAGTGGAAAAATAACCTCTTGATGAAGGTGAAAGAGGAGAGTGTAAAAGCTGGCTTAAAACTCAACAGTCAGAAAACTAAGATCATGGCATCTGATCCCATCACTTCATGGCAAATATATGGGAAAGAACTGGAAAAAGTGACAGATTTCATTTTCCTGAGCTCCAAAATCATTGTGGACAGTGACTGCAGCCATGAAATTAAAAGACGCTTGCTCCTTGGAAGAAAAGCTATGACAAACCTAAACAATGTATTAAAAAGTAGAGACATCACTTTGTGAACAAAGGTCCATCAAGTCAAAGCCATGGTTTTTCCAGTAGTCATGTATGAATGTGAGAGTTGAACCATAAAAAAGGCTGAGTGCTAAAGAATGGATGCCTTAGAACTATGGTGCTGGAGAGGACTCTTGAGAGTCCCTTGGACTGCAAGGAGATCAAAACTAGTCAATCCTAAAGGAAATCAATCCTGAATATTAACTAGAAGAACTGATGCTGAAGCTGAAGCTTCAATACTTTTGGCCACCTGAAGTGAAGAGCTGACTCACTGGAAAAGACCCTGATGCGGGGAAAGATTGAATGGCAGAAGGAGAAGAGGATAACAGAGGATGAGATGGTTGGATGACATCACTGACTTAATAGACATGAGTTTGAGCAAACTCAGGGAGATAGTGAAAGACAGCGAAGCCTGGCATGCTGCAACCCATGGGTTGACAAAGAGTCAGACACAACTTAGTGACTGAATAACAACAAAGCTGTGAGCACCAGAATTCTGCTACACATTTCACAACACACAGACACACACACACACACAAAAAAAAAAAAGGCATGGAAAACAATGATAGGAGGTAAAACAATTCTGACTTTTTTCCCCTTGATGATAACTAATTAATAACTAATAACTTATTAACTTAATTATTAACTTAAATAACTAATTTTACATTAGCAAATACATTGGTAACCAACAACAGGGAAAGGGAGGAAAGGGATAAATTGTGAATTTTGGATTAGCATATATACTCTACTATATATAAAATATATAACAAACAAGGGCCTTCTGTATAGCACAGGGATCTATATTCAATATCTTACAATAACCTATAGTGGAAAGGAATCTGAAAAAGAATATGTATACCCACACACACCCATATATATATATATATATATAATCATATATACTTTTCTTAATTTAATCATTTTACTGTACACCTGAAACACTCTAAATAAACTATACTTCAATAACACAAAAATAAGTTGAGAATTAAATAGCAAATGCAATTTCAAAAACAAGTCTCATAATGCTTCTATACTTGCTTTTCTGGTGACATACAACATATGTTTAGACTCTTGAAATAGGTAGCACTGATTAGCTTTTGTAGCATTTTATTTTACTGGAGCTTAAAACAAATAATTTTTTAACAAGATATTTTAATATACTGTCAGCAAACCTATATCACCATAAGATGTGGAGTAAAAAGACACTTTCAAAACTCAGACCTAATCTCTAATCATTTAACAACAGGGGAGTTAGGAAATGAACTATTTTTAAAAAAGATGTGTATAGAAAGTCAAAATGGATAACTACTTTCAATTACTATTTAATAAGAGAAAGTATATCGTGTCACAATATAGTCAAGACTTAATATTTTTTGCAACATTCTTTGGAATAGTAAAAGCTTGAAACAATCTAAACATATTTGAAAATTAGTTTGAAAGGAAGCAGCCAATCAACTCAATGATAACAACAGATACAACATCATTTATGTTAAAATATACAGATATTATATATTATATTATTTTTTGGAGTTTTTGCAGGAGAAGATGTGCTCGCATTTCTTCTACTCTGCCATCTTTTATTGATCAAAATGGCTCATTTGCCTAAGTTTATTTAAATAGTAATTGGTGGAATCAGCAAAAGCACTCAGACAGTTTGATGATAGAATTCTGTTTTATCTATTGTGCTATACTGTCAAAATGTAAATACTGATGTTTTCATTCTGAGTGAAATAAGTCAGACAGAGAAGGAGATATATGATATTCCCTATATGTAGAATTGGCACTGTGACTTTGACACAGGTCCTTTACTTCTCTCAATCTTCATTTCTTCACTTCCCTTTCCTCCATTAATCCTTGGAAGCTGGTCCTGTTGCCATTACTAATGATGTTCCTCAGGCTAAAGCAACCACCCCAGTCCTCCTTCTCCTGCAGAAAATTCTTAAAGAGATGAGAATACCAGGCCACCTGACCTGCCTCCTGAGAAATTTGTATGCAGGTCAAGAAGCACAGTTATAACTAGACATGGAACAAGAGACTGGTTCCAAATTGGGAAAGGAGTACATCAAGATTGTACATTGACACCCTGCTTATTTAACTTATATGCAGAGTACATCATGCAAAATGTCAGGCTAGATGAAGCACAAGCTAGAATCGAGATTGCCAGGAGAAATATCAATAACCTCAGATATGCAGCTGACACCACCCTTTTGGAAGAAAATGAAGAAGAATTAAAGAGCTTCTTGATGAAAGTGAAACAGGAGAGTGAAAAAGCTGGCTTAAAGCTCAACATTCAGAAAACTAAGATCATGGCAACCAGTCCCATCACTTCATGGCAAATAGATGGGGAAACAATGGAAACACTGAGAGATTTTATTTTGGGGGGCTCCAAAATCACTGCAGATGGTGACTGCAGCCATGAAATTAAAAGCTGCTTGCTCCTTGGAAGAAAAGCTATAACCAATCTAGACAGCATGTTAAAAAGCAGAGACATTATTTTGCCAACAAAGGTCCGTCTAGTCAAAGCTATGATTTTTCCAGTAGTCATGTATGGATGTGAGAGTTGGACTATAAAGAAAGCTGAGCACCGAAGAATTGATGCTTTTGAACTGTGGTGTTGGGGAAGACTCTTGAGAGTCCCTTGGACTGCAAGGAGACCAGCCAGTCAATCCTAAAGGAAATGAGTCCTGAATACTCATTGGAAGGCCTGACGCTGAAGCTGAAACTCTAACACTTTGGCCACCTGATGCAAAGAAGTGATTCATTGGAAAAGACCCTGATGATGGAAAAGTTTGAAGGTGGGAGGAGAAGGGGACAACAGAGAATGAGATGGTTGGATGATATCACCGACCCGATGGACATGAGTTTGAGCAAGCTCTGGGAGTTGGTAATGGACAGGGAGGCCTGGCCTGCTGCAGTCCATGAGGTGACAGAGTTGGACACAACTGAGCGACTGAAATGAACTGAACTGAACTGAACTGATCGAGTGATGGTCTGAAAAATGTCTCACATAAACTTGAAGGATTAGTGATTGGCATAACAACTATTTAACCTCAGTGACAAGCTACACAGTAATAGTAGGTTATTTTTCTCAGGATACACATTATGAAATATAAATGAGGATTGATTTCAGCCTGAATTAAAAAGTCAATAATCCTCCAGAGAACATTTCAAGCCATTTGTTTCAGTCATTTTTACATAGGAAGTGCATGCTATGAACTTGTTTTTCCTCTCTCTGGGCAATTCATGTAAAAAGAAACCTAGGGGACCAAGGGGTTCCTACATTGGATTGAGAATCCAATGCTTATATTATAATGAAAATCCTTAAATCAACTTCCTCATAGTTTAAACAAAGGGTAATTTTAAAGTTGTCTATTCACTGAAAATTTCCTAATATTGGATGTCTCACAAAAATATCTCAGCAATTTAAATGGTTGACTTTAGTACTATCAAATAATATCAATATTTGTCTTATCAAGTAGTGTCAATATAGAATTATCAAATAATATTAATATTAAATTAATTAATATGTACATACAAACACATTAAATGATTATTTATATATTATTCAGCTTTATTCTATAAATATAACTAAGTTTCTGTCATTTAAAATGGAAGGTATATAAGAAGACCTAAATATTTGAATTTTGTTTATGAAAAAATTTTAGGTATAAAATCTGATTTTATTGTCTTAAGATTATAATTGAGAAATATTTATTAACAACTTCTTAGTGTAGCATGTAGTTCTAGGTGTCATTCTCACATGTTCAGTTTTACATATAAACAGGCTGAGTGACTGCTGAGACCACATTTGGAAATTAGCCTAAGGGGCCATGGGAAATAATTGGCCTAAATTGTCTTATCTGGTAGTGATCACAAAATAAATGGCCCCAGAGAAGTATCTACTGAAATGTGAGTACTGGGAATCTAAATAGAAATTCTGAATTAGACATCATATAGTCATACATAAGATAAATTTGAGATCCCTAAAAATTGTATTTTAAAATGCCAAAGGCAAATAAATCATCAGTTCATGTATAGTATTTCCAGAGAGGTATTACTAATTCACTTCAAATAGCCGTAACCTCTCAAGGAAAGTGAACCATTTCTTTTATCACACAGTTAAAATAAATAGTATCACCTTGTAACTTAACTGAACTAATATTTATCTAACAATTATTAGGGCATAAATGGTAAAAAAAAAAATCAGATGCCTTATATATATGGAAGACTAGTAACTCAAAGAATACATAGATAAGGCTATATTTTAGCTAGTTATAGAAATTAGAAATGGAAATGGGTCTCTGATACTAGAAAGTATTAAAAGTAAAAAGCAATGAGTTAAAGATAATAAAGTATGATTAGTACAGTTACATTTCTGGAAACCTCTAGAATCAGTTATAAACAGGTATATGCGCAAAACCATGAAGCATTTAATGATAATAATAACAGATTTAAAACTGGGTAATAAAGACCTATGAATATATTTCTCAAAAACCCATATAACTTTATTGAATGAGAATAAATCAGTATTTTTCTCAATATTTGGAAATATCTAATAGAATCCTTTTAATCTAATAATCTTTCTAATCTAATAGTGAGCATGTGCTCAGTCGCTTAGTCGCCCACCTCATGGACCTGGGGCCTGCCAGGCTCTTCTGTCCATGGAATTCTCCAGGCAAGAATACTGGAGTGGATTGCGATTTCCTGCTCCAGGGATTCTTCCCCACCCAGGGATCAAACACGCATCTTTTGCATTGGCAGGCAGATTCTTTACCACTGAGCCACCAAGGAAGCCCTAATCTAATAGTAGAAATGACCTAATGGAAAATTTATATACCTTTGTAATACTGCGCTACCTTTCTGTCATCCTTAACTTTTCATTCTGTGATCTTCTTTTAGCAGGTTGCTGCACTATTGCCAAAAATTATGGCACATCCCAGGTATTTTGGAAGTCAGATTTTATAGTGAGGGGACAGAGATCACTGACCCAATACCCTGACTGCATTCTAACTGAGAACAAAGGTGAATTTAAGGTGAATTGTCAGGTCACAAGGATATAAACAAATAAACGTTGGATATCTTTTTTCCTTTTCTTGATGCTATTATCCTCTATTCTTTGGAAGGATTCTATCACTGCTTTTCCACTAATTATTCATACAGCTGCACTGCTAGAAAGGCTTGTAAGAAAGCTTAAGGGTAAGAATATAAATGTCTCTGAAGTAGTACAGACTCACAGTGGCATCTGGATTGTTCTGTTTGTATTATGACTTCCTTTGTCATTAAAGCAACTTTCCTATGAAAAATTACAGACCAGGTTTAATAAATATTTTAAATGCTACTGAGCTTGTCCAATGCCTTTTGTCTCTGACATTATTAAAGCCATCAATTTCTCTTTAACTTTGTCCCAAAGCAATCTTTTTATATTCATGACTTTCACACTGCCTCTTGTCAATATTACAAAACTCTCTGATCACATTATTACAGCCTTCATAAAAGTGTAGAGTATGCAACAAACGTTAGAGGCAAAATATAAATTAACAGTAACACACTTGTGGTCATAAGTTTTTCTGACTTAAAAAAAATTGTTAGATCTTCCCATTTTCCCATAGTATTGTAACAAATCACAACTATTTAAGCCATTTTGAAAAGGACAGCAGTTTGTCCTAGTTTAATTAACTAAGATCTAATCTATCAATCCTTAAAATTAGTAGTGGCCATTTTAATCCCCAATTTCAAAGTCTCAAAAGCCACCATTTTCAGAAATGTCTTCTGAAGCACAAAAGAAAACTGAAGTATTCAAGATAATATGTAAGACACTATTTTTCTAAATCTATGAAAAAATAAAATAGGAACTGATGAAAAAATGAATTTAATGATGACACATGATAGATGCTGTTTCTTTCTTTCTTAAATGCTATTTACTTTTATATAATGAATACACAATTTAAAGTTTGTCAAGAGATCTCAAATTAAATACTCGACTGTACAATGAATATATTATTATAATCCCATCCAACCTAAAATTTGAATGCATTTCTAGCACTCTGTGTTCTACGGAGCAATATATTCAATTTCTCTAAGTCTCACCTTTCCCATTTATAAAATTTGAAACCCCTTCTAGGATTAAATGGATTAAAGGAAACAATGTATGGTGAGTTCCCAACCCCTTGCTAGACTCAGGTCAGCAGGAAAAAGTTGTGTCTTAAACCACAACTCTCCTCTCCAGAAATCTTTTTTTTTTTTTTTGTCTCTTGCAAATAGAATCACTGAGGCTTTTTAGGATAAATGGCAAAGGCATATAATTTCGCTGTGGCTCAGACGTTCAGTGGTATCTGACTCTATGACTCCATGGACTGTAGCCCTCCAGGCCACTCTGTCCATGGGATTCTAGGGTGCCATTTCCTCTTCCTCCAGGAGATCTTCCTGACCCAGGGATCTAACCCATGCCTCTTACATCTCCTGTATTGGCAGGTGGAGTCTTTACCACTAGCACTGCCTGGGAAGTCTATAATTTCACTAGTCAATACCAACACAAATTGATTGTACTGCTTGGAGATCTAGTTTAAAAGTAGCCTAAATCCATGTATGGGTTCAATAGGAGTGAAAACTATATTTGATCTATATCTGCCAAAACTAGAGAAAGGGAAATGAAAGCAAGACACATATTTTGCCAACTTGCTTAATGTTCAAGATGAAAAACAAGCTCCTACATAACACAATATACTGAAAGATTTTTTCAAAGCTGTCTCTAAAATATAAAAAATTCTAAGCCGACCAAGTTACATCTTCTAAGCATTTCCCCAATCACATTTATACCCCATTAGTCACAAAACCATTAAGTACATGCATTCCTGGCAAAAAAGCACTTCGTGTGTGTGTGTGTGTGTGCATGGCCGGAAAGCAAAAGGAAAAAAAAAATTGCATTAGAGCTTAAAAAGATAAGGAAAATGCATGTCATTCAATATAATTAAAGTGCATGGCAAAAATATATATAAATGATCATACCTTTTCTGACAGATATTATTCCAGCTAGCCTTATATTCTTCCATCATTTGTGTAAGAAAATTAAACATTTGAAGAATATGGTAAAACTATTAAAAAATAAAACATCTTGCACCAAACAGGATTACGTAAGAGGCAGATTTTAGATCACAATCTGGACCTAACTAGATTTGTGATTTTGAGAGAGGTAGTCCAGCTATTTGGTGCCTATTTAGTCATTTCAAAAGTGAATATTATAACCAAATAGTGTGTGATGTTACTTTAAAATATAAAATGCCTTTTAAGATGGAGAAATGGATTCATGATAACATTGTTAGTGCAAGAGTTGATGTAAACCTTTTCAATAGAAGTGGGGAAAATTAAAAATGTTAAATAACTTTACTCAGGGATTTTATTATAAACTAATCTATGTATATAAATATTTTCATAATATATAAAATATATTTGATTTTATATAAAACTGGAGTCCACTATATATATATATATACATATTTATATGAAACTGGAATTCACTATATGAACTTATATGCAGAGTACATCATGAGAAATGCTGGGCTAGATGAAGCACAAGCTGGAATCAAGATTGCCAGGAGAAATATCAATAACCTCAGATATGCAGATAACACCACCCTTATGGCAGAAAGTGAAGAAGAACTAAAGAGCCTCTTGATAAAAGTGAAACAGGAGAGTAAAAATGTTGGCTTAAAGCTCAACATTCAGAAAACTAAGATCATGGTACCCGGTCCCATCACTTCATGGCAAATAGATGGGAAAACAATGGAAACAGTGATAGACTTTATTTTCTTGGGCTCCAAAATCACTGCAAATGGTGACCGCACCCATGAAATTAAAGGGCGCTTACTCATTGGAAGAAAAGTTATGGCCAACCTAGATAGCATATTAAAAAGCAGAGACGTTACTTTGCCAACAATGGTCCGTCTAGTCAAGGCTATGGTTTTTCCAGTAGTTATGTATGGATATGAGAGTTGCACTATAAAGAAAGCTGAGCACCGAAGAATTGATGCTTTTGAACTGTGGTGTCGGGGAAGACTCTTGAGAGTCCCTTGGACTGCAAGGAGATCCAGCCAGTCAATCCTAAAGGAAATGAGTCCTGAA
Organism: Dama dama; assembly: GCF_033118175.1. Classification (NCBI taxonomy): domain Eukaryota; kingdom Metazoa; phylum Chordata; class Mammalia; order Artiodactyla; family Cervidae; genus Dama; species Dama dama. The sequence goes on from NC_083685.1 coordinate 34,929,385, forward strand.
TACTCATTGGAAGGCCTGATGCTGAAGCTGAAACTCCAATACTTTGGCCACCTGATGCGAAGCGCTGACTCATTTGAAAATGAACAATTTTCTTTCAGTAATGTTATTTTTTACACACTACTCAAGAATAAAGCAATATATTCTCCTGAATTTGATATTCTTTCTTCATCATGTACTTATATGTGATGCTTCAACATGATATATATTTTCATAATTTAATGTTTTTATTTGATATTTCACATTTATGCACATATATAAGTATATATTCCTACTTTAAATGATTTTACACATAAACCAATTTTATGTCTTTCTGGTATTTCATCCACCCTTTGAATCTATACCATATTTTTTGGTAAACATAGCTATAAAAAAACTTTAATATTCCTTATAACAAGTTAATTCAAACTAGTGTTTGTTTTAAGTTCTTTTGCAGTGATTTTTCCCATAGTTATTCTTTTATTGGAAAAAAGGGTAGGAGCAGAAAGAGAAAGAAAGGAGGAGAAGTAAACAGGAAGTGAAGACAGAAAGGAAATAAAGAGGAAAGGTAGGAGAGACAAACTCTTTGGAATTCTGGCTGAAATGGCCTTAAAGTTATAAATAAAGAAGGTAATTATTTTAATATATGATCTCCCACTCTAGGACCATGGTATATTATTTCATTTATTTACATTATTTTTAAGACCTTCAATGACATTTTATGATTTTAAGTTAGAATCTGAAATTTCCCCGGACATTTTGTTTTCCTGAACATTTTCTTTTTTAGCTGCTAAATGGAAATGTGTTTTATATATATTTACAATTAAGTGACTGAGTCCCGATTTTATTTTCATTGAAATACTTTTAGATTTTGATCTCTGGGTTTTAGAGGGAAACCATCACATTGCCTGCAATTATATACTAAAAATGTCTATTTTATAATGTATATGGTTTTCAACTCCAAAACATTTTAAATAGCAGGGGAGAGAAATGATAAATTATAGCCTTGTCTTGTTTTAATGTTAAAAAAGCCACTCAACTGTCAAAAGAATGACTTTTTGATGTTAGCTATCATTTAAAAATAAGCATTATAAAGTGTAGCTAGATTCCTATGATAACAAATTCAGAATTTTTAAGGATGGTATCTTAACTTTATCAGGTACTTTCAGCATGTACTACTATAAGAGTTTTTAAAAAGCCAATCTTGTCATCAAATAAATGATTTTAAAGGAAGGTAAAAGAACACCACCAATGCTACAGTGCTTACACACCTATATATATATATATAGGGTGTGTAAGGTATATATATATACCCTTCGGGTTTAGTGGTTGCTGGGCATGTTATACATTTGATTACATACAATCTCAGGACACTAAAGCCTTTGACTGTGTGGGTCATAACAAACTGTGGAAAATTCCTAAAGAGATGGGAATATCAGACCACCTTACCTGCCTCCTGAGATATCTGTATGCAGGTCAAGAAGCACCAGTTAGAACTGGACATGGAACACTGGACTGGATCCAAATTGGGAAAGGTGTACATCAAGGCTACATATTGTCACCCTGCTTACTTAATGTATATGCAGAGTACATCATGAGAAACGCTGGGCTGGATGAAGCACAAGTTGAAATCAAGATTTCTGGGAGAAATATCAATAACCTCAGATATGCAGATGACACCACCCTTATGGCAGAAAGTGAAGAACTAAAGAGCCTCTTGATGAAGGTGAAAGAGGAGAGTGAAAAAGTTGGCTTAAAATTCAAGATAAAACTAAGATCATGGCATCCAGTCCCATCACTTCACGGCAAAGAGATGGGGAAACAGTGGAAACTGTGAGAGACTTTATTTCCCTGGACTCCATAATCACTGCAGATGGTGACTGCAGCCATGAAATTAAAGATGTTTGTTCCTTGGAAGGAAAGCTATGACCAACCTAGACAGCATATTAATAAACAGACATATTATTTTGCCAACAAAGATCCATCTGGTCAAAGCTATGATTTTCCAGCAGTCATGTATGGATGTGAGAGTTGGACCACAGAGAAAGCTGAGCACTGAAGAATTGATGCTTTTGAAGTGTGGTGTTGGGGACGATTCTTAAGAGTCCCTTGGACTTCCAGGAGATCAAACCAGTCAATCCTAAAGGAAATCAACCCTGAATATTTATTGAAAGACTGATGCTGAAGCTGAAGCTCCAATACTTTGGCCACCTGATGTGAAGAGCTGACTCATTGGAAAAGATTCTGATGCTGGAAAAGATGGAAGGTGGGAAAAGAAGGGGATGACAGAGGATGAGATAGTTGGATGGTATTATCAAACTGATGGACATGAGTTTGAGCAAGCTCTGAGAGTTGGTGATGGACAGGGTAGCCTGGCAGGCTGCAATCAATGGGATCACAAAGAGCTGGACAGAAGTGAGCGACTGCACTGAAATGAAATGAATCTGGGGACATTCAACTCATCAAGGTTGAAACAGTGAGCATTGATGTTGGTACCAAGTTCCTCTTCATGTTCACATTTGCGCATTTTCCTTTTTTCCCACATTTTATATCCATTTGTGTCCTTCCAAACTCTTTCAGTTTCCTTCTATCTTTATATCTATACTATGCCTGTATCACATTATCTTGATTATTGTAGCTTCATACCGAATTTATATTTTGCTCTATTTGTGACAATATCCAATCAATGCAGTAAAGTGTTTTGAGGGAAGGGCATCTCGTAGTCAACATATGGGAGGTTGGACTAGCCTCAGGAATGGCAGTAAACCTCTCTAGAAACTATTATTTGTTCACTACTGGGTCCTCAGCATCCAGCACAGTATATAATAGATCTCAACCTGCAGATATAATGTAGATAAATTACATGTGCGTGAGTCAATGAATGAATGAGAGCTTGATATCAGCTTTATATTATAAGAGTCCCCATAATAACATGCTGGGAGGGTGCGCAGGCTGATGTCATCTCAGCCTTCAGTTGGTTCCTCCCTATTCAGGCTGTGTTCATTTTATTGTTCCTGCTCTTGTGAATCACATTGCTTCCTCTGCTGCAATGAACATTCTGGTATCTGCAGCATGTTATCTGCAGAACTTAGAGTTTAATGGATAACCCCATTGCATTCTGTTCTTTTGTTCTCTGTAATCCCATCCTTTAATTAGTAGATATACATTTTAACCTAAGTCTCCTAAACTGTTTGATTTCATCCTGATAATTTAGCCAGAGAGCACATGCATAATCTTAGTCAGATGTACTGTGGTGAGAATAGCCAATCTAATTTAAGTTTTCTAAATAGTAGTCTATTTAGAAATAGTAGTCTAAATAAAATCAAAACCATAAAGAAAAAGAAATATTGAAATGGTCACATGCATGCATGTTCAGTCACTTCAGTCATGTCTGACTTTTTTGTGACTCTATGGACTGGAGCCCACCAGGCTCCACTGTCCAGGGAATTCTCCAGGCAAGAATACTGGAGTGGGTCCATGTCCTTCTCCAGGGGATCTTCCCAATCCAGGGACTGAACCTGGTTCTCCTGTGTCACAGTGGATCCTAATAAGTATGCATGCAAATTTTTACATGTCAAAAATATTTTTGTACATATTAAGTAAATACATTAAAACAATGATTCCTCTTTCACCATATTTCTTGCTGTAACTTTTTTTAGCAGAAAATAGTTAATATTGAATTTAATTTTCTTCAGTGATTAGATGGATAAAAGTCCACCCAATTACACTAAACCCATAACCAATATTTATTATCAGAAGTATCACATTATTAATCTTATATACATCTGTGTTAGTCACTCAGTCCTGTCCGACTCTTTGTGACCCCATGGACTATACAGTCTATTGAATTCTCCAGGCCAGAATACTGGTGTGGGTAGCCTTTCCCTTCTCCAGGGGATCTTCCCAACTCAGGGGTCGAACCTGGGTCTCTTGCATTGCAGGTGCCTTACCTTCTGAGCTACTATGCACACACATATACATACATGTACATACAATCACATATATACATATTAACACATTTCCAGTATTCTGTGTGAAACAATAGTAATTTAAAATGATAACATTTATTATTGATAACATAGAATTGGGCTTCCCTGGTGGCTCAGCAGGTAAAGAATCCACCTGGAATGTGGGATACCTGAGTTTGATCCCTGGGTTGGGAAGATCCCCTGGAGGAGGGTATGGCAACCCACTCCAGTATTCTTGCCTGGAGAATGCCCATGGACAGAGGAGCCTGGCGGGCTACAGTCCATAGTGTCGCAAAGAGTCAGACACTACTGAGCAACTTAGCACAAGCACACATAATTTTTGGAGATATATTCTTATTAACGTAAAAATCTTCATTTTCTTTAAGAAGAAACTGTAGTTTTCAATTTAATCAATAGATGGCACTACTATTTGCTGTATTTTGGTGACACTAACATAACATTTGCTAAAATACACCAGTTGAATAAATATTTTCTTTCTTCTGAAAATCTTGTTTTTAATAAAAAAAAAATTTCCTTGACATAATTGTCATTATTTTAAAGTATTCACTTTCAAAAGTGATACTTACAGCTTTATTTTATTTTATTAAATTACTTTCATTGGAGTATAATTGATTTACAATGTTGTGTTAATTTCTGCTATATAGCAAAGTGAATAAGTTATACATATACATGTATCCTCTTTTAAAAATCTTTGATAATGCAATTTTAATACATGATAATTACTGTCAAATGCATTGTTATCATCCACAAAATATTCCAGATATTTTCTAGAAACACTTTTTTTGTTATTAATTTTAAGACATTCTGACTCATAGTAGTGCTTACAGAGGAAATGTCTGTTGTAATTGCGGGGAGTGGGGCTATCGTATGTTTTGCTTACTTATTACTTGTTTTTATTTTCAAATAGTCAAAAATCTTAAGTCAAATGTGAATTGGAGGAAACTCTTAAAATTTAATAGCATTAATTATCTATTAATAGTTATGAAGTATCACTGATAGTCCCAAAATGAATATTTTCTATTGTTAATCTATTATGTAACTATATGACACACAAAATTATCTCTATTTTATCATGAAGCATACATCTCTTGAGAATCTCTTGGACTGCAAGGAAATCCAACCAGTCCATCCTAAAGGAAATCAGTTTGAATATTCATTGGAAGGACTGACGCTGAAGCTGAAACTCCAATATTTTGGCCACCTGATGTGAAGGACTGACTCATTGGAAAAGCCCCTGATGCTGGGAAAGGTTGAAGGTGGGAGGAGAAGGGGATGACAGAGGATGAGATGGTTGGAAGGCATCAACAACTCAATGGACATGAGTTTGAGTAAACTCCAGGCATTGGTGATGGACAGGGAGGCCTGATGTGCAGCAGTCCATGGGTTCTCAAACAGTCAGACACGACTGAGCGATTGAACTGAACAGATACTTACATGTAACTGTTGTGGTTGCCAGTACACTGTAGAGCAAAATTTCTATTTACCTTCAGGCAAAGCTTATCTAAACTAATTTTTGTTAACTGGAAATGTGGAGATAGAAGCCAGAAGAGCTTCTCAGACTGTCTTATTAACAATAAAATAATCAGAGCCTCCAAGTCCATACTAATTTCTCATTTTCTTTTGGCATTTCTTGTCTGTCATTCTTATCATATAAATTATAATTAACAGCATATTTTAGCACTTTATCAATATGTAGTCTTTAGTAGCATTAAAATTTTACATGTGTACTTGCCTAGTAATCTCCCACCAAATTGAAATTTCCTTATGCTTAATATAATGTCAATAAATACATCTTAAAATAGATATGCAGGTTTTTGAGAAAACAAATACTATCTGCAGGGCCACAACTTTCTCCCTCTCATTTATCATTATTCATCTATGTAAGTGGCAATCCTATTATTAAAAGAAAATTTAAGCAAACCAGATGTCTCATTGGCCTGCTTTGAAACAGTCCTTTCTTTGCATGCAAATTTTTTTTTTTTTTTCTTTACATACAACTTTTTGGATTTGCCTAACACCTCACATCTGAAAAAGGCTATATGGCTAGGAGCTATGTCCTTGCTTATGCCACCAGAGTGTTTCATTAGTGACCTAACCTGCTGTGAGATTAGTACAGTTGCTGATTCCATCATTGTGAGGCTGGCGTAAATTGAGGCACAAATCCCATTATTACAATGCAGAGTGGCCGGCTCACCAGTCCATGAAACATTTAGTTCATTATTTACTTTAGCATAGCAAAAAACTTTCCAGTTCAATAAACAGAATAGAACAACAAATATGTGTTTACTATTTACTCTTTGCAAAATATAAAATTAAGCTTAGGGAGAAAGCAATGAGTTATGAAATATGTCCATTTTTCTTTGGCCATCTCATTACACCTCATATACATTAAAAATCTAAAGGAAAGGTGGTGTGAAGGTCCAATTAGTTATTTCTAGTGAAAAAAATATCTGGCACTGCAGGATGCCTGAGGTGGAATTGATTATTGTGCACTTCAGTGTTCACTAATCATTGTTGTTCAGTTGCCTAGTTGTATGGGGCTCTGCCACCCCATGAACTGGTCAGGTTCCTCTGTCCATGGGATTTTCCAGGCAAGAATACTGGAGTGGGTGGCCATTTCCTACCTTCATGTAAAACATGGAACATGATCTGAACCTTTGAAAAGGATCTGACTTACATCGCCAGAGAAAACAAGAGACTCACTCACACTGGAACTCATTGATAGCTTTAAGACTAATAATACACTACAGAGGAAACTGTATTTAAAAAGGAATGAGCAGTAAAAATCCTGTAAGCAAATTATAATAATCACTCATAAATATGAACAAAACCGAAAAGTGTATTAATTTGGAGAACTCATGAAAGCCTATATACAGAATGTGAATATATGATTCCATACTTTCCAAGGCAGCAGAAAACAGAATACTATTGACTGAATTATTGCTATGAATGAATGAATGAAAAATTATATTATATTTTATTGTTAAAGTAATTTCTAAAATATTCTTTCCATTTGATCAAGTTTAAAAATAAATGATATAGTATCAGATGGTGAAATCAAATTAACTGATATATTGGGTGATACAATAAAGTATGCTAAATAAGTTTAGGATTAATTAGGAATCAGGTCATGACTTATCAAGAATTACACTAAGCTATTGTTTTGCAATTTTAAAATGTTGTACTATTTTGCAGTGAGCACAATTTAAGGATAATACAGAAGAAAAAAATTATATATAATATACATTAAGTGAAAAACTCAAGAAAACACCATCACCAGTGAGAGTAAAACAACACAGAGAAAAAATTAGTTACATTCCTTAATTTAAATGAAGTAAATTTTATTTTTAGAACATATGGATTAGCAAGTACACATGCAAATTGCAAAAGGTGCTTAAAACCTAATTAAACTATCTTGAGAGTGCCCTCATGCTAAATCTTTAAGATCAAATAAGCCTCATTATCACATTAACCTTCTTTCTACACACTTGTTATACAAGTGTCATTACATTAATTAGTCATTATGCAGTTCTTTAAGAGCTGGCCACCTCAGGAATGTTTTGTAACATTACCCAATTCTTGTACACACAAATGTAGTCTATGAAATATCACTTCTATCAACCCCTGAAAACTAGTCCAGTAAACCTTGTCAGACAAATTTAAATATGCATGTAGATATAATCAGGTTGAAGTTTTACGAGGAAAAATAATTTTGCAATATGAAAAACAATATAGTACATTCATTTATACCTAAAAGTATATAAGCATGCTGACTTATACTATAAAAGAATTCTGGTGGAATGAATTTAGATCTGAGTCAATCATGCTGCTGCTGCTAAGTCACTTCAGTCGTGTCCGACTCTGTGTGATCCCATAGATGGCAGCCCACCAGGCTCCCCCGCGTCCCTGGGATTCTCCAGGCAAGAACACTGTGGAATCAATCATAGGTGAATGCAAAACAATGGTATCTGAGAATGAGTCATCTACCCAAGAGATTTGCTCCAATTAACAGAAGACTGCACACATCTCTGATTCATGTAGAGATGACTGTATCTATCCTCTGCCCTTACTAAGCCCTCAGGCTGGAAGAGGACAAACCATCTGCTTGGTGTTTTGAGAATTACTGGGCACAGTCAGCCCAACCTTTCTCATATCCTGGAATTGTTTTGGTCTTTTGTCTATAGGAGACCATCGGTGGCCTCAGCATCGTTTCTCTGCTGAGATCTAGAGTGGTGCTATTTATGGATCTTCTAAATGCCCAAAATTGGATGATCTGAGAAACCTTGAGAAATTCACAGAGTTCCTGTGATTGACAAAATCACATGAGGAAGGATTACAGATTTGAAATGGCTCCAGTGGATAACTTAGCTCTCATAGTATATGCCTTGGAGCTGATTTAGAAAAAATAAATAAATAAATAAATATTGGTACAGAAGATGGTTTCTATATGCTGTAGCCTCAGCAGGTAGCCTTAGGTCTTAAGCTTTCAATATATGAACTCATTGGATTGGATCCCTTTGAATGACTTTTGTCCTTGAGTGATTAGCCGTGTTTATGCAGGAGAGCCCAGTCACACAAACACAGGTCCTGGGAGTCAGGTTGCCCCGTGTAAGGGCTGTCATGGTTGAACTTTGAATGACAGAGGTGCATTTTCTCTGAAATTTCAATCACAATTGAAGGTAGGTGTTTTTTAAGGATCAGCAAGTGACTTTTACTATGTTTCTCAACCAAGTTGGTAGGCAGAATTTTAATGGAATTTTTTCCTTAATGATTAGGCAGTTAATTTCCATTAGTGTTACAAAGTACTAAGTGTAAGGTATTGCTTTATGCTACTAGTAGCAGCCCTATGTTGGCAGTACTAAACTGCCCCAACTCCGTTAACTGCCTTTATTTACAAATGAGAGCTTCTGTAAGGAAGGGCTTGTTCAAAACCTAACAAGTACTCTGGTTTCCTTATTTATGTAAATGCTCTTTATGACTTCAGATTGCAGAGGTCTACAATCTGTCTTCCCTCAAAGAAAAATAATATATTAACAAACAAATACAAAAGGAAAAAGTACCCTATTTTAAGGAAATAAATCTCAAAGCTGGATAGGAAAAACAAAACAAAACTCAAAACTTTAAAAACTAAAACACTGAATAGCAGTTAAAGTTCCATATCTCTAATGTCTCTAAGAATGAAGTTTGCTCAGTTTGTCAAGGAGGACATGACATGGTTTAAAATACTTACTTTAATGATTCATCAGGGCAAGATTAGTAGAAATTGAGAGCAAAATAAAGGGAGAAATTGATTAACCTGAAGAGAGAGTTTACTTAGGAGAACATCTTAGAGGACAGAGAAGCCACCAGATATGAAAAGGAAAATCAAATCTTAAATTCAGTACACGCACACACACACACATGCATACAAACACACAGGCATGTACACACAAACATGCACATACATGTACACACACATCATGGAGAAGTGACTCTGAGGACTAAATTATCTTAAAATAGATTTAATTATAAAATGAGGAAATTTTTTAGTTGTCTATCTAATAAATGATTGGTAGTCTCCAGCAATCTGACACCAGAGGAGACTGGAAAAATCTGAGAGAGCAAGCTAGGCTGACTCTTCAAAGGAATCTACAATCAAGAACTAATCAGAAACATTTATTCATTTATCAATGTGTATTTATTCAGGAAATATTTATTGAGTCATAACTATGTTCAAGGCACTGTGCAAGGCATGTGAAACCAGAAAAAGGGAGTGATAACAAGAGAAAGAGAGCAAATCTCCTCTAGTGAGAGAAGGCCAAAACTGAACTATAAACTTATTAGGTAAATATTGACCTTATTTAATTAAATTTAAGATGCTACTATTTATGTATCATTAACAAAGAAGGAAATGTTACTAGTTGATAGACACTTTGTTTTTATACCCATATATTATAGAATGTATCACTATTTCAAAGATGTTGACATAATGAGGAAATAAACAGTGTTAATACTTTTCTAGGATATATACATCTTGTTAGAAAGTAACAGTACTATCCATAAATAAAATCAAGAGGGACCAAGAGTGTGGGAAGATGGGGATTAGTCCTAATGTTAAACTGTGTAGTTTGAATAAGTCTTCGTTGAGAAAAGTACATTTAACTAAAGAGCTTAAAGTGGTGGAAACTAAGCCTTGGCATTTGGCTAAATATCTTCAGGTTTAGGGAATAGATGCCTGAAAACTGGTTATATTAAAGAAAAGAAAAGCAGTGGACACTGAGAGCAGCTAGAATGGAGTTTGCAAGGGAAAGGCGAAGAGGATTGGAAGATACTACAAAATCAGAAAACTTATGGTTTTGATGGGCTTTCAAAAGACTGGCTTTTAATCTGAGTGACATTAGGAGTTAATGTAGAATTTTAAGCAGAGGAAGGGTGTGACTTAACTCATAAGTGTGAAGTTGGATATACACAAAAATAGGAATAGTAATTTTAGTTATGGTTACTCAGGGGTAAGAACAACAGGCCATAAATTTCTATCATAAATTTGTGTGTACAAATTGTGTAAAATATGTTAGAAAGACAGATGAACAGTAAAAATTTCTCCTGGCATCCCGGGATGTATTCCAAAGTGACAGCTATTGCAGGTGGTCATGAAGTTGTCCTCTGTACCTAAGGACTATTGATCTGGCAGTGTTTGGAATTAGGACTCTGAGGGAAAACACAGCCAAGATGAAATACTTAAAGGATTCTAGGCAAGATAATGATGGATCTTGTCTGGGCATAGGTTATATATCATTCCAATGGAAGAATTGCCCCTGGATGGGATTACTCAAATCAGTAAGGAAAATGTGGAAAACTTTTGCTTGATCTATAAATGCTTTTGGCAGATCTAGATGTAATATTTTCAAATCTCTCACTGTGACAAATCCCATAGGACTACACACAGAGAAATCCATGAGAACAAATAGGTGTGGACCAGAAAGCAGAGAGCGGTAAAAAAGAAGGAAGACCCTTGTTTCTGTCACACTGCTTTGCAAAACGAAAAAAGGAAAAAGCCACATGAAGTGGCTTATTCTTCCTGAAAGAAACAATTAAGAGCATGAGAGTATTAGAAACAGGAGGAAATGCAGCAGAAATTAATACAGCACAGGCTCTAGAAACTTTCAAACTGAGGGTATGAAATATTGTGGAGTTCATGGGAAGTTTAGCTTTGCAGCAGCCCTAAAAGCACAGTCTCTAGAAACATTAATCTCATTTTCTATTTCAGAATCAGGTAGAAGATATATGCCAGGTAAAACAGCATGGGTGTTTGGTATAATCTCTAGGGACCTAGTTTCATAAATGCAAGTGATTCCATCATGGCACTGGGTCCAAATTTCCTCAGGAAAATATGATTGTCTTAACTGTTTTCTGAGAGCGCTATCAGTCTGCATGGACTGATCTTTCTCCCAGGAAGTTTATGAACACTGGGCTCTTGTGGCAAAATCAGGCTCAATGTACACGAAATATATTCCCTGTTCTTTTTGAGCACAGAGCTACCTTACTTTTCTCAGACTTCTTTATGTCAAACACACTAATTATGTGTTTTGCTAAGCAGGCAAAAACACTATCTGATACCACAAGTCCTACTCTTAAAAAATCTCCTACACAGTCCCTCACATGTGGTCTCTCCAATGCTTGAGGAAAATGATTCTAAGATTATATGCAGTGTGGAGATATCTACCCTCTCCCCTTCAATTTCTACAGTTCAGTTCAGTTCAGTCACTCAGTCGTGTCAAACTCTTTGCAACCCCATGAACCTCAGCACTCCAGGCCTCCCTGTCCATCACCAACTCCCAGAGTCCACCCAAACCCATGTCCATTGAGTCAGTGATGCCATCCAACCATCTCATCCTTTGTTGTCCCCTTCTCCTCCTGCCCTTAATCTTTCCCAGCATCAGGGTCTTTTCAAATGAGCCAGCTCTTCGCATCAGGTGGCCAAAGTACTGGAGTTTCAGCTTCAGCGTCAGTCCTTCCAATGAACACCCAGGACTGATCTCCTTTAGGATGGACTGGTTGGATTTCCTTGCAGTCCAAGGGACTTTCAAGAGTCTTCTCCAACACCACAGTTCAAAAGCATCAATTCTTCGGCACTCAGCTTTCTTTATAGTCCAACTCTCACATCCACATATGACCACTGGAAAAACCATAGCCTTGACTAGATGGACCTTTGTTGACAAAGTAATGTCTCTGCTTTTTAATATGCTGTCTACAGTTACCAGAAGATAAGATCCCTTTCATAGGTGATGGTGCAATATGAATTAACTATACAAATGTTGAAGCTTACTCATAATTGCTGTATTTTATCTCATGACCAGGCCCAGGTAACAAACAGTTCACCGACTGGATCAAGGACATTCAGTAGCATTGTCTTATATGATATTATGGGCTTCAGAGAGACCATGGCCTCAGAGTGATCCTGGATCACCAGATGATTGCAGAAACAGAGCCTCCTGTGGACCCTCAACTGAACCGGACTGCAGTAGAAGTTATAAATCAGCATGATAAATAAAGTTAGATATTGGTTAAACGACTAGAATAACAGAGAAAACACACAGTCAGTGGCTTAAGTAAGATATAAATCCTGCTATGTGATCATAAAGTGGTATGGTGCCTTCATAGTGTGGCTATGGATTAAGCTATTTTAACACAGAACCAAATACCTTGGCTAAAACAAGATATTAGACTTGTAGGCAGCCAGATAATGATTGGGGAACTTGTTCTCATTGCATATCCAACACATTTGTTTCTTATTCCTGCTGTAACCTATTAAGCAACCTAAATTTATTTTCTTACATTTCTGAAGGCCAGAAATCAAAAATAAGTTTTACTAAGGTGCCAGCAGGGTTGGTTCATTTTGGAGACTCTAGGGGAAACTCCACATCCTTCCAATTTCTAGCTTCTTCAGTTCAGTTCAGTTCAGTCGCTCAGTCGTGTCTGACTCTTTGAGACCCCATGAATCGCAGCACGCTAGGCCTCCCTGTCCATCACCAACTCCCGGAGTCTACTCCAACCCATGTCCATCGAGTCTAGCTTCTTAGGTTACCTATAATCCTTAGTCTATTACTAATTCTTCAAATCACTCCAACTTCTTGCTTCTGTCGTCACATCTCCTAATTTCTTCTTTGAGTTTCTTGCTTCTCCTGTATGTGGACCCAGATAATTACACTTGGAGCCTACCAGAATCATATCCTTATCTTGAGAACCTTAATCACCTATGCAGATTGCCTTTGCCATATAAAGTAGCATTCACATATTCCAAGGATTAGGATGTGCGTAGCTTCTGTGAGGACACTTTCAGCCCTCCAGACTCAGGCACCTTCTATTTTTATTATTCTGCTAACTTCAAAGCATAACTTTCTTTCTCAGAATTAAAAATAGATCCTCCAGCTACCACCATCAGACCCATATTCCAAAAAAAAAAATAAATAAATAAAAAAGAAACAGGAAAAAAGGAAGGGAAGGCACATATCTTTTCTCTTATGGTCACAGTTCAGGTATTAAATGCATTAGTTACCTTCACACTCTATTGGCCAAAACTCTGTTACAGGGAAACATTTAGCTTCAAAGGAAGTGGAAAGAAAGGTTTTGATAGGTTGCCTTGGGCCTGCTAAAAGTGATCTTTTATTATTAAAGAAAACTAAAGAGAGTTATTTGGTAGATAAAAACTCACATATAGTGACAAAATTGATGTTTATCTATGTTTTTGAGCAATTAAATATAAAATTTTTAACCTTGAGTAGTTATAGAAAGAGACATATTATACCAAGCAAAACCATTTTCGGGGGTCATTCTCCTTCATATACTACTGAGTACCTGCCATGGTTTTTAGCAGAATTAAGTACTGAACTCTGAGAATAAAGATGAAATTCTTTGCAATTACTTGTAATTTCTAAAATCATTTGATATTTTCTTGATGGTGCCCACATTAATCATATCCACTAACTTTCAGAACTGTTACAGATGAGGATCATGGCAAACTTGCCTTTAACTAATACAGTCTCTCATGCTTTACAATGATTTTTATAAGATAGAAGATCCTGATGGAACCTAAGAACTAAGCCCTCTGCCTTAGATAAATAGAATAAATAACACAACAGTTATCAATACTGAAAATCAGGAGCAGAAGACTGTGATCCCTAAAATAAGACAAAAAGAAAAAAAAAAAAAAAAAAAAGGGATGAGCTATATAATGCCTTGGGTTTCCCAGGTGATGCTAGTGATGAAGAACTCACCTACCAATGTAGGAGACATAAGAGATGTGGGTTCAATCTCTGGGTTGGGAAGTTTCCTGGAGAAGGGGATGGCAACCCACTCCAGTATTCTTGCCTGGAGAATTGCATGGACAGTGGAGCCTTGGAGGCTACAGTCCACAGAGTCACATAGAGTCAGATATGACTGAAGTGACTTAGCACACATGTAATGCCTCAGTCATTGGGCATTTGGTTGATATTGATGATGAGAAAGGGAATTGAAAGGTCACAATGAATTAAAGATAAAGATTGGAAATTCAAGAAAGCTTGGCAGTTGGAATTTGTAGGAGAGAGTACCAAAAAGTGGAGAAAGGTCTTGAGAAAGAGGTATAGTAATCTGAATGGGGTATTTGGGGGCTTTGGGCCAATGCATAGAATAAAGCTACACAAAGCAGTTTTGTGGACTGGAGAGACCTAACTGAAAAACCAGATTGCAGACCTTAAATAGACTCCAGAAACAATATATCTTAGAAAGATAATGAAATAAATTCTAACCTATAAATACTCAAATAAAGTTAAAAAAAAAAAAAAAACTCTAAAATACAAAACTGATTTACATTAAATTGTCAAAACAAAATTCAATATTTCTCAAAAGTATCCAGCAAATCTCTCTCAATGGTTTTTATCAACCAATTTAAAAATATTTCAACAGAAATGAGAAGAAGAGAGAAAATTTGACTCATATGCAAGAAAAGTATTAGTCAACAGACACAATTTCATATATGATGAAATTAGCAAAAAAGGTAAAACAATCTGGTATGGAAATACTGAAAGATTTAAAGAAAAACATGAACACAATGGGGATAAACACAGCCAGAGAAATGGAAAAAAAGGACTAGAGCTAAAAGTCTTACTAGATATCATGCAAGTCTGAAAGCCATAGAATAACATGTGAAAAATGTTGAAAGAAAACAAAAGGAAAAACTGCTCCAAATTCAATATCCAGTAGAAATCATTCTTTAATGAAGAAAAAATGAAAATGTCTTTAAACAAAATGGCTGGGAAAAAGCATCAGGAACAGACTCGAATTTCACATTGCTAAATGATGTTTAGTAGGCTAAAGGAAAGTTCAGAAATTTGGATTTAAGTGAAAGAATGAGGGGAAGTAGGAAGGATAAATGTAAAAGTCTGTTTTCTTTCTCTTTTAATTTTTGAAAGACATTTGACTATCTAGAGCAAAAATAATACAATGTATTGTGAGGTTTATTACATATGTAGAAGTGAAATGTTTGACAATGTTACCACAATGAATGGAAAGGAGAGAGATCAATGTATACTGTGTTAAAGTTCTTATATTTTATGTAAAATGGTAACATATGTGAAGATACACAGTAATATATTAAAGCTGTATGTTAAGAACAGATGTTTCAGTTACACCTTAAAAATCAAAAAAGAGCTACAGTTGATAAGTTAATGTCAGGGGATTTTTTTTGGTGGTTGTTGTTTAGTCACTAATCATGTCTGACTCCGCAATCCCATGGACTGTAGCCCACCAGCCTCCTCTGTCTACAGGATTTCCCAGGCAAGAATACTGAACTGGGTTGCCATTTCCTTCTCCAGGAGATCTTCCCAACTGAAGGTTCAAACCCTCAACTCCTACAGCTCTTTCATTACAGGCAGATTCTTTACCCCTGAGTCACCAGGAAAATCCAGAACAAGTTAATAATGTTGATGTTCTCCCAAAACTATCAACTTTAAAAACTCTTTCATTGAAAGGAAATAAAATGAGAATTTAGGGAGGGACCTGATTCTTCAAATAGTTCTTAAAGCTTTCAGACTTTCTTTAGAATATATGTCACAAGGGTAGAAGAATTCAATTTTGGATATTAATTACTTTGGACTAATTTCTTTGAAACTTTAATCTTTGAAGTATTATTTCTCTCTGGGAATTTAATAATTAGATTATATATTAAAATTTGAACATTTCTATGCTCTCACTGTTGCATAATTGGAGTATCTTGATATCATGATTTAATCTAATTGCAGAAGCTCTGAAGAGCCCTATTGAACAGTATAACTAGACATAATGTAGCACGGGAAATAGAAAAAAATCTTCAGGCTTTGGAATTAATGGCTTAATGTACTGTCCTGTCATGTTCAGCTACTTCAATCATGTCTGACTCTTTGTGACCCCATGGACTTTAGCCCACCAGGCTCCTCTGTCCGTGGCGTTTTTCAGACAAGAATACAGGAATAGGGTGCCATGCCCTCCTCCAGGGTATCTCCCTGATCCAGGGATCTAACTCGGCTCTCCTACATCTCCCACATGGCAGGCAAATTCTTTACCACTGAGCTACAGGTTATCTCCCTGATCCAGGGATCTAACTCGGCTCTCCTACATCTCCCACATGGCAGGCAAATTCTTTACCACTGAGCTACCTGGGGAAGCCCAATGTACAGTCCTACTATATTTCAAAGGCTTCTGGAAGAAAACATATAGCACCCACCGGTAGTTCTCAGGGATGCTACAAAAAGGGAGCAATGGTCATTAGGCTAGTGAGTGAGTGACAGTTGCTCAGTTATGTCTGACTCTTTGTAACCCCATAGACTGTAGCCTGCCAGGTTCCTCTGTCAATGGAATTCTCCAGGCAAGAACACTGAAGGACATCCTTAGGTGTGAGTGTCCCCAAGAACCACTCTGAGAATAGAACTTAGCTCAGACAGTTGATCTGGGAAATGACCCCAGAAAGTACAAGTTAAAGATTAGGAAAAATAAGGTAGAGGAAGGAAAAACAGCACCAAAAAAGGCTCAATTCCAGTGCCATAGAAATTGGGGAATCACGTAGAAGGCACCTGAGAATCTTCGCACCAAGGACTGGAAGCTGGGCTTCCGACACATCAACTCTTGTCCCCCACTGGTTAAGGACTGTACCTGGGGACATTCAATGCCTGGTACACCTGGGATGCACTGAGTGCAGTTGATAAAGCTTCTTGTGTCAAATAAAGACCTAACTAAAGAGAGAGGAAGAAAGACAGATTCGTACACGACCAGCTGTCAGGGGATGTCCACCACACTTGAGGAGGTGTAGTGAGGTTTGGAGCCAATCATCAAAATGAAGGGGGAGACTGACTTGATATATGTCTGATCTCAACCCTTGAAGAAATAGCCACTCCCTATATGTTTATTTTCTGTTGGTCCTTTAATGGACCGGAACCTGGTGGTTCGGAGTCAACGATGAGAAAGTGAAAGAAGGAAGGAGGCTAATATTCCCTGGGTTATGCAGCCGGCTTTCACGTTCCAGGGAGTCAGCCAGAAATAGAGAGATAAAGAGAAAGAGAGGAAGAGAAAGAAAGAAAGAAAGACATGGGGACCAAAGCTCTGATGGAACAATGGTGTTTTAATCAACATGGTGTGGGCATATATGCTATCTTACAAGGTAGTTATTCTCAGCAAAAATAAAGATTAAAATTCCAGACTTAGAAAACACAAGCTGATCCATATTAAAGAGAGAAGAGGGTACTTATCACCATAGTGATAAACCAACAAAGGAAATGCCTGGATCCCTTAGCCCTGAGAAAGGCGTGCCTTTCTTAGGAATCCTTAGGACCAAAGGATTCCTAACAGATCCAAAACAGCACACAGGAAGCCTCCTATAAAATGCTTCCTGACAATTTTCAAGTCAAAATTAGGAGAACAAAGCTGGAAACTCTGATGAAGGATACACACCCCTGCATCATATGTCTCTGGGGAATGAAATTGTTGCAGCAGTAGCTCTCCAACTGGCATCAGGAGGGTTTGTTTTCACAGGACCTCCTACCTCCTGACCAGGGCATTCAGTAGTATGAGTGCACCCTGAGAATGTGCATTTTAAAAAATTATATTAACAAACTTATTTATAAAAGAAAAATAGACTCACAGACATCAAAAACAAACATATGGGTACCAAAGGGGAAAGTGGGGAGAGAGATAAATTAGGAGTTTGGGATTAACAGATGCACACTAGTGTTAAGTGTTAGTTGCTCAGTCATATCCGACTCTGCAACTCCATGGACTGTAACCCTCCAGGCTCCTCTGTCTTTGGAATTCTCCTGGCAAGAATACCGGAGTGGGTAGTCATTCCCTTCTCCAAGGGATCTTCCCAACCCAGGGGTGGAATCATGGTCTCCTGCATTGCAGGCAGATTCTTTACCATCTGAACCACCAGGAAACCCTAACAGATGCACACTGCTGCTGCTGCTAAGTCACTTCAGTCGTGTCCGACTCTGTGTGACCCCATAGATAGCAGCCCACCAGGCTCCTCTGTCCCTGGGATTCTCCAGGCAAGAATGCTGGAGTGGGTTGCCATTCCCTTCTCCAATGCATGAAAGTGAAGTGAAAGTTAAGTTGCTCAGTTGTGTCCGACTCTTTGAGATCCCATGGATTGATGCACACTACTTTGTATAAAATAGATAAATATCAATGTCCTATTGTATAGCATGTGGAACTACATTTAATATCTGGTAACCTGTAATGGGAAAATTTTTTTAAAGAATATATACATATATATATGTACACACACACACACACACACACGGGCCTCCCTTGTGGCTCAGCTGGTAAAGAATCTGCCTGTAATGCGGGAGGCCTGGGTTTTATCCTTGGGTTGGGAAGATCCGCTGGAGAAGGGAAAGGCTACCCACTCCAGTATTCTGACCTAGAGAATTCCATGGAATGTATAGTCCATGGGGTCTCAGACACGACTGAGAGACTTTTTCAGTTTCACTTGCACATGTATTATGTATAACTAAATCACTTTGCTATACACCTGAAACTAACACAAAAATGTAAATCAACTACATTTAAGTAAAAATTTTTTTAATATTAAAAATAAAATAAGTTGTTTGTGCTGCTTGCCCAGGAACCATAGTTAGAGAATAACTGAGCCAGTGTAACTCTCAAAACCTCTCTCTCATCATCCTCTGATAACTCACAGTGGGAGGAAGAGAGAGGAAGAACTTGTCTTTTTGCTCCCTGCTTTCTGAAACTTACTACTCCCAGGAAGGTTTTATTCCCATCTTTGCTTTGTCCTTGCTAAAAACTTAGCTGGGAAGGCTCCCTGAGACAAGGTGAAGAAATTCAATTTCATGATACAAGAAAAAGCAGGCCACTGTTGCTCCAGACTAAAGCTGCTTTATCTACAAAGCTTTATCAGTAATGAAGGTGATGCTTTGATATCTATATAACTAACTCCAAGTGTTGTTTCCAAACTCTGAAGGAGAAAAATAGGGGCATTCTACATAAACATTCTATAAAGCCAGCAGTTTTTTGCAGAAGTTTTTGACATGAATAGAAAAATATCCACTTGCTATTATGTGTAAGGTCTTCAACAATAAACGAGAAAGAAATAACTGCATGCATATGGGTCTATTTTGAATATGGACGAGCTTTCTGCCCAGAGGGTAGTGTAAACACCAAATGACATTTAAAATTTCATACATTCTGTATCCTAAGCTGAAGATCTAAAGACAATTCGCTTTATGTAAAAAGAAAAAGAAAAGCATGAAATGAATTCCACTGATAGAGTCAAGCTCCTTTGATTTATACATAATGTTTCTTCTGGCAAGGACACAGAAGCACTCTCATATTTCAATAATCTAATTTTGTATTGTTTGAAAAGAAAAAGGGCTATTGATAGACTTTTATTTAGCCTGCACCCTGGGATATTTAAATAGACTTTGCACTTCAAAAACACTCTTTAACAAATTCCAATGACTTGTGGTATTTGCAGAGGTTTTTATGGTAATCAATAATATATTTTATTTTTATTACTAATTGACAAACTGTTAAGATATGTTAAATTTCCTATGGAAACTTGATTTTCTAAAGTTATTTTTAACCTTTTATAAAAGGTGGATGGAGAATGCAAAATGAGTTAAACTAGTTTCAGAGATTTATTGGGTCCATAAAAGTGCTATTTGTCTAACTAATTTGCATTTTCTTGCATGTTCATTGTATTTTTCAGTGTCACAGTTTCTTCTCAACCGTTCCTCTGTTATTGGCTTATAACTGTTCTGAGTGACCTCAATTTTACTATATTTACTTATACACAAATCATACATTTAAAGTTATTATGCCAAATATAAATATAAAATAAAGAAAAGGGAAACATTGAAAAGAGACAAATCACATTTTAGCAAATCACTTGCAGGCTATTATTTTTAACTAGTCTTATCATTTCTAAATATTTTGTTATGAAGCATTATTATTCTATTATTTTTTTGCATAATATTTTGACCTACCAGAATACTTTGTGATAACAGGACTAGTTACTTACTCAGTATTTATTCTCACCTTTCTTCCTTCCTTTTATTTATTTTTTTTCTTCTTCCTTCCTTTTAAATAATTGAACACTTCATTGTTGTGAATGACAAAACCCTAATGTCAAAGAAACATCGTTTTCAATCTCTGTATTTAGAGAGCCAATGCAGTTATTGTTGGCACTCTCTCTCTTTTTTTTTTTTTGGCACTCTATTTTTTTTTCCATTTATTTTTACTAGTTGGAGGCTAATTACTTTACACTATTGTGGTGGTTTTTGCCATACATTGACATGAATCAGCCGTGGATTTACATGTGTTCCCCATCACGAACACCTCTCCCACCTCCCTCCCCATCCCATCCCTCTGGGTCATCCCAGTGCACCAGTCAAAGTGGGCTCTCAGTGTCAGGCACTATTTTCCTTCCTCTTGCTTCCTTTTTCCTTCCTGAAATGTGAAAATGATGACTAGAATTTTCGCCTCCATTTGGAAACATTGAGAAAGGAAGCAACATGCTAAGCACAGGCAGGGGAAGTATAGCATGGTGATGACGTTGTGGAATTGACCTCCTGAACCCCCTCATCTGGACTTCTTTTACACATAAGAAAACCACATTGGTATCTCCTTCAAGCCTCTGCTCTTTGGTGTGTCTGTTACAGCTGCTGAAGATAATCTATTACCAATACATGCAAAAGACATTTTCTACCCAGCTTTTTCACTTATTCAAATAAGCTTAAATATGAAAAATTGATCCTTGAAATACACTTATTGGCTTCCCTAGTTGATAAAAATGCAGTAGAACAAGGTGTTTTTCTTTTTCTTAGTCAGCTGTTGAATTTGATGAACTAATGGTAGTCTACACTTCATTTTTTCCCCTCTCAGATAAAACCAGAACTGGAAAGTTAGATCTAAACATCTGGGTTGTCTAAACATCTATCAAATTTTAAAGGTCCATATACTCCTTTATATATACTTGACCTAAAGAAGTGTATTTTTAATAGACAGAAATTGCCAGATGCCTTAAAAAGATGTTCTGAGTGAAGGTTTTACATTTCTTTCTCTCTCACCCTGTACTAGTAGTATTTGACCAAGGTGGATATCGCAGTTAATTTTTCAAATTATTTCTCATGTTCTCACCTATTTTCTTACCTATCACTTCCTTACCTTATCATTTATTCTGTGGTCCATCACTATAATCATTCTTTAACAACTTACTTACATTTCTAGTACCTGTCTCTCTTCCACCTGCTCACCTGACAAAATAAAATGCTGGTTAAACCCAAATCTCTTCTCTCTATGATTGCAAATGCACAACCAGCCACAACAGAAGAAAAACATATCAATATTTATCATCTCAAGGATATCCAAAGATCTGAACAATATTCCAACTACATACTGCTATTTTCATCATCCTTCCTACATACCATAACTCTCTTCTCCTCAAAGCACTAAAGTTCTCAACTCTGCATCCTCAATAGTTGATATTCCTCATGTCATGAAACAATCCAAGTAATGCAAAGAAGATTTTCTCATGCTCCCTCCCTGAGCATCTTTCCCAGTGTCTTCCTCCTGGCTTAAAGAGATTAACTGCCAATCTTTCAAAGAACAACTCTTCCATTTGTGTACTGGATTATATCAACTTTTAAAAGATTTGAAAAAAAGAAAAAAATAAAAATAAAAGATTTGATTACTACAATTTTCCTCCTTTTCTCTGATATGAGCTACTTCTAATTTTTATTGGATTACTCACATCAACATAAAAGATAATCACATCTGCAATTTTTTATAAAATCCCTTCTCCTAATCTGACATCACTCTCCAGTTAAAGCACAGTTCTCTCTGTTCCCTATCAATCCATATAATATCATTGCTTCTCTTTGCAAACCCCATCCTTTCATGAAAACATTTATACCAAGAATTTCAAAGCAGATTAAATGTAGTAGGAGAAAATAGGAAAAGACTAGTTTTAGTCCCAAGTTTAGGAATCTTTGTTCCCTGAAAAAGGAAAACCTTAGTGCTCAATCGAGGTAATCACTGCTAATATTGAATTTGTAATGCTAAGCCTGATAATGGTAGAAAATTCACAGTGTTTCTGAGACCTCATTATTCCTTTATTCTTGTATTCCATCTTCAGAAAAAAAATCTGAGATCAGAGTAAATAGTTCATCCACAGGAGGGATGAAATCAGAACACTTCATTTCCCCAGAAACTCTCGGGGCACAGCTTATGACACATAAGCTGTGGTTTGGCTCAAAACCTTCTTCCTGGGCTTCCCGGCTGGAGGACGGCAAAGGAGCGAGTTATGTAAGAAACCTACATCAGATGTGAGTGAGGAGCAGACACTCAAAAGAGCAGCCATTCAGAACAATTCTCATGCTTTACATCACAATCACTTGAGAAGCTTATCAAAATGAAGATTTTAAATCAAACGTCTATAAGGTGGTGGTGAAACTCCAGTTCTATATTTTCGATACTTTTTCCTGTTATCCTGATGCACTTAGAACATGCCCCATGCACTGCTCAACAAACTAGCAAGAGTTCTTACACAGCTGCTCCTTAGACGGGACAAACAAGGGCTGAAAGTGAGGATGGGAGACCAAAGAGATTATTTAGTGTTGTTGTTTAGTTGCTAAGACTTGTCCAGCTCTTTGGCAACCCCATGGACTATCCTGCCAGGCTCCTTTCTCCATGGGATTTTCCAGGCAAGCATACTGGCCTGGTTTGCCATTTCCTCCTCCAGGGGATCTTCCCAACACAGGGATAGAGCCCATGTCTCCTGCATTGGCAGGTGGATTCCTTTCCACTGAACCATCAGGGAAGGAATGGTTAGCCAAGAACAAAACTGGAGAATGTTTCTCCCTAATATATATATACACACACACACACACACACACACACACACATGTATGTATATATGCTCAAAACAAAAAAGCACAGTGCGTTAGTCTTGACAATTCATCTACTAGCCAGTAAAAATTACAACGAAGAGGGAGGCAACAGCCAAACTTGCTACAACAACCACTTCACCACGGATGCAGCACCCACATAGCAAACATCGCCCACACACACTTATCCTGTCTTCCCAAGACTGTGTGTCCTCCAGGATAGTTGCTGTCTCTGAATGTCCTACTCTAAACATCTGAGACCACTGGGAACAAGCATGCTTCACTTCCTTCATATCCTGTCTGCTTTCTTCACTGCTTTCCTTGAAAGTCCATTTCTAAGCCTTAACCCATGTCTAGTTGACAACAGTAGTTAAACTATCGCCACAGTCATTCCAAGTGTTTGATCAAAATCCACCAACCTCCAGCTTTAGAAAGATTTATTGAACATAAATCTTTAAGTTAAAGGAGATAAGAAAGGATATTACAAACAAACAAAAAGCAAATGAAAAAAGCTTGGACCAAGATAGCAACAAATCAGACCTCCAACAGACTGAGTCTTATATACACTGATTTTATTTTATTAGCATACTAAATGACATCTATCAGTGGCCATGACACAAGACTAAGGGTCAAAAGAGTATAAAAGAGGGTGGCATCTTACTCTTCCTTCCCTGGTAGACTAATGCAAATGCTTTATCATCATTCACCTCAGCCCTCCTTCCTTTGTCTTTACTCTTTAAAATTAAATTCCTTTCATCAGGCGGGCAGGAAAGTTAATCTGTGACCTTAGTTCCCACTTTTCCATTCTTTGGCCACTGAATAAAGCCTGTGCTCTGTCAATCTCAGGCTTGGTTTCATTATTTTCTACTTTAACAGACCAGAAAACGAACACTCAGCAACCAAGGCAGCAGGAGTGAGGTCTATTAGACTTAATATGGTAATGAAACCATAAGCAGCTCCCTAGCCTTTTCAAACTTTTTTTTCCAATATTTTCTTGATTTCAAGGACATATTTCTCTTACACAGGGTGCTCATTCTAAGTCTTCATTTCTCCAATTGTTAACCTCAGCTCCAAGGCTCAGTTCTCTGACTTCAAATCCAACTATACTTATCCTAAAATGACTTCGTCAAGTTCCAATTTATGACTTTAAATCCAGTCTATGCACACTGATACTATCAAAATATTCAACTTTGTGCTGTCATTCTGATCTTCAGACTTACATACTAAACTGCATACTTGACTTCCATCTGGATAATTGTACAGAAGTTAGCTTGTCAAAACAAATAAACAAACAAACAAAAACCAAAAACATTAATCTTACTCAGTCTCCAAATATGTTTCTTCTCCATTGCAGTTGCCATTATGACCATAGATCTAAATGCTTCCTTCAAATTCCTTAGGTTCTTTTTAAAGATCCCTTCTTATATTCACAAGCCATTCTTCAAATCTACTTTCAAAATATATCCCCAATCTGGCCACTTTTTACCTCTTCATCATTAACACTCAATCTTAAGTCACGTTTATCTCTCCTCTAGACTACTACTTAAAAAAGAAAAAAAAGCAGATCTCAGTGCTTCCAATCATTTTAAAACAAATCAGAACATGCCATTTCAAATAATAAATGTTTAATATAATAATATGTTATAATAGAATGATATTCTGGCTAAAATAAGGATAGGAATCCAATTTCTTAATTATGTACAGGGATTCATGTGATCTGTCTCTCCAGTGTCATTCCTGCCAGTCTCTTCTTAATTCATACCAATCACACCAACCACGTTGCTGTTCCTACAGAAAGCCTAGTAAATTTCTGCCTCCTTTTTGTAAACTATAGAGTAAATTAACATATATATCTCTATGGGAATTAATTAGTGTGTATTAATGAATCATATATGCAATTCTATATCATCAATTCAACTAAGTAAAATTTGAATTAAGTCATAAATAAAATAAAGCACTGATTATAAAGTTGCTATCAGCCTACTTTGCCAACGCTTATAGCAATTAAATTGATTATTGAAATTATAAAACTCAGTTCAATCACTCAGTTGTGTCCCACTCTTTGCGACCCCATGGACTGTAGCACACCAGGCCTCCCTATCACCAACTACCAGAGTCCACCCAAACCCATGTCCATTGAGCCAGTGATGCCATCCAACCATCTCATCCTCTGTTGTCCCCTTCTCTCCTGCCTTCAATCTTTCCCAGCATCAGGGTCTTTTCCAATGAGTCAGTTCTTCCCATCAAGTGGCCAAAGTATTGGCCTTTCTTAATCATTTGGGATGGTCTTTGAATATCTACTAAAGAAAAAACAATTAAAACAACCCCACATTTCTTACCATTCACTTGGAAAATGTGAGTCTGATAGATGTTTTCATAGCCCTCTGCATAGCAGGTGTAATTCCCCATGTGAGTTGTGGTAACTTTGGTTATATATAAGGACCCATCATCTCCAAAGTCCTATAGAAAAAAGGCAAAATTAAATAGAATTAGCCATTTATCTTTAAAATATTTTTTATCAGTTCACATTTTAAAAATGTGTACTCAATAAAAAGTAAATTAATATATTTAAATTATCAAAATGACCACTGTTGATGGTTAGTTAGTTCAATAAACTTGGAAGACTTTATGGGCTATACTTACTTGTCTCAAGTTAAGTTTTGTTTTTTTTTTTTAAGTATAACTTCTCAATATTTATTGGAAATACATGGGCTTATATAAAATAACTGAATTTTTATATATTTATTCTAATTCAGCTTACATTTAAATTAATAAAGGCATATTTTTTTTTCTTATTTATAACTAAAACAAACAGCTCTTAACCACATTCCTCACATTTGCAATTTTTATACCCTTTAATTATATATTTACCCAGGAAAAAATATTAAAGCTGTGTGGTCTCAGAGATGGAATTTATAGCCATATGAATAGATCATGACTTTTTCAAGCCTCCTGGAAACAAGCAGTACATCAGACAAAAATGACTGTGGTCTTTCAAATTTACGAGGAAACATGCGTAACCATTAAAAAAGAACAAATAATCTTGCATTTCTTGTCAAAATCAAATTCAAGAATCATCTCTGAAACAGTAAAGATGAAAAAAAAAATACTTTGCTTTCATAAAGGCAATGAATATACTGGCAAAAATTATCTCAATCAAAGTTTTCAGAACTTTGGAAATAGACAAAGGCTTGCACCAGCCCACAGAGCATTTACTGGAAAAAGTGGCTGCCTCTCAGAAAGAACAGTGAGGCTGATAGTTTCCCTCTCTTCACAGCTGCATAGAAGCCTTGGATCACCAACTTTGTGATTTGACTAGCAGTGAAAATTACCATCCCTCAGACCTCA
Source organism: Dama dama (assembly GCF_033118175.1). Taxonomy (NCBI): domain Eukaryota; kingdom Metazoa; phylum Chordata; class Mammalia; order Artiodactyla; family Cervidae; genus Dama; species Dama dama. Next base: position 34,956,089 of record NC_083685.1, read on the forward strand.
GAGTGGGAAAGAACGTATTTAAAACTCCTCCAAGATGCCATCCTCAGAAAATCATCACAATCTAACCTATGTTGCTGGTCCCTGAATATTTCCATTTTAATGACCTTTTCTGTGAGCAAGACGTGGAGCTGAGTTTCTCCCTGTAAATAGTCCTGCCCCTAAAGCTAGTTTTTGAAGAGAAATATCAGCATTTGTATAACATTACAGCTTCCTATGGCAGAGATATGCAGTGGAGATAGCAAGAACATCAAAACTCTTAGAAACAGGAAGGTGTCCACAAAGGAGTTTGAAAAGATCTGCATATTCCAGGAATCTAGAAGCCCACAGAAATGTGTAAGACTATGTGTACAACTAGAAAATGTAGACTTTCTTTACATTTTAGGAGTAAGAGAGAATACATAATTTCTCATCTCTATCTGAGCTTGAGGTCCTGCACAGGCAGAGCGAAGGCTTAGACAGATTTGTAACACTTGCAGAAGTATTCATTGCATGATGCAAAACAGAAATAGAGCCCTGGACACTACATAATGATCAAGGGATTAACCCAAGAAGATATAAAAATTACAAATATATACACACCCAACATAGGAGCAACACAATACATCAGGCAAATGCTAACAACCATTAAAGGGGGAACTGACAGTACCACAATAATAATGGGGACTTTATCACTCCACTCATACAAATGGGTAGATCATTGAGACAGACAATTAGTAAGGAAACATTCAATCAGTTGGACCTAATTGATATCTATAAGATATTTTATCCAAAAAGAGTAGAATCATGCCTTGGTTAGTTTTAAAAAATTGAAATCACTTCAAGTAACTTTTCTGACCACAACACTATACAATTAAATATCACCTACAGGGGAAAAAAAAAAGTGTAGAAAATACAAACACATGGAGGCTAAAGAATACATTTCTGAATAACCAACAGGTCACTGAAGAAATCAAAGAAATCCAAAAATACCTAGAAACAAAGGACAATGAAAAAACAACTCAAAACCTATGGGATGCACTAAAAGCAGTGTTAAGAGAGATTCATAGCAATACAAGTCTATTTCAAGAAACAAGAGAAAACAAATAACCTAATCTTACACATAAACCAACTAAAAAAGGAAGAAGAAAAACAACAGCAACAACCACAACAATAGAGAAAAAACAAAATTAGTTGAAGAAAAGAAAATATAAAGGTCAGAGCAGAAATAAGTGGAAACAAAATGAAGGAGAGTAGCGAAGATCAATAAATCTAAAAGCTGGTTCTTTAAGAAGATAAACAAATTGACCTACCATTAGCGAGACTCATCAATAACAAAAGGGAGAAGACTCAAATCAGTAAAATGAGAAATGAAAAAGAAGTTATAATGGAAAATGCAAAATCAAAGAATCATGAGACTACTATGAGCAACTATGTGCCAATAAAATAGACAATCTGGAAGAAATGGGCAAATTCTTATGCTTAAAAAGCTTGAGGCCTTATTTTTTTCTTAAAAAGCCTTATTTGATTCTTAAAAAGCATAACTTTTCAAAACTAAAATGGAAAGAAATAGAAAATATGAACAGACTAATCCCAAGTATGGAAACAGAAACTATAAAACTTCCGACAAAAAAAAAAAGCCAAGGGCCAGATGTCTTCACAGATTAATTCTATCAAATATTTAGCAAAGAACTAAAACCTATCCTCAAACTCTTCTACAAAACTGCAGAAGGAGGAACACTCCCAAACTCATTCTAAAAAAACACTATCATCATGATAACAAAACCAGTCAAAGATATTACAAAAAAAAAAAGAATATTACAGGTCAATATCACTGATGAATATAGACGCAAAAATCTTGAAAAAACTACTAGCAAATAGAATGCAGCAATAAAAGGATCATACACCATGATCAAGCAGGCTTTAACCCAAGGATGCAAGGATTCCTCAATATACACAAACAAATCAATGTGAAACACCATATTAACAAATTGAAATATAAAAACATATGATTATCCCAAAAGATGCAGAGAAAGCTTTTTGATAATATTCAACACAAATTTATGATAAACAAAATGAAACAAAAAAACACCAAAATTCCAGAAAGTAGGTGTAGAAGTAACATCAGTTCAGTTTAGTCCATCAGTCATGTCTGATTCTTTGTGACCCCCATAGACTACAGCACACCAGGCTTCCCTGTCCATCACCAACTCCCAGAGCCTACTCAAAATCATGTCCATTGAATTGGTGATGCCATCCATCCATCTCATCTTCTGTTCACTTCTTCTCCTTCCTTCAATCTTTCCAAGCATCAGGGTCTTTTCCAATGAGTCAGTTCTTTGCATCAGGTGGCCAAAGTATTGGAGTTTCAGCTTCAACATCAGTCCTTCCAATGAATATTCAGGACTGATTTACTTTAGGATGGACTGGTTGGATTTCCTCCCAGTCCAAGGGACTCTCAAGAGTCTTCTCTAACACCACAATTCAAAAGCATCAATTCTTTGGTGCTCGGCTTTCTTTATAGTCCAACTCTCACATCCATACGTGACTATTGGAAAAACCATAGTCTTGACTAGATGAACCTTTGTTGGCAAAGTAATGTCTTTACATTTCAATATGATGTCTAGGTTGGTCATAACTTTTCTTCCAAGGAGTCAGCATCTTTTACTTTTATGGCTGCAATCACCATCTGCAGTGATTTTGGAGTCCCCCCAAAAATAGTCTCTCACTATTTCCATTGTTTCCCCATTTATTTGCCATGAAGTGATGGGACCGAATGCCATGATCTTAGTTTTCTGAATGTTGAGTTTTAAGCCAACTTTTACACTCTCCTCTTTCACTTACATCAAGAGCTTTCTGCTATAAGGGTGGTGTCATCTACATATTTGAGGTTACTGATATTTCTCCCAGCAACATACCTTTACACAATAAAGGCCATATACCACAAACCCACAGCAAACTTTATCCTCAATGTTGAAAACCCGAAAGTATTTCCTCTAAGATCAAGAACAAGACCATTACTCTAGGAGGTGGTGATACTATATATAGAAAACATTAAAGATGACACTAGGAAATTATTAGCACTAATCAATGAATATAGTAAAGTGTCAGGATATAAAATTAATATACAGATATCTCTTGCACTCCTATACACTACAAAGAAAATCAGAAAGAGAAACTAAGGAAACAATCCTATTAACTATTGCAACAAAAAGAATAATATACAGGAATTAACCTACCTAGAGAGACAAAGGCTTGTTTGTAGAAAACTTTAAGACTGATAAACAAAACAAAGGTGACACAAGCATATGGAGAGGTATACCATGTTTTTTTGTATTGGAAGAATCAATATTGTGAAATGACTATATTACTCAAAGCAATCTACAGATTCAATGAAATCCCTATCAAACTACCACTCACATTTTTCACAGAACTAGAACAAGCAAGTTCACAATTTGTGTGGAAACACAAAAGGCCCTGAATAGTCAAAGCAATCTGACAAAGAAAAGTGGAGCTGGAGGAATCAGCCTTCCTAACCTCAGACAACACTACAAAACTACAGTCATCAAGACAGTATGGTCCTGGTACAAAGACAGAAATAATGACTAATGGAACAAGATTAAAAAGCCCAGAGATAACCCTGCACACTTATGGACACCTTACCTTTAGAGAAAAGACAGAATCTTCAATAAGTGGTGCTGGGGAAACTAGACAGCTAAATGTAAAAGAATGAAACTAGAACAATTGCCAATTCCATAAACAAAATAAACTCAAAATGGATATAAAGACTTAAATGTTAAAGCCAGAAACTATAAAACTCTTAGAGAAAAGCATAGGTAATGCACTCTTTGACATAATGACAGCAAGATCCTCTTTGAACCACCTCCTAGAGTAATGGGGGGGAAAAAAAAGGACCTAATAAACTTAAAAGCTTTTGCACAGCAAAGGAAACAGTAAACAAGAAGAAAAGACAACCCTCAGAATTTTGGAGAAAATAATTGCAAACCACACAGCTGACAAAGAAGTAATTTCCAAAGTATATATGCAGGTCCTATAGCTCAATATCAAAAAGAAACAGCCCAGTCAAAAAGTGGGCAGAAGACCTAAACAGACACTTCTCCAAAGAAGACTTTCAGATGGCCAATAAACACAGGAAAAGATGTTCAGCATCCCTAATTATTAGAGTAACGCAAATCAAAACCCAATGAGGTATCATCAAAAAATCTACAAACAATAAATGCTGAAGACAATGAGGAGAAAAGGGAAACCTCTTGCACTGTTGATAGGAATGTAACTTGATTCAGTCACTATGGAGAACAGTATGGAGATTCCTTAAAAAACTAGGAATAAAACTACCATATGAAATACTGTTTCTACAACTGGGCATATACCCTGAGAAAACCATAATTGAAACTGATACACGTACTCCAGTGTTCATAGCAACACTATTTACAATAGCTAGGACATGAAAACCTATATGTCCGTTGATAGATGAATGGATAAAGAAGATGTGTTACATATATACAATGAAATACTACTCAGCCATAAAAAAGAATAAATTTGAGTCAGTTTTAGTGAGGTGGATGAACCTAGAGTTGTTATATAGAATGAAGTAAGTCAGAAAGAGAAAAACAAATGTCATATATTAATGTATATATAGTAAATCTAGAAAACTGGTTTGATAAACCTATTTGCGAGGAAGGAATGGAGATGTAGATATAGACACAGTGGGGAGGAAGAGAATTGGACGAGTAGAGAAAATAGGATTGACATATATACAGTATAAAATAGATAGCTGATGAGAAATGCTATATAATACAGGGAGCCCAGCCTGATACCCTGTGATGATCCAGAGTGATGGGATGGGGGAAAGAGGGAGACTCAGAAGGGGGCTGATATATGCATCAGTCAGTTCAGTCAGTCAGTTCAGTCAGTCAGTCAGTCAGCTCAGTCACTCAGTCGTGTCCGACTCTTTGAGACACCATGAATTGCAGCATAATTATGGCTTATTTGTGTTTCTGTATGACAGAAACCAACAGAACATAGTAAAGCAATTTACCTCCAATCAAAAATAAAAGGAAGAGCATCATGCCAAAGTCTGGAACACATATTGATTCAAAGCTTTTAATTAAGTCTCTATGCAGTAATTAGCTCACCACTAGGTACCTGAGCAAAGATTGCAGTAACCACATAAGGAAAGTAAAGAAAAATAGATACATTAAACTTTAATAAAATTAATTTAAAAAAAAACACTTCTGTTCCCCCAAGGATACTGTTCAAAATGTTAAAAAATACCCTTCAGAAAAGGAGAAAATATTTTTGAATTATTTGTTTCATAAGAATGTTGTATCCAGAATATGTAAAGAACTATGTAACTGAACACTAAAAAGACACCTAATCAAATCAAAACAATGGATAAAGGATTTGAATAGTACATCTCAAGAAAGATTTACAAATGAGCAATAAGCACATAATTTAAAAATCTAGTATCATTAGTCACTGCTACTGCTACTGCTAAGTCACTTCAGTCGTCTCTGACTCTGTGTGACCCCATAGACGGCAGCCCACCAGGCTCCTCCGTCCCTGGGATTCTCCAGGCAAGAACACTGGAGTGGGTTGCCATTTCCTTCTCCAATGCGTGAAAGTGAAGTCGCTCAGTCGTGTCTGACTCTTAGCGACCCCATGGACTGCAGCCTACCAGGCTCCTCCATCCATGGGATTTTCCAGGCAAGAGTACTGGAGTGGGGTGCCATTGCCTTCTCCATCAGGGAAACGCAAATGAAAATCTCAATGTGATACAACTTCAAACTTGTTAGAATGGCTAAAATTAAAAAGATGGATAATAACAATTTTGGAAGGGTGTGGTAAAACAGGAAGCTTCAGACTTTGCTGATGAGAATATTAAATTGTGCATCTACTTTGGATCACAGTTTGGCAGTTCCTTAAAAAGTTAAACAAAGAGTAATTATATGTATAAAAAATTCACTGCTAGGCATATACTTAAAAGAATAAAAACATTTGACTGTACATAAACTGAACATGAATGTTCAAAGTAACCTAAAAGTGAAAATAACTCTAATACCTATGAATTGTTGAATGGACAAACACGAAATCATACATCTATACACAGTAAAACAATTTTCTACTTAAAAGGAAAAGATACAGATATATACTACAACATAAATGAATATTGAAAACACACTAAATGAAAAAAAAAAGTCTATGAGTCTATCTGTCTATTTGTATGAAATATTCAGAATAGCCAGAACCATATAGGTATAGATTAGTGGTTATCAAGAGCTGAGGGGATGGAATGATGGGATACAGCTTCTAAAATATACGGAGTGATACTACTCTAAACTGCAATCATAATGATGACTGAAAACTTTTGTGAATATACCAGGAAACACTAAATTGCAAATTTTAAAGGGGTTAGTTTTATCATATGAAGATTACATTTCAATAAAACTGCTATTAAAAATAAATTATGCATGGAATACATAAATATGAAAAATGAAATATACTAAAATAAAACTGTGTATCACCTTGTCTAATGAAATCTTTATGAGTATGGAACAATTTATAAATCTAGAAAGAAGGAATAGTCAATATGTTTATATAAAGAAGAAACACTCAACTACAAAATATTGTAAGCATTAAAAGATAATAAACCACAGGATATCTATGCAAAATAAAAATAACAAAGCGTAAATGCATTGTAATCCTTAGTTGCAAAGCAGTTATTGTGTCAGAAATTGCTCTAATTCATAAATATTGACATATTCAACCTGTAAACCAAATCTATGAGAAGAGACTTCTAAAACCCTGCTCTTTGGGCAGAAGATACTAAGAAATTAAGTCATCTCCTAAATTTCACTTGGCCCTTAATTAGTAAATAGATCCAGGCTTGAAAAGCTGGGTGGGCTTATTCCAGAATGTGGGCTTTAAACCCCTATACATGGTACCTACCTTGTCAATCATGGATTGACCTAGTGATTTAAAGAATAAAGAAGAAAGTGAAAACAAAAATGTCCAAAACAGAGATCAAATATCCTGGTAGGTTTGAAGAAAAGAAGCTAGAAATACAGTGGAAGTTATGATGAAAATGGAAGAAGGCAACCTGGACAGATCTCCTGAGGTCACAAAACAACAGCATTTAAAATGAGTCAACAGTCTCCCTGCTTTCTCAACAACAGAAAATAAAGACAAATAAGAAGGTGCTGATTCACTCCCTCCTCTTAAAGTGTAATTTGTAATACCTTCTCTTAAGGCAACATTTATTCCCATGTTCTTACTGTTATAACAATTATATCTAAGCATTTATAATTTCCTTTCAATTTCTTTTAATGAAATTACTATTCATTTTTCTTTTTCTCAACTATAACTATTGGGTTGGCCAAAAAGTTCTTTTGGTTCTTAAGTAAAAAAATAAAAGACACATTTTTCATTCTGACCAAAAAATTTATTGAACATCTTCACTACTTTTGTTCCACGATCTTCTGCCATTTTCCAGGTGACTTTATAATTCCATCTTCCCCAAACTTTGTATCTTTTTGAGCAAAGAACTGTTCTAGGTGCCTTTTACAGTCTTCCAGGGAATTGGAAGTTTTTCCATTCAGAGAATTTTGTAATGACTAAATAAATGGAAATCTGAAGGTCCAATGTCTGGTTAATAAGGCAGATGAATCAGAACTTCCTAGCCAAGCTGTAAAAGTTTTTGCCTGGTCATCAAAGAAACATGTGCTTTTGCATTATTTTAATAGAAGATTATGCATTTTCTGTCGAATACTTTTGGACACTTTTCATCAAGTGCTGCTTTTATTTGGTCTAACTGGGAGCAGTACTTGTTGGGAAATAATTGCTTGGTTTCCCAGAAGGAGCTCATAATAGAGGATTCCCTTCCAATCCCAGAATATAAACATCACCTTTGCATAAAGACTGGCCTTTGGTTTGGTCGGTGATGGTTCAGTTCTCTTACCTTACAATCTCTTTTCTTCCACATTATTGCGCAGTATGCACTTGTCCTTGCCTGTCACAATGTGCTTTAAAAGTGGAATATTCTCCTTATGTTTAGAGAATCACATATGGAAATACAGTCAAGTGGCTATTTTTGGCTTATGTGGAACCCAAACATCAAAGCAATTAGCATAATCAAACTGGTACGAATGATTTCCAATGCTTGATTTGAGTATTGGTTATCTCTCACATAAAATAATGATTATGCTGATTGTTCTCAATGAATGTCTCAATTTGATCTCCATCAACTTCAACTGGTCTCCCAAATCATGGAGCATCATCCAGCGAGAAATCTCCAGGGCAAAACTTCACAAACCACTTTTGACACAGTCGATTCATCATAGTACCTTCTCCATATACTGTACAATTCATTTTGTGTGTGTGTATGTTTCAGTTACACTTTATCTTTCTTGAGATAATAAAGCATAATATGCCAAAAATGCTTTTGCTTCCATATTCAATATTAAAATGGCTACACAAAAACTCACAAATTTTGATTTTTTTTTTAATGCACACTGATACGGAAGCTCATAATACAATCTTACAAAAATGCTTCAAATGAAGTTCAAGAAAACTAAGTCCTACTAGAGCCATTTTGTGGGAAAAAATGAACGAATATTTTGGCCAACCCAATATAAGAGATTAGTCATATCATGTTTTGGCATCTCCCAGGGAGGCCTCATGGACTTGCAGGAAAAGCCTCATATCTTGCCTGATAGGAGAGGACTTAGAGATTTAACCCTAATAAGGATGTCAGTGTGTGACACCAATGTGTCTTAGCATCCCCTATATGACCATGGGTTACCTAAAAACAAGGATTCCACACCACCATTTAGGCTACAGAACAGAAATGCCAAACAGAAAGGTCAGACTTAACCCTCAGGTTAACACTAAAGCAGGTAGGTGGCATATAGCTGGGTATAATATGGGAGAAAGCCAAACATGTGTAGAGATGAATTAAGTATGATAGAATTAAAATATTTTGAGAAACATTATAAGCCAAAAATAATTCTTGATAACCTGAAATATAATAGTAAGATTCTCAGTTAGCGTAAGGCAAGCAAGCACATAGAACATGCACATACAGGAAAGACTCCTCACAGCAGAACAGACAAGGGAGACCAAGTCAGAACAAAGGTGAAATCCCTCACTGGACAAGAATAAATGGAAATCATCATAAAAACCCAAAGTATGTCTCATATGTGTCATTATGTTTATATTTATTTATGCCAAACTGTACACAGGTCTCTTAAAGTCAGTTTCCAAATAATACTTTTTAAAAAATTTTTTATTCTGTATTGAAGTATAGCTGATTCCCAGATGGTGTTATTGGTAAAGAACCAACCTGCCAATGCAGGAGATGTAAGAAATGTGGGTTCGATTCCTGGGTTGGGAGGATCCCCTGGAGGCAGGCATGGCAACCCACTCCTGTGTTCTTGTCTGGAGAATCCTGTGGACAGAAGAGCCTGGCGGACTACAATCCATGGGGTTGCAAACAGTCGGATGCGTCGGAAGTGACTTAGCAGGCATGTACAGAGTTGATTAAGATATAATGTTGTAATAGTTTCAGGTGAATAGATCAGGGACTCAGCCATACACATACTTATATCCATTATCACCAAAACTCCCCTCTCATCCAGGCTGCCATATAACATTGAACAGTGTTCCATGTGCCATAGAGCAGGTCCTCATAGTTTTAAATATCCACAAAACCGGAAGTAAACAACTTTTCCAGATGTTTTCCTACATAACTACCTACAAAGCATTGTCCTTTCCAGATTACTATAATCAAGATTCTCTCACCCAATGATGTGAAAATTTTCCACGAATATAACCTTTAGAATGTTTATTATTTTATTTTTCTATGTATTATTCTGCAATGTGAAGTCCCTTTAACTTAGATACTTTCTAAATTAGCATACTGTGTGACCCCCTTCTAATTTCTATATCTTTTAATATTTTTTCCTGTTTCTTTCAAGTAGAAGCAAAATCTTCCAGACTCAATTTGTTTCAATATATCATTTTATAATCACCTTCTCAAACAGCATTTCTGAATAAACAAGAGTGTCTCACTCCTTCAAATGAAACATGGACTGCTTCACTACATTTATAATACAACTCAATAAATATTTATTGAGCACTTAACTATGTCACACACTGTGATAAATAATTTAAATAAATTATCAAATTTTATCCTTAAACAACTTTTTAAAAATGTACTACTGTTAGCTTCCTTTTATATAGAAGAAAATTGAAATATGCTGATAATTTGGGGATGATCTGAGATCACCAACTGCCATGATCTGAATGTTTGCCTCACCACACACTTCATCTGCTGAAATCCTAAACTTAATGTGAGAGTAGGCCTTTGGAGGTTGATTAAGTTGTGAGGGTGGGGCCCTTAAGAATGGAATTCATATCCTTGTAAAAGAGACTGCACAGAGATGCCTTAGCCATTCCATGCTTTGATGACACAAGGAGCTCTGGTGGTGAACTGGGAAAAGGGTATCTTACCCAGAATACTAACGTGATGCCTTGATCTTGAACTTAGCCTCAGAACTGTGAGAAATACTTTTTTGTTGTTTATCCCATCAATCCTGTAGTCTTTTGTAAACAGAAGCCTAACAGAATAAGACATCAACCAAAGAAAGCGGTCTAAGATTAGCATCCAAATGGTCAGATTACAGAACAGAACTCTTGTTATTATGCAATTGTTCAATGTTTCTTTACTTTGTTACAATATTGCTTATGTTTTATGCTTAGGTTTTTGTTGTTGTTGTTGTTTTTTTTTTGCTACCAGGCATCTTAGTTCCCCAATCAGGGATCAAACCCACACTTCCTGCATTGGAAGGCAATCTTAACCAGTGGACCCCCAGGGAAAGTGAAAGTGATGTCACTCAGCCGTGTCCGACTCCTTGCAACCCCATGGAATGTATCCTACCAGGCTCTCCTGTCCATGAGATTTTCCAGGCAAAAGTACTGGAGTGGGTTGCCATTTCCTTCTCCAGGGGATCTTCCCAACCCAGGGACTGAACTCTGGTTTCCCGCATTGTAAGCAGACACTTTACCATCTGAGCCACCAGGCAAGCCCCCAGGACCTCCAGGGAAGTCCCACACAATTCTTAAACCATATTCCTTTGCCTCAATTATTCATTATTTTAGTGAAGCTTCAAAATTATTTGTGGAGATTTTTTCATATGGTTACATCAGCCCTATGCTTTACCTCCATCCTGATTCATCATTTCTACTCTTCGTATTTCATTTTCTCAGCATTTTTTACAATCTTAAATAGATTAAAACAACTGTGTGATTTGGATGCTCGGCCACGGTTGAGAGTTATGGCTTTAGAACAGATGCTACTTGAATTCAGAGACAAAATCTTGCACTTATTCTAAATCCCCATCACACCTTTATAATCTTGCTGCAAATAGATTGTCCATAAATATTTCTTCAGTGATTAAATCTTTATGAACCTCCATACCATTAGAAAGTTGCCTCAAGGCACTAATGTCTGGAAAGTCAATAAAGAAAAAAAAACACCTAAAATCATTTATTTTGTTGAGTTGATTGGTTATATTATTTAAGGCAGCACAAAAGGAAACTAGAAAAAAGGAAAATCTGCAGCGCATTTCTAAAATTCAAACAGTTTATAGAGACTATTTATTGACTATAATGAATGGTTTAAGGGTAGTAATGGCAATGTTTAATCACCTATAGATGACAGGCAGTGATCATTCAGAATGTACATAGCAATAAACATAAGGTCAGATTATACCAGAAAAAAACAGCAGAATTTAAGGCCTGCATTTATCCACAGACATTTGTTACCATTAAAAGATAAATTCCATTCATTAGAAAATGCTATAGTTTGAATTTAAGTTTGCTTTCCTATTTCATATTATGCTTTTACTGATAGTTTCAAATTGCATGGTCCCAGTATTACTAGACTTTAAATGAGGTTTTCCATGTAATACACACTGTTTTGATATACACAGACATTAATTTCCTTTCTAATTTCAGTTATGCTAGCATGCTTTACTTTTGTAATGTTGTGAAAGTTATTTTACTAGATTTTTAAGTGTACAAAACATATTTTCATAAAATAACAATAAAAGTAATTTAAGACAGCATCTATATATTGAAATTAATGAAAGTTCTATAATCTCATAATTTATATGGTTTTTCTAAAAATTATGGAAGTTTCTTACCGGTCTTTTTTCTTAGATGTTTAATCTATTACCAATTAAAAGCACAGTGAATGATAAAATCAAATAATAAAAATTCAATTTGGTCAATACATTTCTTTTAATAACTTTTTTCTTAAAACAAAGAATTTAATGTATCAATTTAAAAAATAGAACAGTAAACTAATATGAGTGAGAAATACTTTGAAAAACAAACAAAAAACAAAATTTTGATGATTGGGGGAAAATTGAAATGATAAAACTGTGAATAACAGTATTATTTGAGATATATGTAAATAACTATATAAATTATATTTAATTTCACTTAAGAAAATTACTCACAAAAAGTTTCCATCAATATAATAGTAAGTAATAAAAATAAGCAAAAATATCAATCACTTTTATAGACCCACTCTTCAAGGTATTTTGCATATGTGCGGAGTCAGACGTGCCTTGAAACTGATAGAGTTTACATTTCAGAGCCCTTCATTTATATAAGCCCTTCCCAAAGGCCTGAAAGTAGCCATGGAATGTGTTTATATGGACATACATTTTTGTAAAATTTAGAAATACATTTATCTGGCTGATTCATGTCAATGTATGGCAAAAACCACTACAATATTGTAAAGTAATTAACCTCCAACTAATAAAAATAAATAAAAAAAAGAGATACATTTATAATTTTCTGTGACTTCTTTTTTTTATTGGAATTAATATCCTATGTTATAGCTAATTGTCAATTATAATTTTTGTCCTATTTCTTATACAGAGCATCTTCAAAATGTAGGTGCTCTAAAACATGAAGATCCATATAACTTTGAACTGTAATATATCAGTTAACCATATTAATTAGCTACATTTGACAATATGTTTTACACACAAATAAACAGCGGTCAGGAAGGTTGAATAACTTCTCTATGAAAGAAGGCTATTAAGTTAATAACACAATATTCATAACTAGGCCACCTGAATCTGCTTCTAAGGTCTACACTTACTGACCCAAGTGTCTTCATGGATGGATCCCCAATCTCAGTGTCATATATATTTAGGACGCAATACTGCTCAATTTACATAAAATCCAAAATAGGCAAAAATAAACTGTGCCTTTTAGAGGTAAATATCTTTATGGTAAGGATAAAAAGAATAGCAAAGAGCTGGTTAACATATGGCTCACGGTAGGAATCATAACTGAGGAAAAGAAAAATATAATGAGGAGCAGTATACAAGGGCTTCAGGTGTGTTTGCCATACTATATTTTTAAATGAGTATTGAGTCTAGTTATCCATGTATTATTTCACTTTAAATTGTACACATCTCAGGCTTATCCTTATTTAACTGTAATATTGAAATATTAAAAAAGTAAAACTCAAAAAAAACCTAGGATGTCTCTAGGCAGATAAGTATCCTCCTACCAATACAGGGGACACAGGTTTGATCCTGATCCAGGAAGATTCCACATGCCATAGAGCAACTAAGCCCATGCATCACAACTACTGAGCCCATGGCCTAGAGCCTGTGCCCTGCAACAAGAGCGGCCAATGCAATGAGGAGCCCACGCGCCACAAGGACGAGCAGCTGATGCTCTCTACAACTAGAGGAAACTTGCATGCAGCGACAAAGACTCAGTCCAACCAAAAAAATAGTAAAAAAAAATTTTTAAATATTTACTAAACAGTAAATCAATATACTTCAAGTACATAGCTTCCCCTAAGTATATGTATAAATTCTCAAAATATCTTTTTATTTTAAATAGAGAGGAATTGCACTTCTTAATTTAGTGAACTAAAACCATTTTGATTTTAAGCTATATTTTGGGGTATTTCAAAGAGAATAAATAAATCCTTATTTTGGTTTCCTCAAAAATATTAATGACATAATAACCAAAGTTACCTGGAAGCTGATAACTTTTATGCAATTAGTGAATTAATGATATGTATTATGGCTCCATCTTATGATAGATATGTGAAAAGTGTACTGATCCAACAAGAAGAAGAATCTGGGCCACCTGCAAAATCATATTCTTAAACCTATCAGAGTGCTGACTTCTTTGAAAAGCAATAATGAGAGAAAATCTGGGGAGAGGTGGAGTGAACTTCCAGACAGACAAGATACAGGCAATCACTCACCTTGCCCACAACATTACAATGACACAAGGCAGGCATCTGCAAGGCATTAAAGGTAACAGCTGACTTCTTAAGGACCCGCTAAAAGCTGAGCAGCCACAACTGTGAAAGTAGGGAGTCCTGGGGGCACAGACATCTACAGCCCCTTCTCCATGGACCAGCAGTTTGCTCCTGGAAAGACTGGGGGCAGGAGACAGCAGAGGAAGCATCCCTCCCATCACAGCACTGCTGAGAGAAAAAACAATTCTTGCCTGGATCCTTCTCCCCAGTGGAGTAAATTCTTCAGCTGCTGAAAAAGGGCAGCAGATCCTGTCACTTTCAGTGGGTGAAAACTCACAGGGCTTGGGAAAAGGAGGGGAGAAGAAAGCCTCCTCGTTTCAGATATTTAAGGACCCTTTACTCCTGGGGCTTCCCTGGTGGCTCAGCTGGTAAAGAATCTGCCTGCAATGTGGGAGACCTGGGTTCAATCCCTGGGTTGGGAAGATCCCCTGGAGAAGGGACTAGCCACCCACTCCAGTATTCTGGCCTGGAGAATTCCATGAACTGCATAGACAATGGGGTCGCAAAGAGTTGGACATGACAAAGCAACTTTTGCTACCACTGGAGGAAGACAGCACCACCGAAAAAACTTGGCTCAAATGACTCAGAGACACATGAATGCCTGAATCTGATGCTGAATGAGGACGCTGTAGAAAACTTTGCTCCTCACCACTCAGGTTAAGGAGCTCCAAGAAACCAGCAACAGGAGACTAATGGAGGGACAAGAACGTAGAGAGATGAAGAAGTGGGCTCACAGGGAACACCTAAAACTAAACGTGGACCAGACACGACCAGAAGATGTCAAGTATTCCGTCAATCTGCTCCCTCCCTAACCACAAGGTAACACTGAAGGAGTCTGAGGCTGACAGTGCATTGAAGGTGATCATCACAAGCAACAAAACTGATAGCTCCTCACTAAATGCCAAGCAGGAAAAGAGACATGTCTGTGTCCAAGCACAAATACTATTTACCTTGATCTCTGGCACCCTACACAGAGTATGTAGATAAACTCAAAGTTATGAGATATATACAATGGAAAGGCAAAATAATCTGCTGTTGAGAGATGAAACAAACAACAAGAACTAAAAATCCAACAGGGGATTTAAAATGACTGTGATTAATATGTTACAAGCACCAGCAGGAAAAACTTGAAGACATTCCTGAATAGATGGGTAATTTCAGCAGAGAAATGGCCACAATAAGAAAATGTCAGAGGGCATGCTGGAAATAAATTTACCCCCCACACACAGTAACAAATGAAGAATATCTCTGACAGGCTCATCAGTAAAGCTGATACATCCAAGGAAAGCCTCGGTGAACTTGAATGTAGGTCAATACACATTACTCAGATGACAACAAAAGAGGAAATTATTGAAAACATTTTTAAAAGAACAGAGTACCCAAGAGATACTGGCTCATATCAGTGTAAAATATGTTTAACTGAAGCCTCAGAAGTAAAAGAGAGAGAGAATGGAGAGGAAAACATTTGAAAAATGAATGGTTAAGAATTTTCCACAGATAATGAATTAAAATGTAACCTATAAATATTGGGTTGGTTGAAAAGTTCATTCAAGTTTTTCTATAAGATATTATAGGTAAACACGAATGAAGCTTTTGTCCAATCCAATATATTCATACTGCTGAAGGCCAAAGGTAAAGAGAAGTATTAAATCTTGTCAGAGAAATGTACATAATCATCTTCAGGAGATGGACTCTCCTAGGTTTTTGAGACCAGGTGGTAACCAGAGTAAAGAGAGCACATGCCTGAAAAAATTTATCTTTCACTGAGAGAAGTGAGGGATGAAAGAAGGAGATTAAGAAAAACCAGTGAAGAGAGGTAACAATGTCAGTTTTCCATCACAAAACTTACTTTTCCTGGCTAGGAAAATTTGGATCACTAGTAATCCATAGCTTTATTATAAAAATCAGGCAATCAATAAGTTGATCGTATGGGCACATATGTTTGCTTTGCTGCTCAGTCACTCAATAATTTCCGACCCTTTGCAACCCCAAAGGCTGTAGCCTGCCAGGCTCCTCTGTCCGTGGGATTTTCCAGGCAAGAATACTGGAGTGGGTTGCCAATTCCTACTCCAGGGGATCATCCTGACCCAGGGATTGAACCCACATCTCTTGCATCTCCATATAAATAAAATATAAATACAATTTTAAAAAATGTCCAGATTCTGGTGCTAATATATATTCAAATGATAAAACTATCCATTTATTGGTATTTGTACTCACATAATATACATTTCTGATGGTTTTCTTTCAATAACATTTGTTTCTTACTTTCAATGTGGTTTTGATCATTATCTTTCTAGGTTGATTTTAATGTTCCATTAAGTTGAGTTTAATGCTCATTGATAAATATTTTACATGTCATGAATTAAATTGGCAAATAATATTATGCAAAATCTATTCAGAATTACTACCATGAATTATCAGTTTTGAATTAGAAGAACTCTGGAACCTTGAAGAAAGCAAGCAAATCATTCAAGAAATAATCAAGGGTCAGGAAGCATAGGGTGATTTGAACATGGAAATTTTACTCAAACCAATAAACTATAAGAAGTAATTATCTATTAATAAACAAAGGATATTCCAGAGCCCCTAGGGATGAGATTGAGAACCCCAGGGAGAGACTCTTTTTTTGTAGAGGATGCCTCATTAGAGAGTAGAGAAATTCACTGAGACTGCAAAGTCTCCCAGGGTTCCCCATTTGGGAACATCCCACTGAAAAACCACTATGGCATTGCTAGACAAATCTGCCTGTGGGGGTTACCCTGACTGCTACAAATCAGGCAATTTTGGAGCCCAGAGCTGGAGGAGCTGTGTGTTCCTCTGAAGCCTGTACACTGAGAAATTTGCACTTAGTGAAGGAGCCTGTCTAGAAAAACACACCAAGCTTGGGAAAGAAACCCCTTCCTTACTCTAGTTACCCTCTACTAACAATGCATGCCATCTGCTGCCAGAGAAAAATTGACGAGGTCCATATATATTATCCCAGAGCCATCATTTAAGGGTGATTTGCAGAAAAGAGTCAATGCATCAATAACCAGTACATCAAATTTTAATGTCTCTCAAGAAAAAACGCCAGTTTGGAAAATAAATGGTCAGCTATGTGGTTGACTGCAAGTCACACATTTTGCATTACACACACTTTCTATTCTAATCATTCGCCAATAATAAGGGAAAAGAAAAAGTTAATGCACAGAGAGTAAATTCAAAAGCATCTCAGAGCTGGTTACATCAGGATTTTCAATTTGTGAAACCTCACCAAGCTGTACACTTAAGGTTTATGTAGCTGTCTTTATCATTTTCATACTTCAGTAAAAACTTTAAAATAAGCAACACATGTTGCAAAGTTTAGTTTCTGATTATGTCACCTGTTCAGAGCACTCCATAGAATCCACATACTAAACCCTATTGACACATTTTACTTCTCTATAATTGTCTATTTAATTTCAAGAACTCTAAATTGAAAATAACTATTTCCAGATTCTAAATCAAGGTTTGTTCAAAAAATAATAGAAGAATTATCTTGTTTTGGAAGTAAAGACTTGTCAATCATTCAAAATATTTTTTTTATGAGTTCTTACATCTTCCTAGTTTATCTCCAAAAGAAGATAATTGCCATTATAAATACTATCAGGAAACTGCTTCCAAAAGTATTAATTTTTTATGGTAAAAATCAAATGACTCACATCTTATTCACTAAGTTCTTTTTTTACATAAAATGACAAATATTTGACTTCCAATATATTAGTTTCAGGTGTGTAGCATAGAAACCCAACATTTTTATAGGTTACAATTTATACAAAGTAATTATAAAATATTGACTATATCCCTTGTGCTATACATTAGATCTTTGTAACTTACTTATCTTATACATAGTAGTGCCCTTTAATCGTCTTCACCCATTTTGCCCCTTCCCCCAACCTTTCTCTACTCTGGAAACCACCAGTTTGTATCTGTGAGTCTGCTCCTGCTTTGTTATAGTTGTTCCTTTATTTTTTTCAAATCCACATCATATACCTGAAACCAAACCCTTCATTGACATCTAGTTGGAGACCCAACTCTTGTCTCCAAAGTGAAAATTGAACTGTCTTCGCCTTTCAAGGGAGGATCATTCCCTGTTTCAGAACACCGGTCTTCTCAACAGCCTTGTTATCAAATGCATAAACCCAGCTGAAACCATCCAAGATCGGTCAGTTCAATGCTTACCCGTAAGCTTATCACAATTAAATTCAATCTTGATACTTCATGTGGTTACTTTGCTGGATGAAATCAGTTCAAGCTGTCAAGAACTGAGAATGGTCTGATATTTTTTCATATTTTCAAGCAAATAAGTAAGCCTGTCACAGTTTTGTGAATGCTGGCAGAAGACAAGAGGTTCCTGGATCAGAGACAAAGGGCTTTCTTTCTCATGGCACAGCAAGCTGCATGAGTTTCAAACTTGCATCAGCTCCCCCTGTCCCCTATTCCCACGGGAGCCCTGTGAACGCTGTAGACAGTAAACAAACCCGTACTCTGCTTTGTGAGAAGCCATATTTCTATCTTCAAAGACTGTGCATAGAGTTCAGAACACAAACTGGAAATGCCTCTGCTCACAAGACATGCAGAACTATGACACTCGTGAGCCATTTTGTCTTAATGTATTCTCATATTAATGAGAATCTTGAAGATTACATTTTGAAATAAACATTTTATTTACTTTGTCAGAACAGTACATGTATGTGTCAGAAAACTTCAAAGTATGCCGATTAAAAATATACTGGTTTATTGAAACTCTTCTTGCTAACAACAAAATGGATAAAAATCTGAGGTTTTAGAAATATTAAATGTGTGGCTTCCCCTCTTTTGGGTTGCATTTCTAAGTTCAGTCATGTTGGACATTTTGAAAGTGATTCTTTGGATATGTAGGAGTTACATGTGCTCCAATCAGAAAAATAACACTTTATTATAGAATCCTTAAGCTAGCCATAGTAATAAAGATGACTTACTCAGAGGTGTGTGTGTGCATGTGTAAGCTCATTCATCTGTGATTCTTTGCAACCACATAGATGGTAGCCTGTCAGGCTCTTCTGTCCATGGAAGTGGGTAGCCACTCCTCCAGGGGATCTTCCCAGCCCAGGGATCGAACCCATGTATCCTGCTTTGGCATCACCTAGATGTACATCACGTATAACATCCCAAATCAGTTATATCCTTTCATCATTCCCAACATGTGCTGTTGGTTTCAGGAGAAACCTGATTCTAGTCGTGTTATAACCAACTTTGCTTTAAAATTGAGAAATCTGAGATGAATGCATGACTGAGATCAATAAGTAGAATTCAGGTTTCTGAAATCTAGTGAAGTACTGCTCTAAACATGAGGGAAGGGAGGACCATTTCCTTAGGGACAACCTTGCTCCTCCCATGGAAACCTAATCGGGATGTCACAGAAAGAGCTGGAAACCAAGATTCTGCACAAATCTCCTTGAAATAATTATATAGTTGCTTACACATTGATATACAACAATTAACATTGCATTTATTTCCTCTCTAATATGTTTTATTTATATTTTGGTTGTAAATTTTGTTTCTCTGTAGAAATTGTCTGTGCCATAATTTTTATCTGCTAATTTTCAGTGCAGATATAGTAAGAAATGGATTTGCCTAATTTTGATTTTCTGTAACCTATTTTCTCATTCATAAGACAAAATAGGCAACCTATTTAAATTTAATGTTATAAAAGGAAAATTTAGAATTACATCTAAGATAATTCAGCATATTTGTTTTAAGAAGCAGTAAGCTGAAACAGAGGACCTGAATAACTTGCACAAGGCCTTAGAACAGAAGATATCAATTATATATATATATATATATATATATATATATATATATATATATATAAAACTTCCTAAACCAGCTGATTATATTTAATTCATCATATTATGGTCTTTGTAATTTAAACATGATTACTCTATCAAGAAAACTGAGATATTTGTATTTTCTTCATCTTTTTTTAAGACTCCTGCTTGACATGGAATAGCCATTCTGATTGAGCTTGTTGAGGATCATGTTTTCGGACTAGAAGTTATAGATACACTGCCTACTCTGCCACATCAGATGGGATAATGGGCCCCAAGTGAGGGTCAGGTACTGAGAACAAGTGCTCTGGATCAGAAAAGCCATGATGACAGGTATGGTGAGTTTTTAACTGAAGGGGAAGCAGCAACAGAAACACCCCTAATTCACATCATGAGAGCAGAGTCTACAGAGGGGACAGAGAGAATGGCAGAGGGGTGTTCAGGAGTCTTAGCAGTACCATGCCCATCCCAAGATGCCTGTGACCCTACGGTAAGGAAGATGGTATTTAAATGTCAGGAGGTCAACATCTTCCTAGTTCTCTCAGGTTCATGAAATGCAATGTCTCATGAAAAGTAGACGTTGCATCTAAACCAAGTGCAGGTGAGGCAGATTTGAGTAGATATGAAAGGCATGGTGTGCCAGGCAATGCTGTGAGCTGGGTGTTAGGTGTGAATCACCTGATTGCATCCTTACAAGGTCCTAGGTAGTGGGCAGGATGGTCTCATTTTACAGATGAGAAAACTGAAGTTCAGAGAAGAGAATTCCTAGCCTGGTTGTCTTAGTTCTTTTTCAGAAAGCTCTCAGCTATAGCCTGGCACCTGCTCATGGAAGGTCCTAGATACAATTTCAAAGGAGGACCTGACAGAAGGGACACTGGTGGATTTGAGTGAGGATTTGAAGGTGGTTTTTTGATGCCCCAGAAAAAGTGGGCACAACTGTAGGGTGTGCTGAGAGGGATGCTGATCTCTCAGCTGAGGGGGGACATGGATTGAGAAGGGGGTCACCTGAGGGAATCTTGGTCTGACCTGCCCTATGGGAGCTGGATCTCCTACTTGTCCATGATGCAGGAAGGAAGTGAGTTTCCGTTTCTTCCCATCACTGATGAAACACTAGGTCGTTGATCAGTAGAATGAAGGGGAAAGGGTGAGAGAATAAAAGACATTTTTCCTTTAGTACTGGAGACAGGTTGCCTCACTTAAGCATCACACTTGAGCCTTCAGTGCTGTAATCACCCACCATCCTTACAGCAATGCAAAATGCGGGCTTCTGAGGGTCACAGATTGTGGCTGTAGCCAGGTGTGGAATGCTGGAGAGCACACAGTCGGTCCTGCATGCAGGTGACAACCCAGCATGGGAACTGGGAGGCCACGGTACTATCTCACTTATGTGCACCGTGTGTCTTTCCATTTTAACATGAACTCCAGGGCACAAGGATGGTATCTTTTTTTTTTTTTTTTAAGCTATGGTCTTAGATCAGATTTTCCCTGAAATTCCTTGGGATACTGCTGAGGAGCAATTTCTCTGTGAGAAGCAAGACTAGGCAAAAGGAGAAGATGGTCTGTGATGCTGTCAGAACAGTGTCCTCTGGCCACCCATTCAGAGTTGGAAATATTATGGTTTGTTACCCACAAAAGCAAGTGGCATTTATATTTTCTTTAAATTTCTTCTTTAGTCTCTCATTCATTTATCTAACAAATATTTATTTATAGCTCAATATATACACTGGGCTTCCCAGGTGGCACTGGTGGTAAAGAACCCAACTGCCAATGCAGGAGACATAAGAGACTGGAGTTCAATTCTTGAGTTGGGAAGAGCCCCTGGAGGAGGGCATGGCAGCCCATTACAGTATTCTTGCCTGGGGAATCCAATGGACAGAGGAGCCTGGTAGGCTAGGTTTGATTCTTTGCAAAGAATCAAACATGACAGAAGTGACTTAGCACCTATGCACACATACACACTACTATAGTTACTATAAGTTCTAGTCCTCATTAACTAAAAGCTAGCAATGTTATGTATTATCATTTACTCATGAGTTTTTATACTTTCATTTTAAATGTTATGAAACAGCTGCTATGGAATAAATACTATTCAAGTACAGTGTATAGAACAGAACAGTGAGTCAAGCGAACAAATTTTGGCATCAGGAGGCATAGTTATAATGAGGAGAATCAAACTGTAAACACAAGGAAGCTCATCTCCATTGTAAAATTATGTTAGGGAAAAATTAAGGTGGGAAAATGACTTTAGATGGAATGGCCATTGAGAGAATTAATTCTTAGGTAGGTTGATAGGAAGTCTGGGGCCCTCGAGGAGGAGGAAGGGACATTTTTATTCTACATTCCTTTGTCTTAGTCATGTGATACTTTTTTTTCTTAAGTTCTGATTTGCTATGGCAACAACCTTTTTCAATTAAGCTAACTTTCTTTAAGCCCAGAGCTAATGATTACACAACAAAACAATATATCTTGCTCAAAGATATGTTTTTCTTTAAGGTCTGTTCTAATGGTTATATAACAACAAGGTATCTTGCTTGAGGACACATTTCTCCTTCTTAAGAGAAACTCATCCTTTCTGGCTAATCTTCTACTGATGTTATCACAAGATGTATGTTTTGGGAGCTGGTCTGGTAATTCCTTTATAACCTTGTGATATTCTTTTGGTCTATTGTTAGTAACCAGTTGAAAAAGCATATAATGCCTTGCTAAAACTAGTGAGGGGGGCACTCTTTCTGGCCTCTTCTGATGTCTATGTCAGAAGCTTTCCCTATCCCTTTTCACTTTAATAAAACTTTTGCCACACAAAGCTGTAAGTGACTGAAGCCATGTCTTTGGCCCCAAAGCAAACTTTTCTCCTTCAGAGATCACAAATCCAACACTGTTCACCATAAGCTATCAGCCATGAAAGTCTTCTCTACCAGGGGATGTCTTTCTAATGGGAAGTTGAGTGTGGGAAAGAAGCAGCCATGAGAGGATCCAGAAAGAGCTACAGATGAAGCTGCAAAGTTCTGAACTGCTGGAGATGGCCTTGTGGTATCATCATCATGGGCTCCAGGGCTGGGTGGGGTCATCAAGGGAAAGAGAGAGGGTAAAATCCAAGACTTTGCCAAAATTTGAGGTAGTGAGTGGGCATATTGGCAAACAAGAAGGCTGAGGATCAGCCACAGGTGCAAAAATAAAGTCAGCAACATGTGGGAAGCCGGGAGAGAAAAAGAGATGCTTCACACTGTACTCCTTCTAATAATTAACAAACTCAAATTCAAAGGACAAAGTTGAACCTTAGCCTTACTTTCAGATGAAGGAAAAGCAATCAAATAATATATATGTAAAAATGCATGCATGTTCACTGGCCAAGTCATGTCTGAATCTTTGAGACCCCATGGATTGCAGCCTACCAGTCTCCTCTGTCCTTGGGATTCCGCAGGTAAGAATGCTGGAGTGGGTAGCCATTTTCTCCTCCAGAGGCTCTTCCGAACCCAGGAATGGAACTGGGTCTTTTGTATCTCCTGCATTGGCAGGCAGATTCTTTACTATTGAGCCACCTGGGAAGTCCATAGGTAAAATTATTTTGACTTAAATGGAAATGGTGTATTCATATTAACTTATGAATGAAAATGTCCTATCTCTATTCATTTTTAGGATAACAGTACATAGTCCAGTAACAAAGTGATAAATGAACAAGGGTTTATGTCAAAGATTTCAAGGTGTGTTTCCTCAGTAAAGGAAAATATAATTAGTGCCAGTTTAGAGGGTTAGAAATGTCAGATTTCTCTAGTTTCCCCTTCTCCAGATTTATTCTATGATTACATTGTCTGTTAAGTCACTTCAGTTGTGTCCAACTCTTTGTGGCCCTATGGACAGTAGGCTCATTTGTCCATGGGATTATCCAAGCAAGAGTACTGGAATGAGTGGCCATTTCCTCCTCCAGGGGGTCTTCCCCACCCAGGGATTGAATCCACCCCTATTAAATCTCCTGCATTGGCAGATGGGTTCTTTACCACTAGTGCCACCTGGGAAGCCCAAATTAATCTACCAGAATCATAATCATATTTCTATGATTCTGGTAGATTAACTTGGTGCTGAATCCACACTATGGCATTCAACCTTTGTGATATTCATTAACCCCCATGGGCATATTTTCACAGGCTTGTACAAAATTCTTTAGATTCTTCTAACAAAGATAAAAGGGTGGAGATGAGAAGTATGGGAGACACAGTGCCTTTTTGAGAGAACTATTTTAATTAGGCATAAAGGTTTATGAAGCTTCAGAGGGAATTCTTGCTCACGAATTGATAGACAGTCCAAGATGGAAGTTAGGAATTGGAGGATGTATGAAAAGATGTTGAAATGGAATCTGTAACAGAAACAAAATTTAAATGATAAAGGCAAGTCCCATAAACTTTTGTTCTGAAATTATCATCTATAAAGTGGTGATATGAGTGATAACTACCATTTACAAGACTCGATAATTTGTAAAAAAATACTTACAAATGTGTTGGTAATGTGACACTCATAATATAAAACCTTAATATTTCTGTTTTGTTATAAGAATTTTAAATATATTAACAATTATAGTTTAAGATTAAATTCTGAAATTTAAACAAGTTTGGAGTTAGTTAAGGTAGTAAAACTTTTAACCAAGCCTGAGGCTAACAATATCTATTAACCTAAAATATAATCACAGAATTTCTTAGAAATTAGTACCTGATATAATGACCCCAATACTTATCATGCTGGCCTAACCATGTGAGTACTTAAGAGGGGTGATGCCGATGATGTGAAAATAAAGGGTAGAGAAGGGAGCTTAGAGAATAGAATGGGAGTGAGGGGGGAAGGTCACATGGAGATCAGAAGGCAAAGTCTCTGATCACTTCTTCAAATATTACCCACTTTAAGAAAACATTCAGGCAACTTCATAGGCAGAAATTCTATTTATATTTCAGAAATATTCACCTGAAATTTCCTTTAAAGAGAACATTCTCTTAGAATCTTTAAAGATGGGGAACACATGTAAATCTATGGCTGATTCATGTCAATGTATGGCAAAAACCACTACAATATTGTAAAGTAATTAGTCTCCAACTAATAAAAATAAATGAAAAAATTAAAAAAAATAAAATTAAAAATTACAAGTTTTGTTTATCATGTCCCTTTTCTAGAATGTATCTGGTCTGTGAACTAACAATGTAAATATACAGAGTTCAGAAAATATAATTAAGTCTGAAGGTCATGTTTAAAATATTTATGATCTGGAAAGACTTTGATTGAAACAAACATTAAGTATGCAAAACATGAATTTCTAATGCAGTTCAATTATATTTCATATGTCATTGACTATTTAATTAAGAAAAGTTTGTGTTTTATGTCTTTATACCTTTAGCAATATATATAAAGTATTCCCAAATCATTTTCATGTTTAAGGAAACAAAATATCTGAGCATTTAAATTTTAAAAATGATATGGACTTCTAATGGATGATTGCTATTTAAAATGCTTGAGCTTCTAATTTACTTGAATTCCTGAAAAGGGAACATCACCAAGTGGTTTTAAATAAGATATTACCAATATCTTCCATCATATTTGACACTCCTTTAATAGTTAATTTATCTCAGAATTATAAAAAAAAATAAATTCAATAAAAATGGCATGACTATTAAAGCTGAATTGCTGTGTAGGTATTCTGTTAAAGTTCTCACTGGTTTTCTGTATGAACCCAAAGATCTGATATTTAACAATTATGTAATTCTGAGAAAGTAAGATAAACTGCTTGACTTCATTTTCCTCATCTTTAAAATAGGCTAATAAAACATTTTACTTGATTAAATTAAATTTGGGTGAGTTAGTTAATGTTCTAGTATACTACCCATAAAAAATTGACATTCATTAAATCAGAAATAATTTAGAAGTAATATATCAGAGTAGCAAAAGGAAGTTTTGAAATCAGAACCTTGGAAACGATTCAGATTCCATTCTCTATTTATTGTATATATTGACAAGTTAACTGACCTCATAGATTACTAAGAATAAAAATGCTTGTGTTGTATGATACAAGTACATGAAGACTTTGGTAAATTCATGTAATCACTATCATTGTCATTTATGGTTATATTACAACTATCTATTCTCATTAATAAATCTTCTTAAATTCTGATTGAAAATTATTCCTGTGTGTCATCCATTATAGAATATATTATACTTAAAATAATTTTATTCTCAGGGAGTAAGTAATCACAATCTTAAAAATTCATCAATTCCTCTTCATCATTGATGGTAGATAATGCTGCATGCAATATGTCAGAAAATTTGGAAAACTCAGCAGTAGCCACAGGACTGGAAAAGGTCAGTTTTCTTTTTTTAAAGGTCAGTTTTCATTTGAGTCCCAAAGAAAGGCAATGACAAAAAATATTCATATTACTGTACAATTGCACTCATTTCCCATGCTATGAAGGTTATGCTCAAAATCCTTCAAACTAGGCCTCAGAAGTATGTGAATTGAGAACTTCCATATGTACAGATTGGGTTTTGAAGAGGTAGAGGAACCAGAGGTCGAATTGCTAACATTCATTGGATCATGGAGAAAAGAAGGGAGTTCCAGAAAAATTCTGCTTCATTGACTATGCTAAACTCTTTGACTGTGTGGAACACAACACACTGGAAAATTCTTAAAGAAATGGGATTGCCAGACCACCTTATCTGTTTCCTGAAAAACCTGTATGTAGGTCAAGAAGCAACAGTTAGAATCAGATCTGTAACAACTGACTGGTTCAAAATTGAGAAAGGAGTGAGACAAGACTATACATTGCTTTGAACGTGGAGTAGCTCCTCTCGGCTCTCCTGCGCCCTCGCAGCAGCCGCTCCTTGGAGGTGGGGTAGCTCCTCTTGGCCGCCGCCCCTGACCTTGGACATGGGGAGCTCCTCTCCGCCCCCGCTCCCGCGCTGTCAGCCTGGCGCTCTCCGTCGCTACCCCTGACCTTGGGCGAGCGGTAGCTCCTCACGGCCACGCTTCTGCACGGCCGTTGCAGCCGGTGAGAAGATACCCCTCGTCCAAGGCTAGGTGCAGCGGCTGCGCTTTGCTGGAGCAGCCGTGAAGAGATGCCCCACGTCTAAGGTAACAGAAACCCAAGTAAGATGGTAGGTGTTGCGAGAGGGCATCAGA
Organism: Dama dama; assembly: GCF_033118175.1. Lineage (NCBI taxonomy): Eukaryota > Metazoa > Chordata > Mammalia > Artiodactyla > Cervidae > Dama > Dama dama. The sequence goes on from NC_083685.1 coordinate 34,983,432, forward strand.
GGGCAGACACACTAAAACCATAATCACAGAAAACTAACCAACTTGATCACAGGACCACAGTTGTGTCTAACTCAATGAAACTAAGCCATGCCGTGTGGGGCCACCCAAGACAGCCGGGTCATGGTGGAGAGGTCTAACAGAATGTGGTCCACTGGAGAAGAATGGCAAACCACTTCAGTATTCTTGCCTTGAGAACCCCATGAACAGTATGAGAAGGCAAAATGATAGGATACTGAAAGAGAAACTCCCCAGGTCAGTAGGTGCCCAATATGCTACTGGAGATCAGTGGAGAAATAACTCCAGAAAGAATGAAGGGATGGAGCCAAAGCAAAAACAATACCCAGCTGTGGATGTGACAGGTGATAGAAGCAAGGTCCGATGCTGTAAAGAGCAATATTGCATAGGAACCTGGAATGTTAGGTCCATGAATCAAGGCAAATTGGAAGTGGTCAAACAGGAGATGGCAAGAGTGAATGTAGACATTCTAGGAATCAATGAACTAAAATAGACTGGAATGGGTGAATTTAACTCAGATGACCATTATATCTACTACTGTGGGCAGGAATCCCTTATAAGAAATTGAGTAGCCATCATAGTCAACAAAAGAGTCTGAAATGCAGTACTTAGATGCAATCTCAAAAACGACAGAATGATCTCTGTTCTTTTCGAAGGCAAACTATTCAATATCACAGTAATCCAAGTCTATGCCCCAACCAAAAATGCTGAAGAAGCCAAAGCTGAATAGTTCTATGAAGACCTACAAGACCTTTTAGAACTAACACCCAAAAAAGATGTCCTTTTCATTATAGGGGACTGGAATGCAAAAGTAGGAAGTCAAGAAACACCTGGAGTAACAGGCAAAGTTGGCCTTGGAGTACGGAATGAAGCAGGGCAAAGGCTAACAGAGTTTTGCCAAGAGAAAGCACTGGTCATAGCAAACACCCTCTTCCAACAACACAAGAGAAGACTCTACACATGGACATCACCAGATGGCCAACACCGAAATCAGATTGATTATATTCTTTGCAGCCAAAGATGAAGAAGCTCTATACAGTCAGCAAAAACAAGACCGGGAGATGACTGTGGCTCAGATCGTGAACTCCTTTTTGCCAAATTCAGACTTAAACTGAAGAGAGTAGGGATAACCACTAGACGATTCAGGTATGACCTAAAGCAAATCCCTTATGACTATACAGTGGGAGTGAGAAATAGATTTAAGGGCCTAGATCTGATAGAACAAGAGCCTGATGATCTATGGATGGAGGTTCTTGACATTGTACAGGAGACAGGGATAAAGACCATACCCATGGAAAAGAAATGCAAAAAGGCAAAATGGTTGTCTGAGGAGGCCTTACAAATAGCTATGAAAAGAAGAGAAGCAAAAAGCAAAGGAGAAAAGGAAAGATAGTCCCATTTGAATGCAGAGTTCCAAAGAATAGCCAGGAGAGATAAGAAAGCCTTCCTCAGTGATCAATGTAAAGAAATAGAGGAAAACAACAGAGGGAAAGACTACAGATCTCGTCAAGAAAATTAGAGATACCAAGGGAACATTTCATGCAAAAATGGGCTCAATAAAGGACATAAATAGTATGGACCTAACAAAGTAGAAGATATTAAGAAGAGGTGGCAAGAATACACAGAAGAACTGTACAAAAAAGATCTTCATGACCCAGATAATCATGATGGTGTGATCACTCACCTAGAGCCAGACATCCTGGAATGTGAAGTCAGGTGGGCCTTAGAAAGCATCACTATGAACAAAGCTAGTAGAGGTGATGGAATTCCAGTTGAGCTATTTCAAATCCTAAAAGATGATGCTGTGAAAGTGCTGCACTCAATATGCCAGCAAATTTGGAAAACTCAGCAGTGGCTACAGGACTAGAAAAAGTCCGTTTTCATTCCAGTTCCTAAGAAAGGCAATCCAAAGAATGCTCAATCTACCGCACAATTGCACTCATCTCCCACTCTAGTAAAGTAATGCTCAAAATTCTCCAAGCCAGGCTTCAGCGCTACGTGAACCGAGAACTTCCAGATGTTCAAGCTGGTTTTAGAAAAGGCAGAGGAACCAGAGATCAAATTGCCAACATCCGCTTGATCATCGAAAAAGCAACAGAGTTCCAGAAAAACATCTATTTCTGCTTTATTGACTACGCCAAAGCCTTCAACTGTGTGGATCACAATAAACTGTGGAAAATTCTGAAGGAGATGGGAATACCAGACCACCTGATCTGCCTCTTGAGAAACCTGTATGCAGGTCAGGAAGCAACAGTTAGAACTGGACATGGAACAACAAACTGGTTCCAAATAGGAAAAGGAGTACGTCAAGGCTGTATATTGCCACCCTGCTTATTTAACTTATATGCAGAGTATATCATGAGAAATGCTGGGCTGGAAGAAGCACAAGCTGGAATCAAGATTGCCAGGAGAAATATCAATAACCTCAGATATGCAGATGACACCACCCTTATGGCAAAGAGTGAAGAGGAACTAAAAAGCCTCTTGATGAAAGTGAAAGAGGAGAGTGAAAAAGTTGGCTTAAAGCTCAACATTCAGAAAACTAAGATCATGGCATCTGGTCCCATCACTTCATGACAAATAGATGGGGAAACAGTGGAAACAGTGTCAGACTTTATTTTGGGGGGCTCCAAAATCACTGTGGATGGTGACTGCAGCCATGAAATTAAAAGACGCTTACTCCTTGGAAGGAAAGTTATAACCAACCTAGATAGCATATTAAAAAGCAGAGACATTATTTTGCCAAGAAAGGTCCATCTGGTCAAGGCTATGGTTTTTCCAGTGGTCATGTATGGATGTGAGAGCTGGACTGTGAAGAAAGCTGAGCGCCAAAAAATTGATGCTTTTGAACTGTGGTGTTGGAGAAGACTCTTGAGAGTCCCTTGGACTGCAAGGAGATCCAACCAGTCCATCCTGAAAGAGATCAGTCTTGGGTGTTCATTGGAAGGACTGATGCTGAAGCTGAAACTCCTCCTTTGGCCACCTCATGCCAAGATTGACTCATTTGAAAAGACCCTGATTCTGGGAGGGATTGGGGGCAGGAGGAGAAGGGGACGACAGAGGATGATATGGCTGGATGGCATCACCAACTCGATGGGCATAAGTTTGAGTAAACTCCGGGAGTTGGTGATGGACAGGGAGGCCTGGCTTGCTGCGATTCATGGGGTCGCAAAGAGTTGGACATGACTGAGCGACTGAACTGAACTGAATTGTATATTGCCACCATGCTTATTTAACTTATATTCAGAGTGCATCAAGTGAAATTCCAGGCTGGATGAATCACAAGCCAGAATCAAGATTGCTGGGACAAATATCAACCACCTCAAATATGCAGATGATACCACTCTAATGGCAGATATTGTAGAGGAACTAAAGATGCTCTTGACAAGGGTTAAGAGGATAGTGAAAATACTGGCTTGAAAATAAACATTAAAAAAAAAAAAAAAAAACTAAGATCATGGCATTTGGACCAATTTTTTCATGGCAAATAGAAGGGGAAAAAGCAGAAGCTGTGATAGATTTTATTTTCTTAAGCTCCAAAATTAAAGTGGATGGTGACTGAAACCATGAAATTAAAGACACTCCTAGGAAGCAAAGCTTTAACAAATCTAGACTGTGTATTAAAAAGCAGAGACATCATTTTGGTTGTTCTATTAGTTATGTACAGATGTGAGATTTGGATCATAAAGAAGGCTGAGAGCTGAAGAACTAGTGCATTCAAATTTTGGTGCTGGAGAAGACTCCTGAGAATCTTTTGGACTGCAAGGAGATCAAATGAGTTAACCCTAAAGGAAATCAACCCTGAATATTCATTGGAAGGATTATTGCTGAAACTGAAACTCCAATACTTTGGCCACCTGATGCATAGTTGAATCATTGGAAAAGACTCTGATACTGGCAATGATTGAAGACAAAAAGAGAAGGGGCTGGCAGAGCATGAGGTAGTTAGGTATCATCATTGACTCAATGGACCTGAATTTTAGCTAACTCCAGGAGATGGTAGAAGACAGAGGAGCCTCGTGGGCCACAGTCCATGGAGTCACAGAGTCTGACATGTGTTAGCAACTGAACAACTGCATGACTACAATACTAAAATCGGTGAAATAAAGGAGAACCTTAATTTAAATATAAAGCTACAGTCACATGTGTACTATCCTTTGTGGAATCTCAATTAGAAAGATTCACTGAGATAATGGAAACTGTAAATAATTGTGGATGAAGAATGTCACCTGCCAAACATTAAGCAAAGGGTGTTGAGGCCATCAAGGCATCAGCCACAGCATCTGTCCCCAGCTGTACACCCTGAAGGAACTCAAGAGTGAAATGGAAAGAACACTGGCCCGAGAGAGTTAAGGTGCATATCAAAGGAATGATTGCAATAAACTCAAATACACCTATCTTCCCATCCATAGAAAAATGCTAAATTCATTAACTTGAGATATCTGATTTTCTTTAATTAGCAATAATCTTTTGATGCTATGACTATCTGAATTTGTTTTTTTAAATAAACTTCTATATATCCTGGCATCTCTCTTACCTCTTCAGAACTTTCCCTCAGAGCTGAGCAGCTGTCTTCTAGGATTAAGTCTTCAGTATGCCTACCAGATACACCATAATCCTCAATTTTTTGTTGAGCAGTTTTTTTCTGGGCAACAAAATCAATGAGAATCAGGAAAAATCAATAAATAATAAAAAATGAAAACTTTCTAAATGACTAGGAATTTATATACTCCCATCAAAAAGTCTACATAACAAAAAGTGATGAATTTATCAAATGTTACCGATATATCTAGAGTAAAATGATTCTATTTTTTGCCTATTCAAATATTGAAATTTTTAAACATGAAAATATTTAATGACTTATACAATCCACTTGTTATTGCATAAAATATTATAAATTGTTTCACCAAATGATATTCCCCTATATCATTCAAAAAGTGTTCAACTACCAAACAATTATACTCATTTCATATGCTAGCAAAGCAATCCTCAAAATTCTCCAAGCTATGCTTCAACAGTTCCAGATGTTCAAGCTGGATTTAGAAAAGGCAGAGGAACCAGCGATCAAATTGCCAATATCCACTGGATCATTGAAAAAGCAAAAGAGTTCCAGAAAAACATCTATTTCTGCTTCACTGACTACACCAAAGCTCTTGACTGTGTGAATCACAACAAACTGTGGCAAATTCTTAAAGAGTAGGGATTACCAGACCACCTTGCCTGCCTCCTGATAAACCTGTATGCAGGTCAAGAAGCAATAGTTAGAACCAGACATGGAACAACAGACTGGTTCCAAATTGAGAAATGAGTACATCAATGCTGTATATAGTCACCATGCTTATTTAGCATATGCAGTGTACATCATATGAAATGCTGGGCTGGATGAAACACAAGCTGGAATCAAGATAGCTGGAAGAAATATCAATAACCTCAGATATGCAGATGATACCATCCTTATGGCAGAAAGTGAAGATGAACTAAAGAACCTCTTGATGAGGGTGAAAGAGGAGAGTGAAAAAGCTGGCTTAAAACAACATTCAAGGGGGAGGAGCCAAGATGGCGGAGGAGAAGGACGGGGAGACCACTTTCTCTCCTACAAATTCATCAAAAGAATAACTGAATGCAGAACAAACTTCACAAAACAACTTCTGATCGCTAGCTGAGGTCATCAGGCGCCCAGAAAAGCAGCCCATTGTTTTCGAAAGGAGGTAGGACAAAATATAAAGATAAAGAGTGAGACAAAAGAGCTAAGGACGGAGATCCGTCCCGGGAAGGGAGTCTTAGGCGGCATTGCTTGGGGTAGGGTCCGGGCCTGAGTGCCCTGAGGACAATTGGAGGGAGCTTCTGTGAGTTGCCAACTTGAACTGTGGGAGACCAAAAGAGATAGAGAAAATTAACCGGCCAGAACACACTGCTGGCCGATCGCAGAACAAAGGGACCGAGAAAGTCCAGAGAAGAGCTCGCAGGCTACGGACCGACCCAGCCCCGCCGGAGGCAGGAGGCAGGGGGAGGAAGGTCGCGGCGAGACACAGGGCGCAGGCACCCGACCGGCGCGGGCGGGGACTGGGGCTGGGGACCCGGAGGGCAGAAGGCGCGCGCACCTGACTGGCGCCAGCGGAAACTGAGACTGGGTCCGCGGAAGGGAGGGGGCGCACCACACCTGGGGAGAGTGCGCCCACCAAGCCCCTGGCTGCCTGGACCGCTCTGACGGGGAACGCACAGAGAGCAGGCGCAGCTTTTCCTTCTGCGCTTTTGTGGAACACCCGAGGGCTGGAACCTCTCGCAGCGCGGGGCGCGCTCCATATAGAGCAGCCGGGAGCCTGAGCAGCGCAGACGGAGAAAACAGCGTCAGCCCCTCCTGGCAACCCCAGTCTGTCCCCGTGGCGCAAGCCCGTCCCCGCAGTGTCAGCCCCTCCCGGCAGCGCCAGCCCCGCCCCGGAGAGCGACGGAACTAGCTACCTAAATAAGAGTCCACCTCCGCCCGCCTGTGTCAGGGCAGAAATGAGGCTCTGAAGAGACCGGCAAACAGAAGCCAAATAAACAAAGGGAACCGCTTCAGAAGGGACTGGCGCAACAGATTAAAATCTCCGTAGAAAACACGGACTACACCGGAAGGGCCCTATAGATATCGAGAAGTGTAAGCTGGAACGAGGAGCTATCTGAAACTGAGCCGAACCCACACTGACCACAACAGCTCCAGAGAAATTCCTAGATATATTTTTACTTTTTTTTTTTTCTAAGTAAGGAAGGAGGAAAAAAAAAAATTTTTTTTTCTTTTTTATTTTTTCTCTTTTATTTTCCTTTAAAATTCCCTATTACTCCCCCATTACTCCTTCATTTTCATTTTCATAGATTTTTATGATTTTTTTAATTAGGGAAAAAAAATTTTTTTTTCTCTTACTTTTTTTTTCTTTTTCTTTTTTTTTCCTTTTCTTTTTTCTTCTTTTTTTTTCTTTCCTTTTTCTCTTCTTTTTTCTATTTTTCTTTTTCTCATTTCTTTTAAAGTCCTCTAGTACTACTCTACTACTCCTTAATTTTCATTTTCAATACACTATAACCTTACAAAAAAAAAAAAAGGAAGAGAAACCCTATCTTTAAACCGAAGATTATTCTCTCCCAATCTTGACTCTCTGTTTTCTACCTCAGGACACCTCTATTTCCTCCTTTCCCCTTCTCTTCCCAATCCAATTCTGTGAATCTTTGTAGGTGTCTGAGATACGGAGAACACTCTGGGAACAGACAGCTGCGTAGATCTGTCTCTCTCCTCTTGAGTCCCCCTTTTTCTACTCCTGCTCATCTCTATCTCCCTCCTCCCTTTTCTCCTCTTCATGTAACTCTGTGAACCTCTCTGGGTGTCCCTAACGGGGGAGAATCTTTTCGCCATTAACCTAGAAGTTTTATTATCAGTGCTGTATAGTTGGAGAAGTCCTGAGACTACAGGAAGAATAAAACTGAAATCCAGAGGCTGGAAACTTAAGCCCAAACCCTAAGAACACCAGAAAACTCCTGACTACATGGAACTTTAAGTAATAAGTGACTGTCCAAAAGCCTCCATACCTACACTGAAACCAACCACCACCCAAGAGCCAATAAGTTTTAGAACAAGACATACCACACAAATTCTCCAGCAACGCAGGAACATAGCCCTGAACGTCAACATACAGGCTGCCCAAGGTCACACCTAACACATAGACCCATCTCAAAACTCATTACTGGGCACTCCATTGCTCTCCAAAGAGAAGAAGTCAAGTTCCACGCACCAGAACACTGACGCAAGCTTCCCTAACCAGGAAACCTTGACAAGCCAATTGTCTAACCCCACTCACTGGGTAAATCCTCCACAATAAAAAGGAACCACCTTTCTCCAGAATACAGAAAGCCCACTCCAGACACAGCAATCTAAACAAGATGAAAAGGCAAAGAAATACCCAACAGGTAAAGGAACATGAAAAATGCCCACCAAGTCAAACAAAAGAGGAGGAGATAGGGAATCTACCTGAAAAAGAATTTAGAATAATGATGATAAAAACCATCCAAAATCTTGAAAACAAAATGGAGTTACAGATAAATAGCCTGGAGACAAAGATTGAAAAGATACAAGAAATGTTTAATAAAGACCTAGAAGAAATAAAAAAGAGTCAATTACAAATGAACAATGCAATGAATGAGATCAAAAACACTTTGGAGGGAACCAAGAGTAGAATAACAGAGGCAGAAGATAGGATAAGTGAGGTAGAAGATAAAATAGTGGAAATAAATGAAGCAGAGAGGAAAAAAGAAAAAAGGATCAAAAGAAATGAGGACAACCTCAGGGACCTCTGGGACAATGTGAAACGCCCCAACATTTGAATCATAGGAGTCCCAGAAGAAGAAGACCAAAAGAAAGGCCATGAGAAAATACTCGAGGAGATAATAGCTGAAAACTTCCCTAAAATGGGGAAGGAAATAGCCACCCAAGTCCAAGAAACCCAGAGAGTCCCAAACAGGATAAACCCAAGGCGAAACACCCCAAGACACATATTAATCAAATTAACAAAGATCAAACACAAAGAACAAATCTTAAAAGCAGCAAGGGAGAAACAACAAATAACACACAAAGGGATTCCCATAAGGATAACAGCTGATCTATCAATAGAAACCCTCCAGGCCAGAAGGGAATGGCAGGACGTTCTGAAAGTAATGAAAGAGAATAACCTACAACCTAGATTACTGTATCCAGCAAGGATCTCATTCAGATATGAAGGAGAATTCAAAAACTTTACAGATAAGCAAAAGCTGAGAGAATTCAGCACCACCAAACCAGCTCTTCAACAAATGCTAAAGGATCTTCTCTAGACAGGAAATGCAGAAAGGTTGTATAAACGTGAACCCAAAACAACAAAGTAAATGGCAACGGGACCACACCTATCAATAATTACCTTAAATGTAAATGGGTTGAATGCCCCAACCAAAAGACAAAGATTGGCTGAATGGATACAAAAACAAGACCCCTATATATGCTGTCTACAAGAGACCCACCTCAAAACAAGAGACACATACAGACTAAAAGTGAAGGGCTGGAAAAAAATATTTCATGCAAATGGAGACCAAAAGAAAGCAGGAGTCGCAATACTCATATCAGATAAAATAGACTTTCAAATAAAGGCTGTGAAAAGAGACAAAGAAGGACACTACATAATGATCAAAGGATCAATCAAAAAAGAAGATATAACAATTATAAATATATATGCACCCAACATAGGAGCACCACAATATGTATGGCAAACACTAACGTGTATGAAAGAGGAAATTAATAGCAACACAATAATAGTGGGAGACTTTAATACCCCACTCACAACTATGGATAGATCAACTAAACAGAAAATTAACAAGGAAACACAAACCTTAAATGACACAATGGACCAGCTAGACCTAATTGATATCTATAGGACATTTCACCCCAAAACAATCAACTTCACCTTTTTCTCAAGTGCACACGGAACCTTCTCCAGAATAGATCACATCCTGGGCCATAAATCTAGTCTTGGAAAATTCAAAAAAATTGAAATCATTCCAGTCATCTTTTCTGACCACAGTGCAGTAAGATTAGATCTCAATTACAGGAAAAAAATTGTTAAAAATTCAAACACATGGAGGCTAAATAACACACTTCTGAATAACCAACAAATCATAGCAGAAATAAAAAAAGAAATCAAAATATGTATAGAAACGAATGAAAATGAAAACACAACAACCCAAAACCTATGGGACACTGTAAAAGCAGTGCTAAGGGGAAGGTTCATAGCATTACAGACTTACATCAAGAAACAAGAAAAAAACCAAATAAATAACCTAACTCTACACCTAAAGCAATGAGAGAAGGAAGAGATGAAGAACCCCAGGGTTAGCAGAAGGAAAGAAATCTTAAAAATTAAGGCAGAAATAAATGCAATAGAAACTAAGGAGACCATAGCAAAAATCAACAAAGCTAAAAGCTGGTTTTTTGAAAAAATTAACAAAATTGACAAACCATTAGCAAGACTCATTAAGAAACAAAGAGAGAAGAACCAAATTAGCAAAATTAGAAATGAAAATGGAGAGATCACAACAGATAACACTGAAATACAAAGGATCATAAGAGACTACTACCAGCAGCTCTATGCCAATAAAATGGACAACTTGGATGAAATGGACAAATTCTTAGAAAAGTATAACTTTCCAAAACTGAACCAGGAAGAAATAGAAGATCCTAACAGACCCATCACAGGCAAGGAAATCGAAACTGTAATAAAAAATCTTCCAGCAAACAAAAGCCCAGGACCAGATGGCTTCACAGCTGAATTCTACCAAAAATTTAGAGAAGAGCTAACACCTACCTTACTCAAACTCTTCCAGAAAATTGCAGAAGAAAGTAAACTTCCAAACTCATTCTATGAGGCCACCATCACCCTAATTCCAAAACCAGACAAAGATGCCACAAAAAAAGAAAACTACAGGCCAATATCACTGATGAACATAGATGCAAAAATCCTTAACAAAATTCTAGCAAACAGAATCCAACAACATATTAAAAAAATCATACACCACGACCAAGTGGGCTTTATCCCAGGAATGCAAGGATTCTTCAATATCCGCAAATCAATCAATGTAATACACCACATTAACAAATTGAAAGATAAAAACCATATGATTATCTCAATAGATGCAGAGAAAGCCTTTGACAAAATTCAACACTCATTTATGATTAAAACTCTCCAGAAAGCAGGAATAGAAGGAACATACCTCAACATAATAAAAGCTATATATGACAAACCCACAGCAAGCATCACCCTCAATGGTGAAAAATTGAAAGCATTTCCCCTGAAATCAGGAACAAGACAAGGGTGCCCACTCTCACCACTACTATTCAACATAGTGTTGGAAGTTTTGGCCACAGCAATCAGAGCAGAAAAAGAAGTAAAAGGAATCCAGATAGGAAAAGAAGAAGTGAAACTCTCACTGTTTGCAGATGACATGATCCTCTACATAGAAAACCCTAAAGACTCTACCAGAAAATTACTAGAGCTAATCAATGAATATAGTAAAGTTGTAGGATATAAAATTAACACACAGAAATCCCTTGCATTCCTATATACTAACAATGAAAAAACAGAAAGAGAAATTAAGGAAACAATACCATTCACCATTGCAACAAAAAGAATAAAATACTTAGGAGTATATCTACCTAAAGAAACAAAAGACCTATACATAGAAAACTATAAAACACTGATGAAGTAAATCAAAGAGGACACAAACAGATGAAGAAACATACCGTGTTCGTGGATTGGAAGAATCAATATTGTCAAAATGGCTATTCTACCCAAAGCAGTCTATAGATTCAATGCAATCCCTATCAAGCTACCAATGGTATTTTTCACAGAACTAGACCAAATAATTTCACAATTTGTATGGAAATACAAAAAACCTCGAATAGCCAAAGTAATCTTGAGAAAGAAGAATGGAACTGGAGGAATCAACCTGCCTGACTTCAGACTCTACTACAAAGCCACAGTCATCAAGACAGTATGGTACTGGCACAAAGACAGAAATATAGATCAATGGAACAGAATAGAAAGCCCAGAGATAAATCCACGAACCTATGGACACCTTATCTTCGACAAAGGAGGCAAGGATATACAATGGAAAAAAGACAACCTCTTTAACAAGTGGTGCTGGGAAAACTGGTCAACCACTTGTAAAAGAATGAAACTAGAACACTTTCTAACACCATACACAAAAATAAACTCAAAATGGATTAAAGATCTAAATGTGAGACCAGAAACTATAAAACTCCTAGAGGAGAACATAGGCAAAACACTCTCCGACATAAATCACAGCAAGATCCTCTATGACCCACCTCCCAGAATATTGGAAATAAAAGCAAAAATAAACAAATGGGACCTAATGAAACTTAAAAGCTTTTGCACTACAAAGGAAACTATAAGTAAGGTGAAAAGACAGCCCTCAGATTGGGAGAAAATAATAGCAACTGAAGAAACAGACAAAGGATTAATCTCAAAAATATACAAGCAACTCCTGCAGCTCAATTCCAGAAAAATAAATGACCCAATCAAAAAATGGGCCAAAGAACTAAACAGACATTTCTCCAAAGAAGACATACAGATGGCTAACAAACACATGAAAAGATGCTCAACATCACTCATTATTAGAGAAATGCAAATCAAAACCACAATGAGGTACCATTACACGCCAGTCAGGATGGCTGCTATCCAAAAGTCTACAAGCAATAAATGCTGGAGAGGGTGTGGAGAAAAGGGAACCCTCTTACACTGTTGGTGGGAATGCAAACTAGTACAGCCGCCATGGAGAACAGTGTGGAGATTTCTTAAAAAACTGGAAATAGAACTGCCATATGACCCAGCAATCCCACTTCTGGGCATACACACTGAGGAAACCAGATCTGAAAGAGACACGTGCACCCCAATGTTCATCGCAGCACTGTTTATAATAGCCAGGACATGGAAGCAACCTAGATGCCCATCAGCAGATGAATGGATAAGGAAGCTGTTGTACATATACACCATGGAATATTACTCAGCCATTAAAAAGAATTCATTTGAACCAGTCCTAATGAGATGGATGAAGCTGGAGCCCCTTATACAGAGTGAAGTAAGCCAGAAAGATAAAGAACATTACAGCATACTAACACATATATATGGAATTTAGAAAGATGGTAACGATAACCCTATATGCAAAACAGAAAAAGAGACACAGAAATACAGAACAGACTTTTGAACTCTCTGGGAGAAGGCGAGGGTGGGATGTTTCGAGAGGAATCGGGTGGAGAGGGAGGTGGGAGCGGGGATTGGGATGGGGAAGACGTGTAAATCCATGGCTGATTCATATCAATGTATGACAAAACCCACTGAAATGTTGTGAAGTAATTAGCCTCCAACTAATAAAAAAATTAAGAAAAAGAAAAAAAAAAAAAAGAGGTCAGCTCTGCAGGGCACCCTCAGCTACATCCCCCTGAAAAAAAAAAAAAAAAAAAAACATTCAAAAAACAAAGATCATGGCATCTGGTCCCATCACTTTAAGGCATATAGATATGGGGAAACAAAAGAAACAGTTGACAGACTATTTTCTTGGACTACAATATCACTGTGGATGGTAACTGCAGCCCTGAAATTAAAAGATGCTTGTTCCTTGGAAGAAAAGCAATTACAAACCTAGACAGTATATTAAAAAGCAGAGATGTTACATTGCTGACAAAGATGAGTATAGTCAAATCTATGTTTTTTCCAGTAGTCATCTATGGATGTGAGACTTGTACCGTAAAGATGGTTGAGCACTGAAGAAGTAATGCTTTTGAACTGTGGTGTTGGAGAAGACTCTTGAGAGCCCCTTGAACAGTAAGATCAAACCTGTGAATCCTAAAGGAAATCAATCTTGAATATTCATCAGAGGGACTGATGCTGAGGCTGAAGTTATGATACTTTGGCAACCTGATGCAAAGAGCCAGCTCATTGGAAAAGACCCTGACACTGGGAAAGTTTGAAGGCAGGAGGAGACGGGGACAACACAGGACAAGATGGTTAGATGGCATTAATGACTCAATGGACATGAGTTTGAGCGAGTTCCAGGTGATGGTGAAGGACAGGGAAACCTGGTATGCTGCAGTCCATGGGGTTGCAATGAGTCAACTCTCTATGGCACCACAGGGCTTACCAGGTTGCTCAGAGGTAAAGAATCTGCCTGTGATGCAGGAGACCCAGGTTCTATCCCTGGGTTAGGAAGATCCCTTGGAGAAGGAAACGGCAACCCACTCCAGTATTCTTGCCTGGAGAATCCCACGGACAGAGGAGCATGTACAGTCCATAGGGTTGCAAACAGTCAGACAGGACTAAAGCAGCTTAGTACACATATAGCACAGTAAGAAATGTTAAAGTGACAAAAGATTTGATTACTCCCATTAGATCAAATATAAACACTAAAACAAAATCATACAAGGATTCTCCATTTCTTCCAGTGCTTATGGAATTTATACTATCATTATACCTCTGGTTCCATCAACATGTTCCATATCTTCATGTACAGAAACTTTTAAGCTATAGTTTTTAAAAACTGTATGGGGCTTCCCTGGTGGTCCAGTGGTTAAGAATCTATTTTGCAATGCAGAGTACATGGATTAGATCCCTGGTCAGAGAACTAGGATCTCACATGCCACAGAACAACGAAGTCCACAAGTCACAACTACTGAGCCAACACACCACAACAAGACAGTCTGTGCTGTGCAAGGAAAGATGCCACATGACACGCTGAAGATCCTGTGTGCTGCAACTAAGATAATAATAATAATAATAATAATCAATATTATTAATGAATAAATATGTATTTTTCTAGAACTGTAGCACAGTTAGTTTTTCTCTGTCAAAGTTATTATTATGCCACAGCTTCTGAAATTGTTTGAATTCTGTCTGCTTCTTGGCAACCATGCTCTCTTATTTCTCCCAGTAATTTGAAAGAGCAACAAATTATCTTTTCTTCCTAAAGGGTATCTTCAGACTTTATTACTTCTTTATTAGAAGGTGTGGAAACAACTATGCCAGTTACTTACACACTTACCTTGTAGAAAAGTTTGTCATTCTCATTTGACTGAAATGAGACTGGTTCCCAATTTCAGTCCAGATTTCCATCGACTTAAAAGTAGAGAAAGGCTTTCTGAAGGTAAAGGCCATGGCCCTCACACAGCATCATTCTGCCTCCAAGCTGCCTGGCCTGAATTGCCTAGCTCAATACATAAATCATAATTAACACTACTTTACAAAACGGCTTTTTTTTTGCCTTTCTCACCTATCATTTTATAAATATTATAAATATGGAATTGTGTTTCTCAATATTTCCCATAATTTACTTTTCAATTTTTTTTTCTAATCCTGAGGGAATAAACCCCAAGGTTATTATTTCTGAAGTCTTATCAAGATCACTACATATTCATTTCCATTTACAATTTATATAGTTTCCAGGTCAGTAACTAATTACAATTTGCATAGTTTGCAGGGCAAAGAATACATTGAAAGTTTTTAAGTGAAAGTCATTCAGTTGTGTCCAACTATTTGTGACCCCATGGACTGTAGCCTGCCAGACTACTCTGTCCATGGACTTCTCCAGGCAAGAATACTGGAGAGGGTTGTCATTTCCTTCAGGGAATCTATCTGACCCAGGGACCAAACCTGGGTCTCCCTGTGTTGCATGCAGATTCTTGGCCATCTGAGCAACCAGGGAAGACCCAGACTGAAGAGTACAGCTGTAGAAATGGACCTGGTGTGTCTCGTGCGTCATAAATTCAACCAAAGCTTATATTCATCTTGTGGATTGGCTGACACAATGTTCACAGAACTTTGAAATTGTTTTTCAAGTCTCACTCAAAGTCTCACTCATTAAACTTTCATGATACTGACAGAATTTTTAAATGTAATTTATAGAGAAAATGTGTGAATATTGTATCTTCTCTTTTATTTAAAATGTATCTTTTCAAATGTAATCTGCATACCACTTGTATCAGAATCCCAATGGACACTTGTTTTAAAATATAGATTACTTCTTCTAGCCAATCTATTTATTAGATCATGAAAGGGAATGAAACAATGCATAATTAAACTATTTCCAAGATGATTTTTAACATATATTAATATTTGAGACCCACTACACATGCACCTGCCATTTTGCCTTTAACAGTGAAAAAATAAAGCTCTCTTAATTTCAATAGTGAAATATTTAGTTTTCTTAACCACATTACCTCACATTATCTCACGATTTTCTTTTTTCATTCTTGCAAAACATCCTCCTTTTTCTCTAGAAATCTTAAAAGCTAGTAACACTTCTCCTTTTGTCTAATAACATATTCTGATTTCCACTAATAAAAACTAACTTGATCCAGCTATACTGCTTGATATATCAACCCCAATATAGCTAACTTTTGCCATAAACAAACTTCCTGAAATAAAATTTTATAGTTATACCATTTTCTATTATATACAGCTAATCATTTGTTCATCTATGTAGTTCACATTGATATTATCCTGTCTTTCTTGGATAAGGTCCAATTTCAGACTTTAAAAGCTGACCTTACTGACAGTAATCTTGGAATCTAAAACTGTGTAGGGCATATGTACATGATTGTAGTAGCTATTACAACACTTATACACAGATATTTGAGACATAGGAATACCATGTCTTTAGCTTGGCAACCAGTACATAATGGTAGAAGATGAGACAACCCTGCTAATTGCAGAAAAATAATTTATTGGCTCACACAATGTTCGGGTCACACACATCCTCCTGTGACACATTTGCTCTAGAAGAATAAGTTAAAAATTAGCCAGAAAAATTTGAGATGCCTTACTGCTGATTTTTAAGATGGAGGAAAGGAATCATGAGCCAAAGAATGCTGACAGCCACCAGCGGCTGGGGATGCTAAGGAAATGCATTTCCCCTTACTTCCCCTTTGCCAATACCTTGATTTTAGCTGGTGAGAATAATCTTTGACATCTGACTATACCAAAATGAGTCACTTGGTCCATCCCCTTTGCAAGGAGAAGGGATTTTTACCAGGAAGTGGGATCAATGGAACCATCCCTACCACTGCTGTACCTTTTTTTTTTTTTTTTTTTTTGATTGGAGGATAATTTCTTTATAATTTTGTGTTGGTTTCTGCTATACATCAACATGAATCAGTCGTAAGTATACATATGTCCCCTCCTTCTTGAAACTCCCTCTCAATCCCCACCCCATCCCAACCCTCTAGGTTTTGACAGAGCACAAGACTGAGCTCCTAATGTTATACAGCGACCTCCCACTAGCTATCTATTTTACACATGGTAGTGAATATGTTTCAGTGCTATTTCTCAATTTGTTCTACCCTCTCTGTCCTCCTCTGTGTCCACAAATCTGTTCTCCATGCTTGTGTTTCTATTGTTGCCCTACAAATAGGATCATCACTGCCATTTTTCTAGATTCCATGTATATGCATTAATATATGATACTTGTTTTAATGGGTGACAATACACCAAGAAATTCTTGACTCCTCACAGGCTGCATGGGATGAGAAGATACTCACCGATGACCTACTGACTGGATGGGATTTTCAGACTGACATGATGCTGACTCCATTAAACTTTGTACATCTCTCCTGAGCTCCAGCTTGTGAACACGCCCCACACAGTGGGCAATTGGAAATGTTTTGGGGAGAGCATCTCCCACTGTCCCTCTGCCTTTTATGACTACTTTATAGAAGCAGCTGTAAGCCAGGGGTTAAGACTCTGGAATTACTTGGATTTCTTGGTTGATGCTGATTGCCTAAGTCAGTTTAGCTCCTGAACCCTTGCTGGCTAAAAGATCTCTCTCCCTCCACTTTGCCAGGATTTGGCAGCATACTTCCAAGACACTCAGGAACCTTGGAAGAATAACTTTTGGTGACAATGGCTCTTTAGCTTTCTGTTAGAAAAATGGTGCCTTAATATAAGATTTCATTAGGAATAAAGCTCTCAAATCACAATTAAAAAAAAAAAAAGTAGCCAAAAGACTCAATAATGCAAGTGGAATATTGGGAAGTTAGCTGGACTTGCTTTCTCTGCCTAAAATGCTTCCATGATGACTTAAGTACAGCAACCATGACAAAGGAAGGCCCAGAATGAGAGAAAAGTAGCCTGACTCTAGGCTTCTGCTTTTTTTGCTTTGCTTTTCCATTCAACTAGTCTGTATCTTTGGATTGGAAGATTTAATCCATTTACATGTGAAGTAATTATTGGTAGGCATATGCTTATTTCCATGTTTTAAATTGTTCTCTGGTTGTTTTACATTTCTTTTTTGTTCTTTTGCTATTTTCCCTTGATATTTTATATTTATATTTAGTGTTACGTTTGAGCATCTTTCATTGTTTGTGTATCTATTGCAGGTTCTTGGTTTGTAGTTAGATATAGCAATGCATATCAACCTTGATATTAATGCATTCTAACAGCCCTGCATTTTCACAAGCCATGAACACTTTTAATCTTTTTAACATCATATTTTACATCTTTTATTTTTTTGCATTCCTTCACTACTTATTGTGGATACAAAATATTTTTAGTACGTTTGTCTTTTAACCTTCTTACTTACTTCATAAGTGGTTGGTCTACCACCTTGACTGCATATTTGTCTTTACCAATGAGATTTTTCCTTTCATAATTTTCATATTTCTAATTGTGACTTTTCTTTTTCTCTTAGAGAAGTCACTTTAGCATTTTTTATAAATCCTGTTTAGTGAGGCTGAACTCTTAGCTTTACTTGTCAGTAAAACTCTTTATCTCTCATTCACATCTGATTAATTTGCTGGATATAGTGTTCTTGGTTGTAGGTAATTTCCTTCCAGCCTACAGTTTTATTGAAAGGTCAGCTGACAGTCTTCTGCTATTTCCTTTATATATAAATAATTACCTTTGCCTTGTTTTTAATAATCTCTTTTATCTTTTGCCATTTTAGTTATTATAATACATTTTGGCATAGTCCTCTCGGTTTATCTGTTTGGGACTCTTTTTTTTATTCCCGGACCTGGATTTCTATTTCCTTTTCCAAGTTAGAGATATTTCCAGCTGTTATGTGTTCAAATATGTTCTCTGCCCTTTTATCTCTTTTGAGGTAGCAATATTTATATCAGACAACATAGTTTCAAAGCAAAGACTCTAACAAGAGACAAAAGAGGGCATTACATAACTAGAAGATGATCACTTTAAGTAATCTTATCCAATCACTACATTATGAAATTATAAATCAACTGCAAGAAAAAATTGCCAAAACTATAAACATGTGGAGGCTAAAAATATGCTACTCCATATCCAATAGGTCAAAGAAATCAAAGAGGAAATTTAAACAAAATGGAGACAAATGAGAATGAAGACACAATGATCCAAAATCTATGGAACAAAGTAAAAGCAGTTTTAGGAGGCAAGTTTTTAGAAATAACATCTTAGGAAACAGGAAAAATCTCAAATAAATAACCTAATCTTACACCTAAAGGTACTAAATAAAGAACAGACAGAACCCAAAGTTAGTAGAAGAAGTCATGAAGATCAGAGCAGAAATAAATGAACTAGAGATATAAAATAACTGAGTAGATAAAGAAATAAAAAATCAACGAAACTAAGAGCTGGTTCTTCAAAAAGATAAACAAAATTGAGAAACCTTTAGCCAGACTCATTGAGAAAAAAAAAAAAGAGAGAGAGAGGCCAAAATCAATAAATTCATAAATGAAAACAGAGAAGTTATAACTCAAGGCATAGAAATACAAAGGATCATGAACAATTATGCACCAATAAAATGGAAACCTGAGAATGAAGGGACAAATTTCTAGAAAGCCAGTCTTCCAAAACCAATTCAAGAAGAAATAAAATTAGGAACAGACTAGTTACTAGTAAATAACTTTAATTAGGAAAAAAAAAAAAAGCAAAAACAAAAACCAAAAGCCTCCCAATGAATAAAGTTTAGGACAAGACAGATTCACAGGTGAATTCTGCCAAACATCTGGAGAAGAGTTCATATCTATCCTCCTTAAATTATTGTAGAAAATTGCAGAGGAAAGAATGCTTCTAAACTCATTCTACAAGCTCAACATCACCTTGAGACTAAAACAAGAGGAAGACAACACACTAAATTTATAAGTCACCATTACTGATGAACATAGATATTAAATTATATTCTACAACTGCATATGAAAATTGTTAATGAGTGAATCATAAAAGTTGGCATCACAAGGAAAAATATTTTCCTTTATTTTGTATGTATATGAGATGATGGATGTTCACTAAACTTGTGAAAAGCATTTCCTCCTGTATGTAATTCAAACCATTATGTTGTACAGTTTAAACTTATACAGTTCTATATGTCAATTGTAATTCAATAAGCCTGAGAGAAAAAATATGGGATTGAAGACTTCATTCTCATTAGGGAAAAAAGGCAAGAAAACAATAGAATGACATTTTTAAATCATGAATGAAAATAAAAATAAAATTTTGACTGAGGGAGTGTGTATCTAGTGAAAATAAATGTTATAGACAGAGAAACAGAGAAATGCTCAGATCAACAAAATAGACAATTTACTTCCAGCTGACTTGCTCTACAAGAAGTGTTAAATGAGGTTCTATAGGATGTAGATAGTATAACACACACACATACACACACGCATATATATTTAATATATATTTAATTTATAAGTCATAGAAGAAATCATAATATAGTTGTCCATCACACTAAATAATGGTTAAAATATAACATTTCAAAATGTGTTGGTTGACATTAACATGTTGCTTATATAGATGGCTCAGTGTTAAAGAATCTGCCTGCAATATAAGAGATACATGAGACCCTGGTTCCATCTCTGAGTTGGGAAAATTCCCTAGGGGAGGGCTGGACAACCCACTCCAGTATTCTTGCCTGGAGAATCCCACGGACAGAAGAGCCTGACAGGCTACAGTCTATAGGATCACAAGGAGTCAGACACATCTGAAGCGACTGAGTACACACGTAGCTTATAGGAAAAGTTTAAGCTCAATTAGCTAAGGATAAATAAGCAAATTTAATCCATATTAAAAAGAAGGAAAATAATAAAGACCATAACAGAAACCAGTAAAACACAATAGACACAGAAATAATAGCAAAGCAAAATGTGGTTATTTGAGAAGATGAATAAAATCGATTAACCTCTTACAAGTTTCTTAAAGTAAAAGAAAAAATGATCAGTATTATATCCAAATTGAAGTATTTGCTATTATTACAGGTCCTAAAGGCATTAAAAGTGGCAATAAAGCATGCTCTACCTAATACCCTTATGTCAATACATTTTATGATTGGAATTCAGAATTATGTACTAATGATTGAAAACACACATATTAACCCAACAAACATGAGATGAAATAAAATATCTGACTAGTCCTATATCTCTCAAATAATTGTATTTATTGCCAAAATCCCCCTACCTCCCCCCAAAAATTCAGACTTTCGGTGTCTTTATTGGTGAATTCTGTACAAATTCTACCACAAAGTAGATATAAAGGACAACATCTTAACGCACAGCCTGAGTTCAGGAAAATCTATTACCAAAACGTGACAGAAATCTGACTAGAATAGAAAATTGTAGGCTTTTATAAATATCAGTAAAAGATTTAAAAATATATTGGGAATTAAAAGAAACAATATATATAAGTGATCATAAATAAACAATAATATATATTTGAGCAAGTAATGTTGTCTCAGGAATAATAAGGTAGTTTAATTCTTGAAAACTAGACATTATAATCTACCAAATTATCAAACTGTTATGATCACCTTAATATATTAAAAACAAAACACTGGATGCTTTTCAACTCTAATTATTGATAAAATTTATGGCACATTAAAGTAGAAGGTAACTACCACAATCTAATTAATATCTTGGCCATGAGAATACATCATGGCCCAATTTGCTTTATCCAGGAAAACAAAGCTGATGTATATTATAAAAATAAATTAACTACAGTAAAAGACTGGGAGAAAATTCTTAATATCATTCCAAAATCTGAAAAAAAAAACATTTAATAAAAAAGAATCATTGATGATAATATTTTTTGACACATTCAGAATAAAATGAGCATCCTTTATCTGCCAACACATATTCATAACTTCCAGAATAAGCACCATATTTAAGGGCAATACTTGAAAGCTTCATTTTGAGAGCTGTAAGAAGAAAAAGGTCCCGTTTTCAACACTTTCATTCAAGATTGCATTGGAGTTTCAAGGAAGTTCAATGAGTCAAGGAAAATGAAAGCCTAGTGACAGAACACTAAGAACCATTTCAGTATTCAACAACATGAACAAAATGCAGAAGCTTCAACAAAGTGTCAAGAATACATCTATCTAACTTGCTTCTCTTCAATATGGGAAATGTCTGTGTCAGTACCTAAAGATTTATTTTTCCAACTTCAATAGATTTTTGAAGCAGAAAATTTTTTTTAATTAATTAATTTATTTATTTATTTTAATTGGAGGCTAATTACTTTACAATATTGTAGTGGTTTCTGCCATACATTGACATGAATCAGCCATGGGTGTACATGTGTGCCCCATTCTAAAGCCCCCTCCCTCCTCCCTCCCCATCCCCTTCCTCAGGGTCATCCCAATGCACCAGCCCCGAGCACCCTATCTCATGCATTGAACCTGGACTGGTGATCTATTTCACATATAGTAATATACATGCTTCAATGCTATTCTCTCAAATCATCCCACCCTCACCTTCGCCCACAGACTCCAAAAGGCTGTTCTTTATATCTGTGTCTCTTTTGCTGTTTTGCATAAAGGGTCATCGTTAGCATCTTTGTAAATTCCATATATATGCATTAATATATTGTATTGGTGATTTTCTTTCTGACATACCTCACTCTGTATTATAGCCTCCAGTTTCATCCATCTCATTAGAACTGATTCAAATGAATTCTTTTTAATGTCTGAGTAATATTCCATTGTGTATATGTACCTCAGCTTTCTTATCCATTTGTCTACTGATGGAAATATAGGTTGTTTCCATGTCCTAGCTATTGTAAACAGTGCTGTGATGAAAATTGGGGTACACATTTCTCTTTCAGTTCTGGTTTCCTTGGTGTGTATGCCCAGCAGTGGGGTTACTGGGACATATAGCAGTACAGAAAATGTTTTGTTCCTTATTTTATATCTAGAGTTATCTGATAATCTCAAAGAAATATAAAGCATCACAAGGAAGCATGGTTAAAGTTGTATTTAACTAAACACATATTGTTGTGCTTTAGGCTATATTTGGTACTGATTCTTCACAATGGGATTTTCCTAAACGTCTTGGCTTAAATTTTATTGTACAATATATTGAATGCAATTAAAGACTATGATATCAATATAGCACTATTATTTCATTCTCAGGTGCACTAACAAAAGTAAAAATTATGATTATAAAGTAAATTTTGGTTTAGTATTTCTAATTTTTTAATTAACACTATTTGTAAAAATATAATCATTCTAATCATTTTAATATTTATGTGACATTAGAGTAAATAAATGACTTTCAAATAATATGTATTTAAAAATTTTAATTTGAAACATTATAATAAATATGAGTACATTTATATATTAAATATATAAACATTAAATACACACACACACATGCATATATTTTGGTCATTCTGTGTGGCTTGCAGGAGCTCAGTTTCCCAACTAGGGATTAAAACTTGGCTATGATTAATTATGATTATTTTTGTTTGTAAATACTATTCACCTTTTTTATTTTATTGAATAGGGTCCCTGATTGTCAGAATTTTACAATGAAATGTTACATTGTCAATGAAACCACTCTGTATTTAACTTTTGATAATATTTTACTTTAGCCTTAGGTTCAGGTTTTACAGGTACACTCCTTTTTTTCCAGTGACACATTGTTTACAAAAGAAAAAAAATAAATAAAATAAAATCATGGTTTTTAATTTTCCACCTAAAATGACTGATCTCTGGCATGATATAATTCAAATCAGTGACAAATATTTGTTCATTTCTATTAAGAAGGCTACTACTTCTCCTCTTTAACCGGAATCTCTAATTAAAAGAAGAATTTTACAGAATAGCTTGCAGTCTCTGCTTAGCAAGCTTTAAATTAATGCATTTGAGATATTGGAAATAGTAAAATTCCCTAGAAATTTATTATTTCTATTTAATTAAATTCATATAGGTCTTAGGCAATTAAGTATTCAAGAAAACGTTTTAAGTGATAAAGATTTTACGGATGGATGGACAAAAGTGAAGTTTTTCAATATGGGTTTCATCTTATTGTACATAAAACAAAGACAATGAGGGTATATAAATATTTTCTTATAAGAGAGAAGTTAGCTGTTATCAATTAAGAAATTCATTTGAATTAATTACTAAAGAATAAAGGCAGTCACTCTATTACTGTTTTGAATTTCTCATGCCTGACAAATTGAACTATGGATCTCTACTGCATAATTAATGCACTAAATTTGCTCTATTTTTTCATCTTTTTATATTAGTAGGACAACATGCTAATTTTTTAAAGCCTCAGTTCAGTTCAGTTCAGTCACTCAGTCGTGTCCGATTCCTTGTGACCCCATAAATCACAGCATGCCAGGCCTCCCTGTCCATCACCAACTGCCTGAGTCTACCCAAACCCAAGTCCATCGAGTCAGTGGTGCTATCCAACCATCTCATCCTCTGTCGTCCGCATCTCCTCCTGCCTTCCATCTTTCCTAGCATCAGGGTCTTTTTAAATGAGTCAGCTGATTGCATCTGGTGGCCAAAGTATTGGAGTTTCAGCTTCAACACCAGTCCTTCCAATGAATATTCAGGACTGATTTCCTTTAGGATGGACTGGTTGGATCTCCTTGCAGTCCAAGGGACTCACAAGAGTCTTCTCCAACACCAAAGTTCAAAAGCATCAATTCTTTGGTGCTCAGCTTTCTTTGTAGCCCAACTCTCACTTTCATACATGACTACTGGAAAAACCATAGCCTTGACTAGATGGACTTTGTTGGCAAAGCAATGTCTCTGTTTTTTAATATGCTGTCTAGTTTGGTCTCAACTTTTTTTCCCAAAGAGTAAGTGTCTTTTAATTTCATGGTTGCAATCACCATCTGCACTGATTTTGGAGTCAAAAAAAAAAAAAAGTCTGCCACTGTTTCCAGTGTTTCTCCATCTATTTGCCCTGAAGTGACAGGACTGGATGCCATGATCTTTGTTTTCTGAGTGTTGAGCTTTAAGCCAACTTTTTCACTCTCCTCTTTCACTTGTATCAAGAAGCTCTTTCATTCTTCTTCACTTTCTGCCATAAGGGTGGTGTCATCTGCATATCTGAGGTTATTGATATTTCTCCCAGCAATCTTGATTCCAGCTTGTGCTTCATCCAGCTCAGCGTTTCTCATGATGTACTCTGCATGTAAGTTAAATAAGCAGGGTGACAATATACAGCCTTGATGTACTCCTTTTCCTATTTGCAACCAGTCTGTTATTCCATGTCCAGTTCTAACTGTTGTTTCCTGACCTGCATACAGATTTCTCAAGAGGCAGGTCAGGTGGTCTGGTATTCCTATCTCTTTCAGAATTTTCCACAGTTTATTGTGATTCCCACAGTCAAAGGCTTTGACACAGTCAATAAAGCAGAAATAAATGCTTTTCTGGACCTCTCTTGCTTTTTCGATGATCCAGTGGATGTTGGCAATTTGATCTCTGGTTCCTCTGCCTTTTTCTAAAACCAGCTTGAATATCTGGAAGTTCACCATTCACGTACTGCTGCAGCCTGGCTTGGATAATTTTAAGCATCACTTTCCTAGCGTGTGAGATGAGTGCAATTGTCCCGTGGCCACTGCTGAGTTTGCCAAATTTGCTGGCGCATTAAGTGCAGCACTTTCATAGCATCATCTTTTAGGAGCGGTGAGCTCGGCTGCACGGTGCTAGGAGTGGCTAGTAGCTGAGAAGAAATACCCCACCATCCAAGGTCTGGAGCTGCAGCTATGCCTTGCTGTACTGGCCATGTGGAGATACCCCCTCTAAGGTTAGAGAAACCCCAGTAAGACGGTAGGTGCTGGAACAGCTGTGTGGAGATCCCCCACGTACAAGGACAAAGGAGAAGCCCCAGCAAGATGGTAGGAGGGGCGAATTCGCATTTAGAATAAAACCCTATTCCTGCCAGGACGCTCAGAGGGCTCAAACAAACCTTGTCTGCATCACGACCCAGGGACCCCACAGAAATTGAGACAGAATTGTGTTTGAGCATCTCATGTGGAGGTACGGGTCAGCAGTGGACTGCCACAGGGGCAGAGGCTCTGGGTGCAACAGACTCAGGTATGGCATAAGCCCTCTTGGAGGAGGTCGCCATTAACCCCACCATAGAGCTCCCAGAACTTACACAGGACTGGCAAATAGACCTTGGAGGGCACAACAGAATCTTGTGCACCAGGACCCAGGATAAAGGAGCAGTGACCCCGCAGGACACTGCCACGGTTACCTGTGGGTGTCCGGGAGTCTCCGGTGGAGGAGTGGTTTGGTGGTGGCCTGCTGTAGGGTTGGGGGCAGTGAGTGCAACAGTGCATGGGATCTTCTGAGGGAACTCACAGTTATCTTCATTACCTCCACCATAGTTTGGCCCCAGGTAAATAGCAGGAAGGGAACACAGCCCCACCCATCAACAGAAAACTGGATGGGCTATTGACTGAGCATGGCCCGCCCATCAGAACAAGACCCAGTTTCCCCCTCAGTCAGTCTCTCCCATCAGGAAACTTCCATAAGCCTGTTATCCTTCTCCATCAGAGGACAGACAGACTGAAAACCACAATCAGCCAATTTGATCACATAGACCACAGCCTTGGCTAACTCAATGAAACTATGAGCCACGCCGTGTAGGGCCACCCAAGATGGACGGGTCATGGTGGAGAGTTCTGACAAAATGTGGTCCACTGGAGAAGGGAATTGCAAACACTTCAGTATTTTTCTCTTGAGAACCCCCCATGAACAGTATGGACAGCATAAATAGAGGTAGAGGTTTATGAAAATAGGTCTCTAATTTTTTAACCATAACACATTAAAACTTTTATCCTTCAATGTAAGTTCATTACTTGTTGTGTTCTCTTAAAATACTTGCAGAGCTCTGTTTCAAAATAGGAATTTTGCACTTCTTGAGGAAATAAAACATCACCTGTTACTCTGAAATATCTTGAGTGTCCAGAATAGTGTTGCTCTTATCATTTAAAAATACATGTGGAATCTAAAAAAATGATACAAATGGACTTATTTACAAACAGAAATAGACTCACAGACATAGAAAATAATTCATGGTTACCAAAGAGGAAAGGGGGGCAGAAGATAAATTAGGAGTCTGGGATTAATATATCCATACTATTAAACATAAAGTAGATAAAGGACAAGGACCTCCTGCATGGCAGAGTTAACTATTTCATATCTTTTAATAACCTATAAGGAAAAAGAATCTGAAAAAGAGCATATATTATATATTTATTTTATGCAATTATATAAATATATGGTGCATTTATGTTTAATTATATAATATTTATATTTATGACTATAACTGAATCACTGAACATTAAACCTAAAAGTAGCACAACATAAATCAACTACACTTCAATAAAAAATGAAAATAAGCAAAACAATTGTTCTCTCCTATAACCTGTTGTCACAACTTAGTGCATGTCTTCTAAAATCTGTATCAGAAATTTGCAACATATTCGCCATAGTGGTTTTATAAATTTACATTCCCACCAGCTGTGTAAAAGGGTTCCCTTTTCTCCACATTCTCTCCAGCATTTATCGTTTGTAGATTTTTTATAATCGCCATTCTGACTAGTGTGAGGTGACACCTCATTGTAGTTTCAATTTGAAATTCTCTAATAATAAGTAACACAACATTTTTTCATGTGTTTATTAGCCATCTGTATGTCTTCTTTGGAGAAAAGTCTGTGTAGGTCTTCTGATCATGTTTGTTTGTTTTTTGATTGGGTTGTTTGTTTTCCTAATATCAAACTGCATGAGTTGCTTGTATATTTTGGACATTAATCCTTTTTCAGTTGCTTCATTTGTGATCATTTTCTTCCATTCTGAGAGCTGTCTTTTTATTTTTTTTATGCTTTTCTTTGCTGTGGAATAACTTTTAGGTGTGGGCATATGCCCTGAAAAAAACTCCAGTTTTAAAAGACACAATCACCACTATGGCCATTGCAAGACTATTTACAATAGCCACGATATAGAAGCTGGATGAACCTAGAGCCTGTTATAGAGTGAAGTAAGTCAGAAAGAGAAAGAACAAATACCATTTATTAAAGCATATAGACAGAATCTAGAAAAATGGGTGTTGATTTTTAAGTGAATAATGCAAAGAAATAAAGGAAAACAATAGAATGGGAAAAACTTGAGATCTCTTCAAGAAAACTGGAGATACCACAGGAATATTTCATGCAAAGATGAGCACAATAAAGGACAGAAGTGGCACAGATCTAACAGAAGAGAAGAGATTAAAAAGAGGTGGCGAGAATAAAAGAACTGTTCAGAAAAGGTCTTAATGAACCCAACAGCCATGATGGTGGGGTCAGTTATCTAGAGCCAGTCATTCTGGAGTGTGAAGTCAAGTGGGCCTAGGAAGCATCAATACAAACAAAGCTAGTGGAGGTGATGGAAATCCATCTGAGCTATTTCAAATCCTGAAAGATGATACTGTTAAACTCTACACTCATCATGCCAGCAAATTTGGAAAACTCAGCAGTGGCCACAGGACTGGAAAAGTTCAGTTTCATTCCAATTGCAAAGAATTGCAATGCCAAAGAATGTTCAAAGTACTGTACAATTGCTCTTATTTCACACACTAGCAAAGTAATGCTCAAAATCCTTCAAGCTAGGCTTCAACAGTACATGAACTAAGAACTTTCAGATGTACAAGCTGGATTTAGAAAAGGTAGAGGAACCAGAGATTAAATTAGATCCAAGATCCATTGGATCATAGAAAAAGCAAGGGAATTCCAGAAAAACATCTATTTCTGCTTTATCAGGTCAGTTCATTTCAGTCTCTCAGTCATGTCCTACTCTTTGCCACCCATGAACTGCAGCACACCAGGCTCCCTGTCCATCACAACTCCCAGCGTTTGCTCAAACTCATGTCCATTGTGTAGATGATGCCATCCAACCATCTCATTCTCTGTCATCCCCTTCTCCTCCTGCCTTCAATCTTTCCCAGCATCAGGGTCTTTTCAAATGAGTTCTTTGCATCAGGTGGCCAAAGTATTGGCATTTCAGCTTCAGTATCAGTTCTTCCAATGAATATTCAGGATTGGTTTCCTTTAGGATGGACTGGTTGGATCTCCTAACAGTCCGAGACTCTCAAGAGTCTCCTCCAACACCACAGTTCAAAAGCATCAATTCTTCGGTGCTCAGCTTTCTTTATAGTCCAACACTCACATCTGTACATGACCACTGGAAAAACCATAGCTTTGACTAGACAGATGTTTGTTGGCAAAGTAATGTCTCTGCTTTTTAATAGGCAGTTTAGGTTGGTCATAACTTTTCTTCCAAGGAGCAAGCATCTTTTAATTTCATGGCTGCAGTAACCATCTGCAATGATTTTGGAGCCCAAGAAAATAAAGTCTCTCACTGTTTCCATTGTTTCCCCATCTATTTGCCATGAAGTGATGGGAAAAGATGCCATGATCTTAGAATTCTGAATGTTGAGTTTTAAGCTAACTTTTTTACTCTCTTGTTTCACTTTCATCAAGAGATTCTTTAGTTCTTCTTCACTCTGCCATAAAGGTGGTGTCGCCTGCATGTCCGAGGTTATTGACATTTCTCCTGGAAATCTTGATTCCAGCTTGTGCTTCATCCAGCCCGGCATTTCACATGATTTACTCTGCATATAAATTAAATAAGCAGGCTGACAATAGACAGCCTTGACATACTCCTTTCCCATTTTGGAACCATTTTGTTGTTCCATGCCCAGTTCTAACTGTTGCTTCCTGACCTACATACAGATTTCTCTGTAGGCAGGTCAGGTGGTCTGTATTCCCATCTCTTGAAGAATTTCCCAAATTTATTTTGATCCACACAGTCAAAGACTTTGGTGTAATCAATAAAGCAGAAGTAGATATTTTTCTGGAACTCTCTTGTTTTTTCGATGATCCAGTGGATGTTGGCAATTTGATCTCTGGTTCCTCTGCCTTTTTTAAACCCAGCTTGAACCTCTGGAAGGTCACAGTTCATGTACTGTTGAAGCCTGACTGGGAGAATTTTGAGCATTACTTTGCTAACATGTGAGATGAATGTGATTGTGCAGTAGTGTGAATAGTCTTTGGCATTGCCTTTCTTTGGGACTGAAATGAAAACTGACCTTTTCCAATCCTGAGGCCACAGGACTGAAAAAGTTCTGCTTAATTGACTACACAAAAATCATTGACCATGTGGATCACAACAAACTGTGGAAAATTCTTAAAGAAATATGAATACAACCAGGCCACCTTACCTGCCCTTTGAAAACCTGTATACAGGACAAGAAGCAACAGTGATAATCAGACATGGAAAAATGGACTGGTTCAAAAATAAGAAATATACATCAAGGCTATATATCATCATACTGCTTATTTAATTTATATGCAGAATACATCAAGCAAAATGCTGGGCTGGATGAATCTCAAGCTGGAATAAAGATTACTGGGAGAAATATCAATAACCTCAGATATGCAGATGATCCCACTGTAATCACAAAAGGTGAAGAGGAACTAAAGAGCCTCTTGATGAGGGTGAAAGAGGAAGACTGAAAAAGCTGGCCTTAAAACTCAACATTCAAAAACCTAGGATCATGGCATCTGATCACATCACTTCATGGCAAATAGATTGGGAAAAAGTGAAAACAGTGACAGATTTCACTTTCTTGGGCTCTAAAATCACTGAAGACTGTGACTGTAGCCATGAAATTAAAAGATGTTTGCTCCTTGGGAGAAAAATTATGACAAGCCTGGACAGCATATTAAAAAGCAGAGATATCATTTTGCTGACAAAGATACATATGGACAAAGCTATGGTTTTTCCAGTAGTCATATATGGATGTGAGAGTTGGACCATAAAGACTGCTGAGTATCAATGAATTGATGTTTTTGAATTGTGGTCCTGGAGAAGACTCTTGAGAGTCCCTTTTACAGCAAGGAGATCACACCAGTCAATCCTGAAGGAAATCAACCCTGAATATGCACTGGAAAGACTGATGCTGAATCTGAAGCTCCAATACTTTGGCTACCTGATGCAAAGTACTAACTCATTGGGAAAAAACCCTTTTGCTGGGAAAGTTTGAAGGCAAGAGGAAAAGGGGACAACAGAGGATGAGATGGTTGGATGACGTTATTGACTTAATGAACATGAGTTTGAGCAAACTCAGGGAGATAGTGAAGTATAGGGACCCTGGTTGGTATGCTGCAGTTCATGGAGTTGCAGAGTCAGACACATCTTAGTGATTGAACAACAACAATAGAGATGCAGACATAGACAGTATATTTGTGGATACAGTGAAGGAAGGAAAAGATAGGATGAATTGAGAGAGTAGCATTGAAACATATACATTACCACATGTAAAACAGAGGGTCAATGGGAATTATCTTTGTTACACAGGAAGTTCAAACCCAGCACTCTGTGAAAACCTAAAAAGGGTGGGACATGGTGGGAGGTGGAAGAGAGTTTTGAAAGGAAGGAGACACATATGTATACCTACAGCTGATTCCTTTTGATGTATAGCAGAAATGAACACAAGACTGTAAAGCAATTGTTCAATTAAAAACAAAAATCTGTACCAGTTCTTCTCTTTTAGCTATTGTTGACTTTGGATATATTTGCAGTTTGCAAAACTTTAGTGTCAACCTTATGCAGAAGTGAGATGCAGTGGAGATTGGAAAAAAGCAGACAATCAGGTATTGTTGTGAATAATATGTAAATTGCATGGGGCCTCTGGTCAGCACCACAGCAGCTGCCCTTGGAGATGGGGGAAACCAGCTTGACCTTGTACATCTTCTCCAATTGTCAATACTGTAGTTATGGGAAATTGTAACAAAACACCCCAAAATTGAACTTAAAATATCAATGAGTCCTGATGAATCTAAAGATTTTCTTATGAAGGAAATGTCATAGTGGAAGCAGAAATATGACCACAGTGCTAAACTGCTTAAAGGAAACATAAGACCGGAAATTCTATGTTTAAGATTATGCTTAAATAAAAGTTAATATATATGACATAGTATCAGAGTATCATTATTTTACTTCCTCAGATTCACCAAAGATGAATGACAGCCATATTAGTTTTAATGTACAGAGTGATGCCAAGAAGGACATTTGAAATCACTGTCTCCATTAATCGTAACATTAAACCCCAATGAAATTTGAATTTGAATTCTATAATGCATCTCAGTCTGAAATCTCCGTTTCTAATTAGTAATTTATTCCATTTAACTTCCTATCAAGTTGGTTTCCCCAGTAAGCCTGAGATCACAATTTTTCATTTCTAATATCAAGATTCAGACTACTGATTGACATCTGTACTCTCCTGTAGCCTGAATCTACAAGAAAAAGACACTGATCTCCAGGAACAACAAAGCTCTATGCTTTATTGACTGCTTACCATATTCAATTCAATAATATTCACTAGATGCTTCCTATCCAGATATAATTTTGTTATTTGTTACATGGTTGTAGAATAAGAATTAAGAAACACTGTCAGTGAACAAAGCTTGTGTGTATGAAGACAAAGTAGAAAAAAATTGATACTAGTGTATCAATGAAACATTAAATTTGTTTTATTTCTGAATATTGGTGAATTGTATGGTACATCCAGGCAAGCAGAACTCCCTGACTATCTAACAGAAATGCCAGCACATAGTTTCTCCCTCCTTCCTCTTTTAAAGGGCCTCATGGTCTGAACCTCTAGAGGATAGAAATATTCTCTAGAGGATAGAGAATAGAGAACTCTTCTGTTCTCTATCCCACATTACAATAAACATTTCCAAACATATATTTTATTGGTAAGGAATAGTCAAATTATAAGAGATTATAGAAATATCAAGAAAGTCATAGATAATTTACTAAAAATGTTTTTAGTGACACCAGAACTTTTGAATCGAAGAAAATATTGATTTTTTTTCAAGTCTTACAGATACATTTGCTTAAATCAGTTTGTGCTGAAATTGTTGGGTCTGGCCTCCTAGTCAGAAACCTATGTGTGATATCTGAGGCCTGACCACAGGCAATTACAAAGGCTTTACTGGGCAGGACTCTTAGGAAAAGCTGCCTTCCTCACACCAGCCAGGCTGAACATCCAATGCATCCCCTACTCTGAAGGGAGTAGCAGTCAAGGCCTGTGAGATGCCCAGGCCGGCTGTGCGCTTGGGTCATCAGTATTCAGACCCCAAGTATGTCCACTGCGGGGTGTCTTCACCAGCAACTATCTACAGCAAAGGCTTTCTTGCCTGAGACACTTTTGCGGGGATACAAGGAGGGGATGGTGGATACACTTTTTCCCACTCTTCTCAGTATTTAGTTCTTTGGCCTCCAAGACTTTACCCATCCCTCCTCCTCCAGGTCCATAAAGCTTCAGGACGCTTTTTTTCAATGTCTGTTAGTAATGAGTGATCACCCAGTCCTTAACTGGTACCCTCACCGGGGAGAAATGGAGCATTGAGAGAAGGTAGCCTTGTCTCTAATTCAGCTGCTTGCTTACACTTTTGCACTGAGGGACTAAAGGCTTATATGTTACTTTCATTTTGGCTTTTTTGTCAGTCAGCTACTCTGACAGTATGGCTCAGCTCACCCCTTGAAATTATCTAACTTCTTTGAGCCTTTCTTTTCTGACAAATGGTAATACCAACAAGCCTCCCATCATAAGCATGAGATGATATAAGTGGGTTTCTTAGGATAAAACTGATAGAATTTGCAATCTCAAAATCATAATTATAACTAGAAAGTTGAAGGATCTCCAAAACAGTAAATAACAGTGATTTATGAATCATTTTATACTCAGTATAAGTCATTTTACACTTGGAGTAGATACATTTTTATAGATGGATAGTAAATCTTGTGTCTTCAAACCACATCTATTTTCTATAGGATGTCATTTGAATGCTTCAAAGTAAACATATTCATGTGTAAGCGACATTCTAATTCGAGCAAGAATCCAACTCACAAGATTCTTCCGTTTTTACCAATAGTGCTCTCATTTTTAAGCCACTAAGACTTAAGATTTTGAGTCATATTTCATTCTTTCTTTTTCCCTCATCTGCTCAATAGAGTTGCTCCATATACACTTATAAAAAACAAGCAAAACAGACTCTCACTTGCCAGCTACCTGTTCTCTCAATAGGAATCTGAGGCAAAATGCCATCTGGCTTTATTCCCAACATTTTCATAATACATTTGTTCAATAACAAACCAACAAACAAAACTTAAATACATTGCTTTCAGGACAAATTAATAATTGATCATATGCACCCTGGCATTTTTCAGTATTGCTTTAGCCAGAAAAACCTCATTCTCCAGGAGCAGTTTATACTAAGAGGCAGAATAGCAATGGAGTGGTTGATTCTGTGCCTCCTGAATACTATTTGTCCATTTCTACCTTCATAATAATATCTCTACAATGAAAGTTTCCATATATTTCTTTAAAATTATCTTGTTTCTTCTCATGCTTGAAGCCTAAAGCTTCCTCATAAATATTTTTCGGTTCAGTCACTCAGTTGTGTCTGAGTCTTTGTGACCCCATGGACTGCAGCATGCAAGGTTTCCCTGTCCATCACCAACTCCGGGAGCTTACTCAAACTCATGTCCATTGAGTTGGTGATGCTATCCAACCATCTCAACCTCGGTCATCCCCTTCTGCTCCTGCCTTTGATCTTTCCCAGCATCAGGGTCTTTTCAAATGAGTCAGTTCTCCGCATCAGGTGGCCAAAGTATTGGAGTTTCAGCTTCAGCATCAGTCCTTCCAATGAACATCCAGGACTGATTTCCTTTAGGATGGACTGGTTGGAACTCCTTGCAGTCCAGGGGACTCTCAAGAGTCTTCTCCAACACCACAGTTCAAAAGCATCAATTCTTCTGTGCTCAGCTTTCTTTATAGTCCAACTCTCACATCCATACATGACTACTGGAAAAACCATAATTTTGACTAGGCAGACCTTCTATTCTTCTATCAATAATGTAAGTGACCCATAACACTAATTTGGTGCTTGATGTTGTTATTATATTTGATAATATGACTAGTATTTAAAGTGCCATATAGTCTCTTTTTGCATCCACAATTACTACAGCAATTTGACTAGACAACTTTAATAAGAAATTAAAGCTTTCAAAGCATATCTTATTTACTTAATAAGTATAGTTTCAAATTTGAACTGGTGCCTGAAAATTTTGGTAATTAAATCAAATTGTGTAAGACATTTCAGTGTATTTTATTCAAGTGGAGTTTCAGATAAGGCATTACCTATGAGTCGTACTTTATTCTATCCTACTGATTCTGTTACGATTACTTCCAATTTAGAAATATACTAAAATTATAGTTGATTCATATAAGACTTTAGTGTATGGCAAGATAACCTGTAACTTCAATAAACACAACTCCTCTTTAACTACTTGATATTATATTGCACAGGTATATTTTTTAAAAATGAGAGAAATAAACTCAAGTAAATATGGTGGCAATGGTATATTTAGACTTTTGTGTGTATCTTTTTCAAAGTTTTGAAAATTTACATCATTTAAAGGCTAATAATTTTTCTCAGTAAACTACATGAGCATGTATACCTTTTGTGGTAAATGTAATTATATTATTTTGACTATTCTTCTACATATTGCAGGTTGTATATTCTACCATGAATTTGTGTCAGGAAAAACATATTTTATGTGATATTAAGAGTCCGAGATACACAAAAACATTTTCCTATCAATAATTTTTTGTTTTTAGTTTTAAGGTGAATATCACATATTCCTGTGACATAGTCAGTGGAGTTATATATACTTTTTGCTAATTTGTTGAAAAGTTAATTTGTTCAGTCTGTTGATTAATGAAATATTCAAATATAATAAGATGCAATCTTAGCAAATGAACAAAATAATCTGAGTGAGGTCAAAAGGAAGAGATTACGGTTCACCTGAAATTATCAAACCATTGTTAATCAGCTATAAACCAATACAAAATAAAAAGTCTATAAATAAATAAAGATAAAAAAGAAAGTTCCTGAGAAGGAAGTAACACTAAATCTTATTAACTTGTTACTATTTACCAGATGTTAACCTCAAGATGTATGGTCCTTTTAATAATAATTTTTTCTACAAAGCCAATAGGCAAGTTGCTAAAATGTCTTTTATTTTTCTTGTAAGAAAAGAAAGCTAATTAAAAAAAAATTCACATATTTATTTACTCATTGGGCTGCAGTGGGTCTTAGCTGTGGCATTCAGGACCTTTGTTGCTCCACACTGGCTTCTTTCTAGTTGTAGTCCGTGGGTAGTGGCATGTACAGGCTCAGCAATTGTAGCACTTGGGCTTGATTGCCCAGGTTGCATGTGGGATCTTAATTCTCTGACCAGGGATTGAACTGGTGTCCCCTACATGACAAAGAGAATTTTTACCACTGGACCACCAGGGAAGTCTCAATAAGAATGTTTTTAATTAGAGCTATCCCTTTGTCTTGCCAGCATCCTATTACACGGGAAATAATAGAGTGATGACTGCAGTGTTTCAGGGGTGCAAATCTATGAGGCCAGGGATTATGTTAAAGTCTCTACATGTCTAAAAATAGTAAAAAAAAAATAATACTTAAGATGCTTCCACCTTTATTCCACAAAAAAATGCTACCCTAATATCTAATTTTTTTTCCTAATATCTAATTTTATCACTAAATTTTATAAGTAATAACTTCCTCTTTTGTTCAGTTATAGAAAGTAAAAGGAACATCTTCTCAAATATCAAACTAGCATATTAAGAAACTTTTTAAGTGTATGGAGCTTAAAATGCTGTTGAGGCATAATTTTAAGAGTGCTAAACTGTTTATAATAGCCAGGACATGGAAGCAACCTAGATCCCCATCAGCAGATGAATGGATAAGGAAGCTGTGGTACATATACACCATGGAATATTACTCAGCCATTAAAAAGAATTCATTTGAACCAGTCCTAATGAGATGGATGAAGCTGGAGCCCATTATACAGAGTGAAGTAAGCCAGAAAGATAAAGAACATTACAGCATACTAACACATTTATATGGAATTTAGAAAGGTGATAACGATAACCCTATATGCAAAACAGAAAAAGAGACACAGAAATACAGAACAGACTTTTGAACTTTGTGGGAGAATGTGAGGGTGGGATATTTCAAAAGAACAGCATGTATCCTATCTATGGTGAAACAGATCACCAGCCCAGGTGGGATGCACGAGACAAGTGCTCCGGCCTGGTGCACTGGGAAGACCCAGAGGAATCGGGTGGAGAGGGAGGTGGGAGGGGGGATCGGGATTGGGAATACATGTAAATCCATGGCTGATTCATATCAATGTATGACAAAACCCACTGGAAAAAAAAATAATAATAATAATAAAAGTAAAAAAAAAAAAAAAAAGAAAAAAGAAACAAACAACAACAACAAAAAAAAGAGTGCTAAAACACAATTCTCAGGCAAATGTAAGGAAAACATGAGGCAAATTTTATTTATCTCGTTAATGAGAGATTCCAAATTGGGAAAGGAGTACATCAAGGCTGTATATTGTGACACTGTTTATTTAACTTACATGCAGAGTACATCATGTGAAATGCTGGGTTGGATAAAGTGAAAGCTGGAGTCAAGATTGCCAAGAGAAATATCAATAAGCAAATATATGCAAATAACACCATCCTAATGTCAGAAAGCAAAGAGGAACTAAAGAGATTGTTGATGAAGGTGAAAAAGGAGAGTGAAAAGCTGGCTTAAAACTCAACATTCAAAAAAACAAAAATGAATATCATAGCATCTGATCCCATCACTTCATAGTAAATAGATGGCAAAACAATGGAAACAGTGACAGATATTAATTTCTTAGGCTCCAAAATCACTGCAATGGTGACTGAAGCCATGAGATTAAAAGACAGTTGCTCCTTAGAAGAAAAGCTATAGGAAACCTAGACAGCCTATTAAAAAGCAGAGACACCATTTTGCCAACAAATGTCCATGTTGTCAAGCCTATGATTTTTTCCAGTAGTCATGTATGAATGTGAGAATTGGACTGTAAAGAAGGCTGAGCACTGAAGAATTGATGATTTTGAACTGTGGTGTTGGAGGAGAATTGAGAGTCCCTTGAAGAGCAAGGAGATCAAACGAGTCAATCCTAAAGGAAATCAACCATGAGTATTCATTGAAAGGACAGGTGCTAAGGCTGAAGGTCCAATACTTTGGCCATGAGATATAAAGAGCCAACTCCTTGAAAAAGACCTTGATGCTGGGAAAGATTAAAGGCATGGGTAGAAGGGCATGACAAAGGAGGAGATGCTTGGATGGCATCACCAATTCAATGGAAATGAATTTGAGCACTCTGGGAGATAGTGAAGGACAGGAGCCTGGTGAGCTGCAGTCCATGGGGTCACAAAGAATTGGACACGACTGAGCAGTTGAAAAACAATGAGAGAACTAGAAAGTTGGTAAAGCTAGTTCAAAGTCTGAGGAGACACTTCACTTGCATAATTTGGTTCAGGCATGTTGAAAAAGGTTTGTTAAATACAAAACTGTTTATTGTCCTTCAGTTCAGTTCAGTTCAGTTCAGTCACTCCGTCATGTCCTACTCTGCAACCCCATGGACTGCAACATGCTAGGCTTCTCCCTGTCCATCACCAACTCCCAGAGCTTGCTCAAACTCATGTCCATCTGAGTCGGTGTTGTCATCCAACCATCTCATCCTCTGTCATCCCCTTCTCCTCCTGGCTTCAATCTTTCCCAGCATCAGGGTCTTTTATAAGGAGTCAGTTCTTTGCATCAGGTGGCCAAATACTTCAGGTTCAGCATCAGTCCTTCCAATGAATATTCAGGACTAATTTCCATTAAGATTGTCTTGTTTGATCTCCTTGAAGTCAAAGGGACTCTCAAGAGTCTTCTCCAACACCACAGTTCAAAAGCATAAAATTTTTGGCATTTAACATTTTTTATATTCCAGCTCTCAAATCCATACATGACTACTGGAAAAACCATAGCTTTGACTAGATGGACATTTGAGGGCAAAATAATGTCTCTGCTTTTTAATATGCTGTCTATGTTTGTCATAGCTTTTCTTTCAAAGAGCAAGAGTCTTTTAATTTCCTGGCTGCATTGAGCATCTGCAGTGATTTTGGAGCACAAGAAAATAAAGTTTGTCACTGTTATCATCGTTTCCCCATCTATTTGCCATGAAGTGATGGGACCAGATGCCATGATCTTCGTTTTTTGAATGTTGAGTTTAAAGCCAGCTTTTTCAATCCTCTTTCACTTTCATGAAGAGGATCTTTAGTTCCTCATCACTTTTTGCCATAAGGGTCGTGCCATCTGCATATCTGAGGTTATTGATATTTCTCCCAGCAATCTTGATTCCAGCTTGTGCTTCATCCAGCCCAGCGTTTCTCATGATGTGCTCTGCATAAGTTAAATAAGCAGAGTGACAATATACAGCCTTGACATACTCCTTTCCCAATTTGAACCAGTCCATTGTTCCATGCTTTGTTCTAACTGTTGCTTCTTGACCTGCACACAGATTTCTCAGAAGGCTGGTAAGGTGGTTGATATTCCTCTCTCTTGTAGAATTTTCCACAGTTTGTTGTGATCCACCCAGTCAAAATCTTTGGCATAATGAGTAAAGCAAAAGTAGATGTTTTTCTGGAGTTCTCTTGCCTTTTCTATGATCCAACAGATGTTGGCAATTTGATCTCTGGTTCCTCTGCCTTTTAAAGACCAGATTGAATATCTGGAAGTTCATGGTTCACATACTTCTTAAGCTGAGACTGGAGAGTTTTGAGCATTACTTTGCTAGAGTGTGAGATGAGTTTGAACATTCTTTGGCATTTCCTTTCTTGAGATTGGAATGAATACTAATCTTTTCCAGTCAGCCCTGTGGCCACTGCTGAGTTTTCCAAATTTGCTGGCATATTGAGTGCAGCACTTTCACAGCATTCTCTTTTAGGATTTGAAAAAGTTCAACTGGAATTCCATCAACTTAACTAGCTTTATTTGTAGTGATGCCTCCTAAGACCCACTTAACTTCACTTTCCAAGATGTCTGGCTCTAGGAGGATGATCACATCATTGTGGTTATCTGGATTATTAAGATCATTTTTGTATGGTTCTTCTATGTATCTTCCTGCTGAACAATAGCTGATTCATTATTTTTAGACAATAGTTGTAAAATTACAATTCACTTTTCCCATTGAAAGAAGGGTTTATGAATCATTATAAAATAAATATGTTTGAACATCAGTTACATAAATTTAATAATGTTTACTAAGCTATCTGTCATAAATCATTTTCAGGAAGAAAAGCAGTAATTTATAAGCAATTGCCAATAT
Organism: Dama dama; assembly: GCF_033118175.1. Classification (NCBI taxonomy): domain Eukaryota; kingdom Metazoa; phylum Chordata; class Mammalia; order Artiodactyla; family Cervidae; genus Dama; species Dama dama. The sequence continues at coordinate 35,023,539 of NC_083685.1, forward strand.
ACATGCTCCTCAAACATAACTTGAATTTCCCACATCTCTGCATTAAGTTCCTCCAGTGAGCAAGAAATATATGTTTATGTTTTTATTCCCTTGTCTGATATTTAATAGTGTGTATTCTAAGGAAGAAAGTATATGTTTCCAACCTTTGTCAAACCTCTGCTAAATTGAACAGAAATAAAAAACAAATTCTTGAAGGAATAACAAAATAAGATGACTTTTTACAGCTTTTCTCTTTAATCGTCTCTAACAGTCTTCTTAAATTTCTCTGTCTAAAACACTGAGTACTCAAAAACATAACTGTGATAGCTTATATGGATACTGTTATATCCATATAACAGTAATATCTATCATACTGCTTATTTTAAATCAAGTTGTAAGTTTTGCTTCTTGAAGAAAAGGACAAAGAAAAGAAAAATTAGAATCAACAGTTACTGGTAAAGTGATTGGGGGTCAAAAATTCTCCATTTTGCCTTTAACTATGCAATGCAGTTTTGATTTTAAACCCTATGATTTTTTGGTGCTTGTGAAGCAATTATCCCGCTATAATTTTTCCTTTTTTTGGGGGGGGGGGGTTGTTTTGTTTCTGTTCAACATAAATTTTGTAGCAGTACTATCTCTCACAAACTGGGCATTATTTAAAAGGTCTGGAATAAACTTATCTGCAATTGAACAGCAATGAAAAGTCTCCTATAAAATTAATGATATGTATTTTAGATAGTTTGTAGATCAACTGGCATGAGCTATACATCTTTGAATGGGGCTTTCTAGTTTCCTTTGCTGAGGAACTTAAAAATGGCTTAAAATTGTATGGATGTATTATTCGTTCAAACTATAGTTCTGTCTGCATATATGAACCAAAATTAAGGGATAAAAGTTAACTACAAAGCGATAATTGAAATTATACCATTAAAAATCAACATAACCCTCGTCTTGTATGGGCATAGGTATGCTGTTCATTTACATATGTCATGTGTTGAGAAGTAAATGAGTTGATACACTTTTTAAAAATGATAATTTAGAATGGTTGGTAAATATTTAGCTTTCATCAGATGTTACCTTGCTTTTTATGCTATAAATGTAAGTATGCTCTAAAATCAAGTGGAACACCCTCATTTTATTTGATATATTCAAGTCTTTTATTAATATATTGTCTTCACTTACTCTAAGACATAACAGGGACCATCATGTCTGTTAAGGCACCATGCCATTTGAAGCCCATATACCTTTCCCAAAACTACTTATCCACCACGCCTTCATCTAGGTATCCTCTCAACTGCAAAACCAATATAATCTTAAATGTCTTTTATGTCTCCAAAAACTTAAATTTAACTTCTCTTTTCTATTTATATACTCATATATGAAGTATACAAATGTATATATATATACACACACACACACACACACACACACACACACACACACACATATATCAAGCTGTTTTATACTGTATTATTGAATGTAATACAGTCATTTTCTTTCCTGATTTCTTAAACCTGTGAGATATTGAGGCCTGAAATAATATTTCTTGTAGGTGTATTCTTACCATCTAGCTGAATGCCTGGAATAGTGTAGCAGTTGAATCAACATTTGGGGATCATAAAGATTAGACAATGATCAAATATGTGTTTCTCCTCACCTTTTTTTATCCACTTTATTGCATATGGTAGAAGATTAAATTGAAAGTGTAGTAAAAAATCAATATGTTTAATCAGAAATGTTATTAAAGAAATTGAATTCAAAAATTGTTGAGCTGTGCTTGGTTTCAATGATTGACTGCCATTAAACATCAGTTGATTGATAATCCTTGATGTGGTGAAATAAATAAATAAAATCCCTAGCAAGGTTTTAACTATAAAAAAGCCCAGGAACAGACTAACTAATGCAGATTTGAAAATATAAGACATGTCACTATGTCATTTTTTCTTTGAGCATTTAAATTTTTTTTTACTGTTTTCTTTGTCCATATATTGCTAACATCATAACATGAAGTTGAACAGACAAAGGTCCTTGTGTTCAGAGTTTCTAGTCCAGAGAAGAAAGAAGAGTATTCATAGCTTTATTGTGATACAGTACATAATATAGTTACTAGACAAAGAACTTAAAAACAAATCAAGTTTAGGCATAGCAAGTATTTGTCTATTTTTAAAGAAGAATTGGATTTAGGTTGATGGAAGGGGCAAGGGAAGGTTTTCCAAATGAGAGAAGAATGTTTTTGACGAAAGTAATAGTAATAACATACCAGGTGGTGCTGGTGGTAAAGAACCTGCCTGCCAATGCAAGAAATGTAAGAGATCCCTGGGTTGGGAAGATTCCCAAGAATACTCTACTAATCTTGCCTGAAGAGAGGAGTCTGGCAGACTACAGTCTATTTGGATGCACAGAACTGAACATGACTGAAGTGACTCAGCATGCATGCAACAGAGAATGGGTGGTGTTTTGGAAAGTTTGTAGTAAAGAGTGAACATGGGTGAAATGTAGGAAGAATTCATAGATAATAGACTTTTAAGAATACATTAAATAATTTTAATCTTTCCTTTTTCCTGAAACCGACAGGAAGTCATTAAAGGGTCTTAAAGAGGAAAGTGAAATTTCCAGAGGTAAATTTTATGGAGCTATGTCTGACTGTATTATGAATAAAAGTGTAGTCTCAATAGGCAAGGATAGAGTTGGAAGGTAAGAATTGATAAGAGGTTAAACTAAGGCAGTGGTAGTGGCGATGAGATGACAGAATAGATTTAAGATAAATTAAAAAGTTAAATTTACAAGATTTTATGGCATATTAGATTTGAGGACAAAAGTGAGAAAGAATTCTAGCCATACTCAGTTTGTGGTTACATTTACATGAACTGGGAAAGACACAAATATTATAGGTTAAAGGGTAAAATTATTGCCTTGAATTTTGCACATTTAAATGGATAAATCAGTACTCAGAAGAAAAATTTCAAGTAGAACTATGATTTGGAATATATCAGCTTAAACAGTAATTAGAGCCCTACGTTCAGAACCATGAAAATGAAAAAAAAAAAAAGGAGAAAACAAGCCTGATCACTTCAAGAACTTGTATAGATATTTGGCCTTGGTCCTTGCTGAAAGAAAAAAGAAACATCACAGTGATGTCCTATTTCCATACTACTATTCCACATAAATATATTTAAATGACATGATCTTCCATAAGTTTGAAAATGGAACATAAATTAAAAATTAAAAAAAAAATACCAGGTACTCAACAAATTGATATGTGAATATTTATTCCACTCATTCAGACATGGATATTTTATCTTTACCTATGGTTAGATAAACTTTGCAAGAGTAAGTTCCCAAAGAATCTAGGCAAGACATTTAAAAATATCATTTTTAATGACTGATTTTAGGATTCTTTGAGAACTGAATTATAAAATGCAGTGCTCTACAATATCAGCAGAAGAAAAAGGCAATTTAGGAATAATATAATTTTAATGTAAATTAAATATTCTTAGGCAATATTTATGATTACATGCAATTTCACCAAGTTATCAAATGTTATGAAACTGCATAACATATATTTAGTAGAAAGATTAATACCTATTGCATCCTATTGCATGTTGTATATTTGTAGAGGAAATTCAACTTCCTCAGCCCTGCCAAAGCTCCATGTTTGATTTGTCTTGGAAGATTTTAAATCATAAATATTCTCTGGTTTCACTTGAGTTTTAAAAGCCACAGTGGCTTCAGTCTTATATTAAAAACGAGTCAGTGATAAAAAATTACATGATGAATGATGTGTTATAAACATTAATTGTCTACCTTTTTGTTGAAGGGGAAAAGAAATGGTTTGTTTATAGTCTAGAGAATTAAAAAAGACAATGGCTTTCTTTTTAAATAACTAGTTTTGATTGTGTGCTCCAATATGTCCCAAATTAAAACATAACAGTTCAGGGTTCTAAAAAAGTTAAAAAGAAAACATAATAATTTTAATTGTTTGTGCCAAGTCATTTCAGTCGTGTCTGACTCTTTAAAATCCCATGGACTGTGGCCCGCCAGGCTCCTCTGTCCATGGGATTCTCCAGGCAAGAATACTGAGTGGTTGCCATGCACTCCTCCTCCAGAGGATATCCCCACCCAGGGATAGAACCCATGTCTCTCCCATTTCCTGCCTTGGCAGGCAGGTTCTTCACTACTAACACCACCTGGTTTTATGTACTTTGGGCTCTTACCAATGAATGGAATAAAGGGTAAAACTGTCCCTTTCATAGATATATGAAATATATGAATATGAATGTGCCCCACAAAGGAAGCCCTGTGGCTCAGCTGAAAGTAACTTTAAAAACCACACATTTAAAGGAAAAGTTATATTTCTACACTGTTTTAAATGCTAAAATTAAGTAACAGGATATCTTCTGTTTTTAGGAACTAAATATGGCTTAGGGATTTTACTTCCAAATTTGAGGAACAATATATACTCTGAAACTTTTTTAAAATCAGAATAGATTATAATATTCTATATTAACCATTTTCATACTGTTCATACAGAGCAGTATGAAAAGGCAAAATGATAGGATACTGAAAGGGGGACTCCCCAGGTCGGTAGGTGTCCACTATGATACTGGAGATGAGCAGAGAAATAACTCCAGAAAGAATGATGGGATGGAGCCAAGGCAAAAAAAGATACCCAGTTGTGAATGTGACTGGTGATAGAAGCAAGGTCTGATGCTGTAAAGAGCAATATTGTATAGGAACCTGGAATGTTAGGTTCATGAATCAAGGCAAATTGGAAGTGGTCAAACAGGAGATGGCAAGAATGAATGTAGACATTCTAGGAATGAGCGAACTAAAATGGACTGGAATGGGTGAATTTAACTCAGATGACCATTATATCTACTACTGTGGGCAGGAATCCCTTAAAAGAAATGGAGTAGCCATCATGGTCAACAAAAGAGTCTGAAATGCAGTACTTGGATGCAATCTCAAAAACGACAGAATGATTTCTGTTCTTTTCGAAGGCAAACCATTCAATATCACGGTAATCCAAGCCTATGTCCAAACCAGTAATGCTGAAGTAGCTGAAGTTGAACGGTCCTATGAAAACCTACAAGACCTTTTAGAACTAACACCCAAAAAAGATGCCCTTTTCATTATAGGGGACTGGAATGCAAAAGTAGGAAGTCAAGAAACACCTGGAGTAACTGACAAATTTGGCCTCGGAGTACGGAATGAAGCAGGGCAAAGGCTAATAGAGTTTTGCCAAGAGAACACACTGGTCATAGCAAACACCCTCTTCCAACAACACAACAGAAGACTCTACACATGGACATCACCAGATGGTCAACACCAAAATCAGATTGATTATATTCTTTGCAGCCAAAGATGGAGAAGCTCTATACAGTCAGCAAAAACAAGACTGGGATCTGACTTGTTTAGCTCATGACCAATTCATATCATGAACTCCTTATTGCCAAATTCAGACTTAAATTGAAGAAAGTAGGGGAAACCACTAGACCATTCAGGTATGACCTAAATCAAATCCCTTATGATTATACAGTGGAAGTGAGAATTAGATTTAAGGGACTAGATCTGATAGACAGAGTGCCTGAAGAACTATGGATGGAGGTCTGTGACATTGTACAGGAGACAGGGATCAAGACCATCCCCTTGGGAAAGAAATGCAAAAAAGGCAAAATGGTTGAATGAGGAAGCCTTACAAATAGCTATGAAAAGAAGAGAAGTGAAAAGCAAAGGAGAAAAGGAACGATATTCCCATTTGAATGCAGAGTTCCAAAGAATAGCAAGGAGAGATAAGAAAGCCTTCCTCAGCGATCAATGCAAAGAAACAGAGGAAAACAACAGAATGGGAAAGACTAGAGATCTCGTCAAGAAAATTTGAGATACCAAGGGAACATTTCATGTAAAGATGGGTTCCATAAAGGACAGAAATGGTATGGACCTAACAGAAGCAGAAGATATTAAGAAGAGGTGGCAAGAATATACAGAAGAACTGTACAAAAAAGATCTTCATGACCCAGATAATCATGATGGTGTGATCACTCACCAAGAGCCAGACATTCTAGAAGGTGAAGTCAGGTGGGCCTTAGAAAGCATCACTACGAACAAAGCTAGTGGAGGTGATAGAATTCCAGTTGAGCTCTTTCAAATCCTGAAAGATGATACTGTGAAAGTGCTGTACTCAATATGCCAGCAAATTTGGGAAACTCAGCAGTGGCCACAGGACTGGAAAACGTCAGTTTTCATTAAAATCCCAAAGAAAAACAATGCCAAAGAATGCTCAAACTACAGCACAATTGCACTCATCTCATATGCTAGTAAAGTAATGCTCAAAATTTGTCAAGCCAGGCTTCAGCAATATGTGAACTGTGAACTTCCAGATGTTCAAGCTGGTTTTAGAAAAGGCAGAGGAACCAGAGATCAAATTGCCAACATCCGCTGGATCATCAAAAAAGCAACAGAGTTCCAGAAAAACATCTATTTCTGCTTTATTGAATACACCAAAGCCTTCAACTGTGTGGATCACAATAAACTGTGGAAAATTCTGAAAGAGATGGGAATACCAGACCACCTGACCTGCCTCTTGAGAAACCTGTATTCAGGTCAGGAAGCAAGAGTTAGAACTGGACATGGAACAGACTGATTCCAAACAGGAAAAGGAGTACGTCAAGGCTGTATATTGTCACCCTGCTTATTAATCTTATATGCAGAGTACATCATGAGAAATGCTGGGCTGGAAGAAGCACAAGCTGGAATCAAGATTGCCAGGAGAAATATCAATAATCAGATATGCAGACGACACCACCCTTGTGGCAGAAAGTGAAGAGGAACTAAAAAGCCTCTTGATGAAAGTGAAAGAGGAGAGTGAAAACGTTGGCTTAAAGCTTAACATTCAGAAAACTAAGATCATGGCATCTGGTCCCATCACTTCATGGGAAATAGAGGGGGAAACAGTGTCAGACTTTATTTTTTTGGGGCTCCAAAATCATTGGCGATGGTGATTGCAACCATGAAATTAAAAGACGCTTACTCCTTGGAAGGAAAGTTATGACCAACAAAGATAGCATATTAAAAAGCAGAGACATTACTTTGCCAACAAAGGTCCATCTAGTCAAGGCTATGGTTTTTCCAGTGGTCATGTGTGGATGTGAGAGTTGGACTGTGAAGAGTGCTGAGTGCTGAAAAATTGATGATTTTGAACTGTGGTGTTGGAGAGACTCTTGAGAGTCCCTTGTACTGCAAGGAAATCCAACCAGTCCATCTTAAAGGAGATCGGTCCTGGGTATTCATTGGAAGGACTGATGCTGAAGCTGAAACTCCAATACTTTGGCCACCTCATGTGAAGAGTTGACTCATTGGAAAAGACCCTGATGCTGGGAGGGATTGGTGGCAGGAGAAGGGGAGGACAGAGGATTAGGTGGCTGGATGGCATCACCAACTCAATGGACATGAGTTTGAGTAAACTCCGGGAGTTGGTGATGGACAGGGAGGCCTGGCGTGCTGCGATTCATGGGTCACAAAGAGTTGGATATGACAGTGACTGAACAGAACTGAACTGAACTGATTAAGCATTTAATGGCTTTAATAATCCAGACATATAAAAACATTATATTTATTATTCTTTTATATGCTATCTTCCAGTGCTAGTTTTTCCAGCTATATACTAGAAAATTTAGCATAAAAAAATAATCTAGTAATATGACAAGTTTCCATACCAGCAATTTGATCCTGATTTGAAACAAAATGTTTATTTTGTCTTATTATCTGTGTTTTTTTCAACAGAATGCTTTATTTTAAATGGAGATCAACTATACATGGTGAGAGTTACATAAAATAAGCTGCAGAGATAGAACAATCTTGAGAATGATCAGAAGGAAAAATCATCAGACTGAATGAAAAAACGGTTAGTAAAATATTAAGGAAACTGAAAAGTGAAAGTGAAGTCGGTCAGTCGTTCTGACTCTTTGAGACCCCATGGACTGTTAGCCTAAGAGGCTCCTTTGGCCGTGGAATTTCCCAGGCAAGTGTACTGGAGTGGGTTGCCATTTCCTTCTCCAGGGGATCTTCCCCACCCAGGGATTGAACCCCAGTCTCCCACACTGAGGGCAGATGCTTTACCATCTGAGCCACCAAAGGACTGCAAAGGCAAAACAAGCAAAGAAATAAGTTGAAATAGATAGAACTACAGCAGAACTTAAATGGTATGCAGAGCTGTTCAAATTTGAATTCAGAGGGATAATCATATTTAATCAATGCAGAAAGACAAAGCATAATTGTAACATCTTATATCCTCTTAGGTAGCCTTGTATAGAAAGTTTGAGATTGTTCTCCTGGTCCTCCTTTGTAACTGAAATCTGAGCAGTTATGCCCAGCTAAACAATTGTATTTACAGGTCTTCCTGGTATAGTTATTGCAATAACAGCACATCAGTGACCTATAAGCAGTGTGGGACTTCCAGGGACAAGTGCCATTCATCTTTCACCTGCTTTGTACTACTGTGAGCCTTGATTATAGCTTGATGGAATATAGATTGGTGACTGGAGGTCTTATAGCCCTCTTGAACCCTGAGATGATCTTGGAGATGAAAGCCATGCTCCTGGAATGCCAGAAAAGATGGGAAATTGAGTTCCAGATGCCTCATCGAGCAATTATGTCAGCTGTGAGCAGTCTATTCCATGAAACAGTAACCTTCTGTCCATTCAATCCACTATTTTTTTTCAGTCATCTACTTGGTGTTGGACACAATTACTAGCACAGGTTAGATAGATGTAAAAAACAAAGATCACAGATTAAATGTTGAGAATGAGAAAATGAAAAGAATTTACAAAACCCAGGATTTTCCTTCAGATGAACTTTTAGCATTTCAAACATTTCATATCAGTGATATAAGACTCAGTGACATTTTTAGAAGAGTAGCATAATGCAAGTATTCAAACTAATTTCAGTTTCATGTAAATTGAGTGTCAGACTTAACAAATAATATATGGCATCTAGTTAAAGTTAAATTCAGATAGATAAGAAATATTTTATATAAGTGTATCACATGCAGCATTTGGTAGGTACATACTTATGGTAAAAATTGATTTATCATGTATATGAAATTGAAATTAACCTGGAAATTCTGCATTTTATCTAACAGGTCTACCTACAAAGTTGTTGAAAGTCATAGTTGTGCTTATTACTTAGGTAATTTTCAAAATAATATTTTCATGGGGCTCTGCTATTCACCATGGTCTACAATGCCATATAAAATCAATCTACCAATAGTGATAAAATTACATGTTTTTTATTGAGCACTTATGTCATTGAATTTTATAATAATACTTTCTTAGTAGGTAAAGATATAGAAGCTTAATCTTCGGTCAATTTGTTGTGGTCACATAGCTAAAAACTAGCAAAACTAGGATTGGAATCTAGGTTGGTATTATATAATTTCATTTCAATGTTAAGTATATGCCAGATTGTAATATAACTTAATAAGTGGTGAAAGATAGAGATATTAAAAATAAAATACAGACAGGATGTTTGAACCTATATTTTTCTCAGCCAAAATCAAGAAAAAAACATTTTCTTTCCAGAGATATACTGAAACTTTTCTTGGTAAAGTCAAGACACCCCGAAAATGCTATATTTCAACTCCTCTCTTTTCTTCACTTCTGACCACCTATCCTGTCAGTGAATTCTGTCTTCTATCCACATTCCTCTCAGTTCTATATCTTTGTCTCTATACGCACCTTGCCTTCCTTAATCAACCTCCTTAATAAAGTGAAAGGGAAGTCGTTCAGTCGTGTCCAAATCTTTGTGACCCCATGGACAGTAGCCTACCAGACTCCTCCGTCCATGGGATTTTCCAGGCAAGAGTACTGGAGTGGGCTACCATTTCCTTCTCCAAGGGATCTTCCCAACCCAGGGATGGAACCCAGGTCTCCTATATCGCAGACAGACACTGTACCATCTGAGCCACTAAGGAAGCTTCCCTTAATAAAAGGAAATTGCAAACCAGGAAGCAGCTGGAGAGACGTAAGTTGAATAGAAGACTTTTACTCTATACCTTGTCATCCTCACCTTCATCCCCTTATCACCATCAGATCAGAATTAGGACTCAGGCTCAGTCACAACAATACCATATTTGAAGCTTGGGTGCCACACTTCATCCAAAACTGGGTGATCAAAATAAGCCAGTTATCTCTTTTGGGATCTTGGGCAGAAAGAGGATTGAGGACATACCAAAAAAAGTAGATGAATACATAATAGCTGTCTGAATGTGATGGCATATCTTTAGAGCAAGGATTAATACAAGATAGCTAATAGGGAGATACAACAGCATGATTTTAAAGCTGCATGAATAGAAACAAATCTTCCGATTTCAGTGGCTATGGCTGGATACAATTTGGTTCTGGCATTTTCTGCAAGCTTCCAACTCCCTTATTACTATATGTATCCTACATTGTATTCACATTATTTCAGGTAAATGTCAGTGCTCCTTGAAGCAAATATTAGGAAAAAGAGGAGAAAAAGGAAAAGTGAGTAGGAGGAAGATATGAGAGAGAAGAAAATACAAAGTAGCTAGTTTGATTGAACATTTACAGTATGACTTACTGAGAGTTACCAGCTGAAAATATCTCACAAAAAATATGAATTCATTCTATTGGTATATTTAATTCACAGAAAAGGAAGCTAGGGCACAAGGAGGTTACATAACTTGATAGAGGACATATCACTTCCAAGAGAATTTTATTAACTGGAATCTAGACAGTCTGAATCCCCAGCCTATGTTGCAAACCTTGGTATCATCTTTCTTCCAGTAATTTAGCAGTCTCCTTTTTAATCATTTGCCTACAAAACAGGCAAAGTGAACATCTTCAAACATCAATTGATCATCAATCAATCCTGCACACAATAGCAGAGTGTAACACACCTATTTGTAATATATGGGAGCCAGAATTATTAGGGATCCATTTCACAAAGGGCAGCAGAACACTACAGAGCTTCTTACTTCCATGCAATGGTTATGCTCATGATCTAGAGTAAATTAGACCAGGTAAACATCCCAGGTGTATCACTTAAGATCTTACCAACTTGGAGTGAACAACTCTCTTAGCATAAATCAGGATGGGGAATACACGTAAATCAATGGCTGATTCATGTCAATGTATGACAAAAACCACTACAATATTGTAAAGTACTTAGCCTCCAACTAATAAAAATAAATGAAAAACAAAATCCTCATGTGTGTAAATAGGAACTTATTTCTTGCTTCATGTAATTGTTTTTAAGGCTAATGAGATAGTGAGGTAATGAAGTAATGAGATGTAATAGAAATATATCATTAAATAAACAAAATTATATCTGCAATTCAAGGGAAGGGGATTCAAAGTATATTCACAGGAATTCTGCACCTGAGAATAGCAGTAAGTGGATATAAAGGTGAGGAGTAAGTATGCTTTAAAAAAGTCTATATTATTTTAATCTTTTGCAGTCAGAAGGTATTCATGTATTGAGTAGGTAAATAAATACTAAATCTTATATATATTAAGTAATCAGAAAATACTACAAATTGTTACTGATTCCCTGTGACTTAAAAAGCACTGATAAATTTAACTTTACACAGTTTAATGGAATCTAGACCCACTTTGAGAAAACAGACAATACACTAACAGGGTATAAAAACTGACTCATATCTGAATTTTTGAATGTCTTCTTTGCTTATAAACAAAGTAAAATGTATTTGACTGTAGTAAGACTATCTTGATCTTTCAACACATCAGAAATCCACACAGAACATTGAAAATACATTTAGGAGATATAATTACCAATATTTCTTAACATATTAAATGAAAAAAAATAAGTAGACAACATTTGTAGCGGTAAATGATAGAATATATTTTTCTAGTTTTAAATAGGACAAAGATTTAATAAAGATACTAGGAAGGTCATAGAATAACCAAGATATCAGCATGTCGGCTTAAGGAATAAGAGGGCAGGAAAGATGCATAAGCCACATACTGAAAGTGGCCACCTGGAGACCCCACTGAAGCTGAATGCTGACCAACTCCTGAGCTTTTGTTACTAATATACTTGAAAGTGGGAGCCTGCTGCCACAACGCTCACTAGGAAGAATGGATGTGGAGGGTAGATTCTCTGAATCTGCATTTGCCTGTTCTTTCTTATAAAAGGAAGTCTTGTTCGGCATTCTCTATTAGAATCTAATTCACATATCTGCTCCCTCAAGAAGGCAGATTAAGTAAGAATTTTGGTTTCCACTTTGGGGCTGACAAAAATCAATGCATTTCCAAAATATTTAAAGGGTATTCAAAACGTGTTCAGTAACCAAAAATCACAACAGATGTCCATCAGAGATAGTACTAAAAATATGTATATTTATATGGTGAAGTCTTTATATTAGTGGATTTTAATTAAGCAGAAATAAATATAAAGAATATCACAAATGATAGTGTTTAACTGTTTAATTTCATATTTTGGTTTTATTAGTAAATGCATTTAAATGAATTTTGATAATTTGGCAGATGATGTTATGGCACTCTATGAAATTGCCAGGAACATATCAGGTAGTTGATCCCTTTTTTCAAAGGCATCTTTGGATATTCCCCAGATCTTTACTTGAAAAATTGGTAGTTTTGTGTGCACTATAGATTATGAATGTTTGTTCAACTTAATTAAATATGGCTTGATATGAAATTGAAACTTTCTAAATACTGAAATTTTTTTAAGTTCTCAATAATTTTCTACTGTGTGAAATATGTCCAAAAAATTTTCATCTAATAAACTCAATTTATTGATGCCAGAATCATTTAATATTTACTTATTTGAGAGCTCTAACTTACCTATCATCATTTTTTCTCTGGAAATTTCTAGATTCTATAATAGTCAAGAATAAGAAAGCAAAGTAATTTATAAGGTCCATGCACAAGAATGTGTCGTCTTCTGCATGTTGTCCACATATTATAACTGCATGAATATCACTCATTGTATACTTCCCCTTATTCTTGAAACAATTCAAACGATCTTATTTTGAGGTATCCAAACTGAAATACATTGAGTATATTAGCTTCTTTAAAATAACTGTGGTAAGCTTGATAGTAAGGATGAAGATAGAAAATAAAACAAAAAATGCAGAGAGTAGTTTAAGATTGTGACATAGAACTTACCTCATCCCACCTACATACCAATTCTACAGCTATGGATTGATCAACTCCCTCAGAGAAACAGCTGTGAACTAGCTAACAGCTTCTCTGCAAGAAGGGACCACATTGATATAGTAGAAGAGGCAGAGACACAGACTCCCAATAAACTTTATACCGAGTGCAGCAAGACCCTAGCAGGAGGAAGTCCACAATTACAGACTTCACTCTGAGTAGCTAGGAGTTCCAGTCCCACCTCAAGCAACCCTAACCTGAGAACTTGCACTGGAAATATGAATTTCCAAAAGTCAGGCTTTGAATATCAATGGGTCTTACATTCCGGATACCCAAAAGCCTGTGAGGAATGGAGAGTCGGCTTTCAAAGGGCTTATGTGCAGACTCATTGACACCAAGACCCAGTGCAAAAATACCAATTTGAAAAATGCCTAGACCCCAAGTGAAGGAGATTTACTAGCTAATCTTAGGAGTCATTTGAGGCTTTATCTGGGGATGGAGGCACTGATGGGAACCATTTTTGCTCTCACACTCCACCGTGGAAGAGCCAGCGCTGGGGAGCACCAGATTCTACATTGTTAGTGCTAGCTGGCTTACCCTATCCACATACTCTCCCAAAGCCTCACTGAAAGCAATGATCTCACCTCTCCCATGAGCCTCTTGTGGCCCTGCTGCAGGCAGTAGGCTGCCCCAGCTCTGCTCCTCCCTGATTTCAGAGTTCTGTTGAAGTTGATGACTTTGCTCCATCCACAAGCCCTCCTATGAACCTGCTGAAGCTGGCAGGCTCACCCCAGCTCTGTGGCCCCACATAAGTTGGCAAGCATACATGGTCCATACAGGGGACACTCCTTGAGCACTGAGCTCAGGTGGCCAAGGGAGTCTGTATTTCTGGACCCCAACGTTTGAAATAATTGGAAAGAAAGTTCTTGGCAAGCTACCACTCCCAGGATACAACACAGACACCCTCAAACTTTTTGTGACAAAGGCTTCTTTATTTGTCCTGGATAATCAGCCTGAAGGTCAGCTTCAGATTACAATATGCCTAGAGGCTGCAAAGAGTTCTCAGCAAATGTAGGTTGGGGATACCATCTTTACGTTCTCTTTTGGCCTTGCTACAGCTCACTGGTACTTCTCAGAAAGGACATTATACACTCATCTGGAACCCTGGTTTTTGCAACTGTATCCAAGGATACATTTTCAAATCACCTGATCTGAGGCTAGCAAGGGTAATGAAGGCAGTTCCACAAGAATGTATATATTTGCATTTAAAAGCTCCTACTTGTGGATCTGGCTTCCAATTAGCCTAAACCTTGGTGTTGACAAAAATCTCTTTATCAGTAACACTGACAAGGTTTGGCATGGCACCCCACTCCAGTACTCTTGCCTGGAAAATCCCATGGATGGAGGAGCCTGGTAGGCTGCGGTCCATGGGGTCACTAAGAGTCAGACACGACTGAGCTACTTCACTTTCACTTTTCACTTTCATGCATTGGAGAGAAGGAAATGGCAACCCACTCCAGTGTTCCTGCCTGGAGAATCCCAGGGACGGGGAGCCTGGTGGGCTGCCATCTATGGAGGCGCACAGAGTCGGACACAACTGAAGTGACTTAGCAGTAGCAGCAACAACTGGAAGCTATCAAGAATAAAGTGGACTGCTTAGACAATCAGAAAGATTCTAGAAACAGCCAGAACTAAGGCGAGGTTGAAAAATAACAATGCCTATGCAAGGCTATACCTTTAAGACTGAGAGATAGATGTTTCACCTAATACATGGAAAAGGAAACTCAGAGAACATAGAGAAATAAGAAAAACATAGAGAAACATAGAAGCATAGAAACATAGAGAAACAAGAAAATAAGGAAACAAAGGAAAATGTTACAAACAGAAGAATAAGGTAAAACCCTAAGGGGGGTGGGAAACAAACTTAAAAATATAGATTTAATTTACCTGATAAAGAGTTAAAGTAATTGTCTCTGAACATGCATAACAGTGGGTGAACACAGTGAGAAGTTCAAAAGAGACATAAAAAAATATAGGGAAGTATAAGAAAGAAGTCACAGAGCTGAAGAATATAAGAACTGAACTAAAAATACACTAGAAAAGTTCAAAAGCAGTCTTGATGAAGCAAAGAACTAATCAGCAACCTAAAAGCCAGACCAGTGGAACTCACCCAAAGAAAGCCGCTAAAAAAAAAAACAATAATAATAACTACAAAAATAAAAATAGCTTAAGAGATCTATGGATTAGAGGGTATCATTCAGGTTAGATGGGTCCCAGAAGGAGAATACATTTCAAGAAATAGTGGCTGAAATCTTCCTTAACCTGGAGAAGAAAACAGACATTCAAATCCAGGCAGCACAAAAAAGTTCTAAAAAATATGAACTAAAAAAGATGCACACCAAGCACATTGTAATTAAAATGTCAAAAGATAAAGAAAGGAGAGAGCTTTAAAAGTAGCAAAAAAAAAAATAATAATAATAATAATTTTAAAAAAAAGGAAAACAAACAAACACAAAGAAACAAAAAACTACCTTTTACATACAAGTAAATCCCAAAGTAAGTTCCCTTAAGCCTATCAGCTGGCTTCTTAACAGAAACTTTGCAGGTCGGAAGGAAGGAGAATGATATATTCATTCAAGTGCTGAAAATGCAAAAAACAAACAAAACTATCTAACCAAGAATGCTCTATTTAGCAAAGTTAGGTTATGAGATTCATTTCTGATCCAAAGATACATACAGGCTGAAAGTGAAAGAATAGAAAAAAACATCCTGTGCAAATGAAAACAAAAGGAAAGCTGGTATAGCTATACTCATATCAGACAAAACAGACTTTAAAACAAAAACTATAAAAGAAAGATAACACATTATGATACAGGGGTCAAGCTGATAGGGATGACATAAATATATAATCCAACTTGTAAATGTACAGTCACTCAACAAATAAGCACCTAAATATATAAAGTAAATATTAAAAGACCTAAAGGGAGAAATTGACAGCACCAAAATAATAGTAGGGAGCTTTAATACCTCATTAACATCAATGGACAAACTATCCAGGCAAATCAATTTTAAAACTTGGACTTAAAAATATAGTTGCTGACCTTTATATATATATATATATGAAATGATCAATTCAATATCAGCAGAATACATATTTTTAAGTGCACATGGAATTTTGTCTAGGTTAGATAACATATTAAGCCAGAAAAAAAAAAGCCTCAAGAAATTGAAATAGATTGAAATTATATTGAGCATTTTTTTCTGACCACAATACTCTAAAAGTAGAAATCAATTACATGAAGAAAACTAAAAAAGTCAGCAATATAACATTAAATAATCTAATACTGAGAGAAATCAAAGAGAAATCAAGAATTCCCACAGACAAATTAAAGTAGAAAAACAGTGCTCCAAAATTTATGAAATGTAGGAAAATCAGTTCTACGAGAGAAATTCGTAGTAATATAGGCCTACCTCAAGAAATAAGAACAACTAGAAATCAACAATCCATTCTTAAAAGTAAAGGAATTGAGAAGAACACAAAAAACAAATCCAAAGTTATTAGAAGGAAAGAAATAATAAATACCAGAGCAGAAATAAATAACATATACACTACAAATAAAACAATAGAAATTAAACTAAAGACTTTTTCTTTTTTGGGGGGGAAAAGATATTTTCACAGACATTTTCACCTAAGGAAAACAAAAAGAAAAAAAAACTCAAATAAATGAAATAAGAAATGAAAAAAGAATCACAATTCATATAGAAACACAAAAGACCCAGAATAGCCAAAGTACTCTTGAGAAATAAGAATGGAGCTGGAGGAATCCACCTTCCTTACCCCAGATTATATTACAAAGCTACAGTCATCAAGACAATATGATACTAGCACAAAAACAGAAATATTGACCAATGGAACAAGACAGAAAGCCCAGAAATAAACTCATGCACCTGTGGGTACCTTAATTTTGACAAAAGGAGGCAAGAACATACAGTGGGGCAAAAACAACCTCTTCAGTAATGGTGCTTGGAAAACTGGATAGCTACATGCAAAAGGATGAAATTAAAACACTTTCTAACACCATACTCAAAGGTAAACTCAAAATGGATTAAAGACCTAAATGTAAGACCAGAAACTATAAAACTCTTAGAGGAAAACTTAGGGAGAAAACTTGATGACGTGATCAAAGCAAGATCCTCTATGGCCCACCTCCTAGAGTAATGGAAATAAAAACAAAAGTAAATAAGTAGGAGCTGCTTAAACTTAAAAAACTTTTACACAGCAGAGGAAACTATAAGCAAGGTGAAAAGACAACACTCAGAATGGGAGAAAATCATAGTAAATGAAACAGCTGACAAAGGATTAATTTCCAAGATATACAAACAGTTTAAACAATTCAATACCAGAAAGAAAAAAAAAAAAACCTAATCAAAAAGTGGGAAAAAGACCTAAACATACCTTTCTCCAAAGAAAACATACAGATGAATAACAAACACATGAAAAAAATGCTCAATATCACTCATTATTAGAGAAATGCAAATCAAAACTGCAAGGAGGCATCACCTCACATTGGTCAGAATGGCCATCATCAAAATGTCTACAAACAATAAATGCTGGAGAGGGTGTGGAGAAAAGGGAAGCTGCTTGCACTGTTTGTGGGAATGAAAACTGGTACAGCCACTTTAGAAGATGGAATGAAGATGCCTTAAAAAACTAGGATAAAACTACCATATGAACCAGCAATCCCATTCCTAGGCATATCACCCTGAGGAAGTGAAAACTGAAAAAGACACTTGTACCCAATATTAATTACAGCACTATTTATGATAGCTAGAATATGTAAGCAACTTAAATTCCATTGACAGATGAATGGATAAATAAGTAGTGGTACATACATACAAAGGAATATTACTCAGTCATAAAAAGGAACACTCTTGAATCAGTCTGATGAGGTGGAAGAACATAGAGCCTATTTTACAGAGTGAAGTAAGTCCGAAAGAGAAAGATAAATATTATGTACTAATGCATATATATACAGAATCTAGAAATATGGTACCAAAGAATTTATTTGCAGGGCAGCAATGGAGAACAGACATAGAGAACGGACTTACGAACATGGGGAGAGCGGAGGAGAGGGTATGATGTGTGGAGTAACATGGAAACTCACATTCAGTTCAGTTCAGTGACTCAGTCATGTCTCACTCTTGGTGATCCAATGGACTGCTGCATGCCAGGCTTCCCTATGCATCACCAACTCCTGGAGCTTGCTCAAACTCATGTGCATCGAGTCAGTGATGCCATCCAACCATCTCATCCTCTGCTGCCCCCTTTTCCTTCTATCTTCAATCTTTCCCAGCATCAGGGTATTTTCCAAAGAGTCAGTTTTTTGCATCAGGTGGCCAAAGTATTCGAGTTTCAGCTTCAGCATCAGTCCTTCCAATGAATATTCAGGATGATTTCCTTTAGAATTTACTGGTTTGATCTTCTTGTAATCCAAGGAACTATCGAGTCTTCTCCAACACCAGAGTTCAAAAGCATCAAATCGTCAGCGTTCACTGTTCTTTACAATCCAACTCTCACATCCATACATGACTACTGGAGAAAACATAGCTTTAACTAGATGGACCTTTGTTGGCAAAGTTATGTCTCTATTATTTAATATGCTGTCTAAGTTGGTCACAGCTTTTCTTCCAAGGAGCAAGCATCTTTTAATTTCATGACTGCAATCACCATCTGCAGT
Source organism: Dama dama (assembly GCF_033118175.1). Taxonomy (NCBI): domain Eukaryota; kingdom Metazoa; phylum Chordata; class Mammalia; order Artiodactyla; family Cervidae; genus Dama; species Dama dama. The sequence goes on from NC_083685.1 coordinate 35,042,413, forward strand.
GATTTTGGAGCCCAAGAAAATAAAGTCTACCACTGTTTCCATTGTTTCCCCATCTATTTGCCATGAAGTGATGGGACTGGATGCCAAGATCTTAGTTTTTTGAATGTTGAGTTTTAAGCCAGCTTTTTCACTCTCCTCTTTCACTTTCATCAAGAGTCTTTAAGTTCCTCTTAAATTTCTACCACAAGGGTGGTGTCATTTGGGTATCTAAGGTTATTGATATTTCTCCCAGCAATCTTGATTCCAGCTTGTGCTTCATCCTGCTTGGCATTTCATGTGATGTACTCTGCATATAAGTTAAATAAGCAGGGTGACAATATACAGCCTTGACGTATACCTTTCCAAATTTGGGACCAGTCTGTAGTTGCATGTCTGTTACTAACTGTTGATTCTCGACCTGCATACAGATTTCTCAGGAGGCAGTTAAGGTGGTCTGGTATTCCCATCTCTCAAAGAATTTTCCACAGTTTGTTGTGATCCACACAGTCAAAGGCTTTGGCATAATGAGGGAAGCAGTAGATGCTTTTCTGGAATTCTCTTGCTTGTTCTATGATCCAACGGATGTTGGCAATTTGATTTCTGATTCCTCTGCCTTTTCTAAATCTTACCTGAACATCTGGAAGTTCACAGTTCACATACTATTGAAGCCTGACTTGCAGAACTGTGAGCATTACTTTGCTAGTGTGAGATCAGTGCACTTTTGTGGTAGTTTGAACATTTTTTGGCATTGCCCTTCTTTGGAATTGTAATGAAACCTGACCTTTTCCAGTCCTGTGGCCACTGCTGAGTTTTCCAAATTCGCTGGCATATAGAGTACAGCATTTTCACAGCATCATCTTTCAGGATTTGAAATAGCTCCACTGAAATTCTATCACCTCCTCTAGCTTTTTTTGTAGTGAGCTTCGTAAGGCCCATTTAACTTCACTTTCCAGGATGTCTGGCTCTAGGTGAATGATCACACCATTGTGGTTATCTGGGTCATTAAGATCATTTTTTATAGTTCTTCTGTTTATTCTTACCACCTCTTCTTAATGTCTTCTGCTTCTGTTAGGTCCCTACCATTTCTCTCCTTTATTGTGCCCATGTTTCCATGAAATGTTCCTTTGGTATCTCTAATTTTCTTGAAGAGATTTCTAGTCTTTCCCATTCTATTTCCCTCTATTTCTTTGAATTAATCACTGGGGAATGCTTTCTTATCTCTCTCGAGCTCTTCTTTGGAACTCTGCATTCAAATGTCTATCTTTCCTTTTCTTCTTTGCCTTTCACATCTCTTCTTTTCTTAGCTATTTGTCAGGCCTCCTCAGACAACCATTTGGCCTTTTTGCATTTCTTTTTCTTGGTGATGGTCTTGATCACTGTGTCCTGTACAATGTTAGGAACCTCCATCCATAGTTCTTCAGGCACTGTATCAGTTCTAATCCTTTGAATCTATTTGCCACTTCCACTGTATAATCATAAGGTCTTTGATCTAGGTCATACCTGAAATACCATGTGTAAAATAGATTGCCAACTGGAATTTGCTGTATATTGCAGGAAACTCAAACAGGGGCTCTGTATCAATCTAGCATCGTGGGATGGGGAGTGAGACGGGAGGGAGGTTCATGAGGGAGGAGATACATGTATACCTATGGCTGATTCATGTTGAGATCTGAGAGAAAACAACAAAATTATGTAAAACAATTATCCTTCAATTAAAAAATAAATTTAAAAAATGAAAAGAGAGATTATTACAACGGATATCAGAGAAATGCATAGGATCATAAAATACTACTATATATAATTATACACTAACAAATTGACAACCTAAAAGAAATGGATAAATTCTTTGAAAAAATAGAACAAATTATTATAAAATTTCTTTGGATCATAAAGACCTTGAATAGTGTAATCACTCTCAATATAGCAAAACAAAGCTGGAGGCATCATGCTTCCTGATTACAGACAATACTGCACACCTATAGTAATAAAAAGAATACGGTCTTCCATGGAAACAGATACATATATCAATGGAAAAGAATAAAGAACCCAGAAATAAACTCACAGACAATAACATTAATAATTAAGGATCCAAGAATATGCAATGGGGAAGAACAGTCCCTTAAATAAATTGTATTGGGAAGATTGGAGAGCCATATACAAAAGATTGAAATTGGACCACTATCTTACACCATACATAAAAATAAATACAAAATGGATATAAGACTTGTATGTGATGCCTGAAACCATAAAATCTTCTAGAAGAAAACATAGGTGGTAAGCTCCTTGAGTTTGAGCAAACTCCTGGAGATAGTGAACGAAAGGGAAGCCTGGCCTGCTGTGGTCCATGGGGTCACAGACACTCCCGAGTGACTGAACAACAGCAAAGCTCCTTGATGTCACACTTCGTGTGGACTTCTGGGCTGTTAGCCAAAATCAAAAGCAACCAAAGCAAAAACAAGCAAGTGGAGTGCATTAAATAAAATGCTTCTGGACAGCAAAGGATACCATCTGCAAAAAAAAAAAAAAAAAAAAAAACAACCTATTGAATGGCAGAAAATATTTGCAAACCACGTGCTTGGTAAGGAGTTAATATCCAAAAGATATCAATCCCTCAAACACTTCAATAGCAAAACAGCCAACAATCCAAACCAAAACATAGGTAGAGAATCCAAATAGATATTTTTCCTAAGAAGACATTCAGACTGACAACAGCCACATAAAAAGATGTTCAACATCGCTATCAGAGAAATGCAAATCAAAACCACAGTAAGACATCACCTCACACCTGTTAGAATGACAGTTACCAAAGCTACATGAAACAATAAGTGCTAGAGAGGATGTGGAGGAAAGGGAAACCTTGTACACTGTTGGTAGAAATGTCAATTGGTGCAGCCACTGTGGAAAACAGTATGGAGATTACTCATAAAATTAAAAATAAAACTACTATATAACCCAGGTATTCCACTTCTGTGTACTTAACCTAAGAAAATGAACACAGTAATTCAAAAAGATATATGTGTTTCTATGTTTAATACACCATTATTTACAATAATTAAAATACGGAAACTAATTACTGCATATCTGTGGGTGAACAGATAATGATGTGATGCATATATATTTGTGTGTGTGTGTGTGCTCAGTTGCTCAGTTATGTCCAACTATTTGTGACTCAATGGACTGTAGCCCTATAGGCTCTTCTCTCCATGGGATCTTTTAGGCAAGAATACACGAATGAGTTGCCATTTCCTCCACTAGGCAATCTTCCTGACCCAGGGATTGGATGCATATCTGTCTCCTGCATTGCAGGCAGATTCTTTTCCTGCTGAGTGCTTCCCTCCAATGGCTCAGCAGTTTAAAAGTCCACCTGAGAAGCAGGGGACACGAGTTCAATCCCTGAGTCAGTATGATCCACTGGAGGAAGGTATGACAACCAACTCCAATATTCTTGCCAGAAAATCCCATGGTCAGAAGAGCCTGGTGGGCTGTGGTCCATGGGGTCACAAAGAGTTGGATGCAACTGAGGAGAGCTCTCTTTCTCTTTCTCTCTCTCTCACATACACACACAAATAGACACACAGAGAATACTACTCAGTCAAATAAAAAGAAGGAAATGTCATTTTCTATAGCAGACCAAAGGGTGTTATGCTAAATGAAATAAATCGACAATTTCATTTATATATGGAGTATAAAAAACAAAGCAAACATACAACACAGAAAGTGTATATACAGAGGACAGATGGGCAGTTATCAGACTGGAAAGGGTACAAGAGCTGGGGAAATGAGTGAAGGGGGTCACTTGTATGATGATGGATGGTAACTAGACTTATTATGGTAATTGCTTTGTAATGTGTACAAAGACTGATTGCTTTCTGGTTTACATGTGATACAAATAAAATATTATATACCATTTTACCTCAATTAAAAAATAAACAAACACAATAACCCATAACACAAACCTGAGATGATTTTGTCTAAGGCCTTGCCTCTTAAAAAATTTTGAATGGCCCTGAGATTATGGAACAAAGTGTCTTAGCATCTTGGTGAATTAAGCATTATTCTCCATATAACCTGAGGAAATTTGCCAGATATAAGCAAAGTTAGAAAAATTTTATCAAAATAAAAATTTACAAAATTGGAGGCATTTCTCTTTTGAAGCATTCAAAGACATTAAACAGGAATATTAGTAAAGTGTAACAAATGAGTGAATATCTTGCACCTGTGATTTAGGGATTCTTTATGAAGTAGCAAAGAATAAGTGGATAGGTGATGGCGCTCTTAAGCGAGAGTAAAAAATATCTAAAATTTATGCACAAATACATCACTAGGGAAAAGGATTGGCCCAACTCATTTCTGCAGACATCCCATAACATGCAATTTTCACTTCTTTCCATCATCTAAGATGATGGTCACTTCTTCATGCTTATTTTCAATAGACAACATGGAAGGAAGAAATTCATTTCCTGCAGTTGTTCAGGTTTTGTCTCACAACTGGGACTGTACCCTATTGAATTTAGATTCTGAATCTCTATAAACAGTGTATAAAAAGTGATGAAATCTGTATAAACAGTGATGAAATGTATTCCTCCATTCCAGGAAATAGACCATTTATTTATTTTATAATATGTGTTGTTCTAATACATTATGAAGTATTTGAAGCTAAAACTGCCTTTACCCACTTTAACACTTCATAAGCTACAGGCTGTTGCAACTCTATTAGCTAGTATATAGAGATTGAAAGAAAAGTGAAGTCGCTCAGTCGTGTCCCACTCCTTGCGAGACCCCATGGACTGTAGCTCGCCAGGCTCCTCCATCCATGGGATTTTCCAGGCAAGAATACTGCAGTGGGTTGCCATTTGATTAGTTGTTGGTAATTATAGAAATTCTTAGAGCCAGAATTTTACGATTTCAGTTGATGCAATTTCACCAACACAGTGGTATAGAACGTGCTTACCAAGCTTAAACAAGTGATTTGGATAGTTTTAAATAATCCATAAATGCCTTCGAGACAGTAGAATGGATATGGTAGTGTAATAATTCTATTCAATTGTAATATCTGATTTCATTAAGCTCCTCAGACTTCACAAGGTCTAGACTATATCACATGAGATACACAAATTATGCACAACCTCTGTTTATGTACTCACATTGATGTCTTCCAAATCTAAGTTGTTCAGAATAATATTGTTCCTCTTCCAAATGATGGGGGGTCTCAGTGCTCCCTGAATGGCGCAGCTCAGAACGGTACTCTGCCCCACCGTTGCCGCTGTGACACTTAGTTTCTGATCTTCAGGCAGACTCAACTGGATGACCTCTGAAAAGATAAAGTGTCAGCAATGTTGAGGAGCATGTAGTTTTGTAAAGTTAATTAGTATAAAGTCTCTAAATACAACTAATTAAAGCTTTTAAACGGTATAAAATGGAGAAAAGCTTGTGATGAAATGAGAAAAAGAGTAAATTGTTTCCAATAAAAGGTCAGAACGACATTTCAGTTTCATTGATTGACAGGCATCCTCATGAGCACAGAACTATTAAACATAAAATGAATATCAGAAGTGGAGTTATAATAAGCCTGGCAGATTGCACCCAGAAGAGAGATAAATTATTTAACTGCCAAATCGACATGCAGTGTGTCACCAGCATTGAAATAAAAATGATGTTGTTTATTCACTGATAGATTTATATTGTGGGTGAGGTGAGATCATTGCTGGCTGGCTTCAGAGCCATTGCTAGCATAGCTGAATGGGTAAAATGCACCATTATGCTGAGAAACATAAATTGACTCTAAAGGAGTAAGGTTTATTTGGGAAGTTGAAGGAGGAAAAACTGAAGTTCACCACCCAAACAACAATTTCCTAAAATTCTGTTAGCTGCCTCTATCACACAGTGTGGGTACGGTAAAGCCATTCCCTTATTCATAAAATTTACATGTATTTAAATAACCATTGAACACATTTCTAATTATAATGCTATAGCAGGAAATAGAATTTTAATCTGGATCTGCTTTCCTGTCCTGATTCCGGACAATCTTTACCAATGTTGGGAATGAACTGTGTCATTTCCAGCATCACCTATTATCAGGAGAGATGCCTGGGATAATCCCACCTGTCTTCATCCATATAACAGTTGCCCTTTAGTTTTCAAATGACATTCACAGGCACGCTATCGTTTCTATGCTATGATGGAGTCTTGCATTTTGATTCTGCCCAGTCTCTTTCAGGAGAGAAAGAGCAAAATCACTATTCTCACTGATATTTCTGTGGAAGTGGAGAGACTATAATTGTCTTTTGTTCCTTTGTTTTTGTTGATATTTTTTATGATGGGGGAGTTGACCTTCAAAAGTGGTGGCTTTTAATTTGCAATCAATATTATCAGGTACAATCAGTGCTGGCTCCTCCCTTTCTTTTCACCACTTGAACTTTTTCTTTCTTTCTGAATCCTGTCTTCCTCTTAAGGAGGAAGGTAAATGCTAATCAAATGATTTTTATAGAAAGAGCCTGCTTGCCAATGCAGGAGACACAAGAGATGTGGGTTTTATCCCCGGGTCAGGAAGATTCCCTGGAGGAGAAAATGGCAACCCATTCCAGTACTCTTGCCTGGGGAATCCTATGGACAGAGAAGCCTCGAGGGCTACAGCCCATGGGGTCACAAAGAGTCAGACAGGACAGAAGCGACTTAGCACACAGCTCATTCAACAAACAGTTCTTTGAATTTTTGGAACTATTAAAAATTGTAACATCAAAAATAGCATATATCTTTGTCACAGAAAGCCAGAATTGAACATATTATCCCCTACATACACTTGTTAAGTGTTGTTATATAGGATCTTATCTTTAAACCTAAAAGTCATAGTTATTTAAGTCCTCATTATTTTGTGTTGTCAAAGAATGGAGTAGGCAATCTATGGAAATTGAAAAACCCTATGAGAAGAGACTCAGTCAAATTTATTCTTCTGTACATCACTGAAACAAATGGGGAACAAGTGTCTTGGCCAGTCATTTGTATTGACAATTTAATGTTTCTTAATGACATTTATCCATATTCCCATTTTATTTCAATGTTCCCTGAGTAATAAGACCATAGGGAATATGTTCAATCATCTTTTCTCTAATATTCACTCCGTTGTACTTCTCTATAGTTACATAATTATATAAAATCTCTAAAAGAAAATATATTTCACTAATTAGACACATGACATTTTTTATATTTGCAGACAGGGTATCTTTATGTCTTTTTATTTATATTACAAACTTAAAGGGAAGACAGAAAACTATAAAAGTAATAACATAATGTAGGGTACCACATAAGAATTATTAATAATTTTCATTAGCATTCCTGAATTTCAGTTTCTGGTTCCTCATAAAACCATGTACAAGATAATGAGACATTTGATTCTAAAAACAGCGTGTTAACATTGGTTATTCTGACATTTAATAATAGAGTTGGTACTGAGTCACCTTGAAATATCTTCACTAAACTTTTGCATCTGGTATTAGGTCTTAGGCCATTCAAATAGTTGTGCTTTTGGTAGTTATATATTACAATGCTAATTAGATGACATGAATATCTTAAAATAAATGCTGAGATTTGGCATAACATTATGTAGGACATCCTTTTAAAATGTAATTTTTTGAGAGGTTGCCTAATTAGAATTAAGAATTACTAACCACCCAGGGAATATTAACATGAACAGCAAAAAAACTTTTATGTTAATTTGGAGATCATGTTTTTAAATGATTTTGAAAATTATCTCAGTAATATATGCTATTAACTAATATGCATTTTAAAAAGTCTTTAGACCTTTTTTGCTACAGGTTTCATGCTACACATTTCACCTTTTCTTTAATAATTATATTGAGCTGCATTCATAAATATAATTATGTTTACAAGTTATTCTTCAAAATCAAGTGGTACTTTCCTTAAGAAAATTTAGCTGCTAGATTTCTTTTATTTACAAAATTGACATGCTCATCATTAATCATCTTTCTCTTAGCTATTACCAGACTAAGATTTAGTCTCAAAAAATCACAAATGTTAAATATTGTTATTCTTGTATTCTAATGTCTTTCAACATGCTTTTATGGTAAGTAAACTGTTTATAAAATATGTCACATTCATATATTTCATAGAGAAATGATGCTTATACCTAGAAATACACTAACAACCTGAAACAATAGTTATGAAACCAGTTGTGTGAGCCAATTTAAAGAGGTGAGATTGATTGTATCTGAGTGTTTGTGTGTATGTTAGCGATCAGAGTTGTTAGTTTAGAAATTAGAATTTCAAAGAAAAAATGTTGAAAATTTAATTCTATATCAGTTATAATTAATATACAACTTTGTAGATATACATCAATGATAACATTTTTTTTTGCATTCTGTCCACAAATATCTTATGCTAGTTATGTACAGGCAGGTAACTGTTATGTGCGGTGGATAGCATCTTTAGCTCCAATGATAATGCACACTTGATCTTGTTTAAAATCATGCATCACATGACAAGAAGTCATTCAATGTCCTGACCAAAGGTAAAAGCACATAGGTTAGATATAACAGATATTACTGAGCTTTTTGAAACATGTCAGTACTTTTTTTTTTACCTATAAGCTTGGCCTCTTATTGGAAACTGTCTCAAGAATTCAAACAAGAAACCAGAGCTCTAGTTGTGGTGTTTTCTTTGATCTCGTATTTTGAAGACGATCGATGCCATTTCCAGATCAGCTTCTTTTGTTTTCTTACTTGGAAAGGTTAACAGGCAATAAAATAGTTTTTCTATGGATCTCTTTTTATACTTTCACAATTTGACTTAGAGGAGTATAAAATGTTTGTTTTCAAAGGAATGAAAAATTGAATTCTCCTCTAGCAGAACCTGAAGTTGGATAGACAAGAGTAGTTGAATACAACTTTAACCACTTTATTCCAACAGCAACTAGTTGATAGGAATAGCAGTAAGAACTATGGTAAAAATATTATGTAAACTTAAAGTAGTACAGAAAGGGAAGAAAATATGTTGCATATTTGTGAAACACCAGTTTATAAAAGAAGATCATTTTAGTAACTGAAAATCAATTCCACGTATCATAATTTATCATAAACAGAATTCTGTTCTTCTTAACACCTACATATTTTCAAGTTCCTAAGTATATACTTATGTTGAATATATTATTTACTTTATTTAAATATTAGTCTCATAATTTGTTGAGCTGATCATGCTTATAATTTCTACTGTAGGAATGATACCTAGAAGATATTTTATCAGTGATATTTTCAAATAACATGTATTTTCCCTTCTCTATTCCACTAACAGGAATTATTAATTAATTAAAAGCAGATAATAATTAAAATTTAAAAAATCACAATAAAAGGCATTTAGAAAGTATCGAAGGAATGAATTAATTATTTTCATAGTAAGAAAAACATGGTCAGTGACAAGCTCTTTAACTGGGAAATTATTGTGGCATTGTCTATTAAGAAATAAGTGATTTCCAAATAAATGTTAAGTCTGATCTAAGTTAGACATGCCAATATATACATTAGCTTACTATGATAAAATGTCTAGCGTTTTTTTGGTAATTGATTATCTATAAGCTATTATATACTTATATCACAAAGTGTATTATAAAAACAAAACAAAATGAATTTAAGAAAAGAACTAGAAAATTCTTCAACAGCAATGTATTAGAAGATTTGGACAAACTCTTCCACTAAAGAAATAAAACAGCAAAAAACAAATAAATAACCCTGAATTATACACACATCATACGTTTTAAAGAATATATGAGATAATTTTTTTCTCATTCTTATCTAGGAAAGAAATAAGACATTGAGAAATTTCCCAGCTTATGTCCTGAATGGTGTCACATTGCTTTGGGAATTTTTCCACCATAAGAAGAAGACAGAGCAGCCTAAATGCCCTATGTGGTTTCTCATAGCTAGAGGCATGGAATAGATGGGATAGGTACCACCTCCCTCTGTGACAAGAGTTTAAAGTGCCTCACTCTACTAACGAATGTATGAATTGCAGGCTACTTTTGTCTAGGTGTCTCATAAAACAGTCTTCCTCTCCATATTAAGATAACATCATTCTAGTTTATCTAACTATTGTTACAAAATTTTTAAATAAAATATCCAGTAAACAATGAAGGATCATATGGCACACACAGAAAAAGACTACAGCATTATGAAAATAATTATGAAAATGAACAGCAAGATCAAACCAGTCAATCCTAAAGGAAATCAATCCTGAATATTCATTGGAAGGACTGATGCTGAAACTCCAGTACTTTGACCACCTGATGTGAAGAGCTGACTCATTGGAAAAGACACTGATGTTGGGAAAGATTGAGGGAAAGAGGAAAAGGGGATGACAGAGGATGAGATGGTTGGATGGCATCACTGACTCAATGGACATGAGTCAGAACAAACTCTGGGAGATAGTGAAGAACAGGGAAGCCTGGCAAGCTTCAGTTAGTGGGGTCACAAAGAGTCAGACATGACTTAGTAACTGAACAATAAGTTAGGAGAATAAGGAGAAATAAAATAACAACAGTAACAAACACATCAAGTTTGTAAAATTTAGGTTTATGAAAGCAAAATCAGCTTAGAAATTCTAAAAAAGAACTTAAATTTATAATCTACAAACATTATAAGTTGATTAAAGAGCCAAATACAAATTTTATAAGTAGAAAATATTGCATTGGTCACAAAGGAATTGAATTCCAAGGAATTGAATACTTTTTTCTGAGAGAATTTTGTAAAGACCAAAATAAATGGAAATCCAAAGGTGCAAAGTCTTGTGAATATGGTGGATGAATCAGAACTTCCCAGAGAAGCTGTAACAGATTTTGCCTGGTCAACAAAGAAATATGTGGTCTTGCATTATCCTGATGGAAGATTATGTGTTTTCTGTTGACTATTTATATTTTTCATTGAGTGCTGCTTTTAGTTGGTCTAACTGAGAATAGTACTTGTTGGGACTAATGAATTGGTTTTTCAGAAGGAGATTATAATAGAGGACTCCGTTTTAATCCCACCATATACATAGCATCGGTTTATTTGAGTGAAGCTGGCCTTTGGTGTACTTGTTGGTGGTTCATTTTACTTGCTCAAAATGATAACTTCCATTCCACATTATGATACTGTATCCATTTTTCATCACCCATTATAATTTGTTTTAAAGACAGGAGGTTTTCTTTACATTTAAGTAGAGAATCACCTGCAGAAATATGATCAAGAAGGCTTTTTTGCTTAACATATGTGGAACATAAACATCAAAATGATAAACATAACCAAGCTGGTACAAATTATCTTCAGCACTTGATGTAGATATTTTGAGTATATCAGCTATCTCCCACATGGTGTAATGTTTTTTCTCAATTAATGTCTTGATTTGATCACTATAAACTTCTTCTGACCTACCCAACCTTGGAGCATCCTCCAGCGATAAATCTCCAGAATGAAACTTCTCAAACCACTTTTGACAAATCAAATCAGTCACAGCACCTTCTCATACACTGCATAATTTTTCTTTTAGCATTTCAATTGCATTTTTACCTTTCTTGAAATAATAAAGCATAATATGCTGACAATGTTGGATTTTTTTCTTTCATCTTCAATATTAAAATGGCTAAACAAAAATTTACCAGTTTTGATAAACTTTAATGTACAGTTACAGACTTTATTTTGGGGGGCTCCAAAATCACTGCAGATGGTGACTGCAGCCATGAAATTAAAAGGCTCTTGCTCCATGAGAAAAAAGTTATGACCAACCTAGATAGCATATTAAAAAGCAGAGACATTACTTTGCAACAAATGTGCATCTAGTCAAACGTATGGTTTTTCCAGTAGTCATGTATGGATGTGAGAGTTGGATTATAAAGAAAGCTGAGCACCAAAGAAATGATGCTTTTGAACTGTGGTGTTGGAGAAGACTCTTGAGAATCCCTTGGACTGCAAGGAGATCCAACCAGTCCATCCTAAAGGATCAGTCCTGAATATTCACTGAAAGGACTGATGCTGAAGGTGAAACTCCAATACTTTGGCCACCTGATGTGAAGAACTGACTCTTTAGAAAAGACCGTGATAATGGGAAATATTGAAGGTGGGAGGAGAGGGGACGACAGAGGATGAGATGGTTGGATGACATCACTGATTCAATGGACATGAGTTTGAGTAAACTCTGGATGGACAGGGAGGACTGACGTGCTGCAGTCCATGGGGTTGCAAAGAGTCAGACACAACTGAGCAACTGAACTGAACTGAATGTACATTTATATGACAATTGTCACAAAACAGTCAAACAAATTTGCTTTGAATGAAGTTAAAAAGGCAACAAAGTGCTACTAGAGCAGGCTTATGGAGAAAAACAAAATGAAGTTTTTGGCCAACCCCATAAAAAAACCCTGAAATTAAGAATTAAATTGATGTCATTAAAACAGATGATACCCATAATAAAAAATAAGGCATAAACTGAGAAAGAGCCTAAAAGAAACATTATAGAATTAAAAGCAGAAAATAAAAATTTGAGATTAACACAAAAAGGTTTCTGCGAAACCCAGAAGGAAGAAACAAAGATAATTGGGCAGAAGCAGTATTTGAAGAAATAGTAGCTAAGAGATTTCTCTAAATATTGAGGCAAATCTATAGGTTTATGATCATCAAATGTCAAGCAAAGCAAATGGAACACTAGAATAATCCACAGATAGACAGTAGTGAAATTGAAGAAAATAAAAGACAAATCTAAAAATTATGTAGATGAAAAATTACAGATTGATTTGCAGTAATGAGAATTAGGTAACTGATACCATGAGTGCAAATAGGAACAATAAGCTACTAGGATTATATTTTATAAGTGATGAAACAAAGTAAAATCAATCTTAGAATTTTATACACATACATAAAATTAAAATAAATATACTTTCAAAAAATAGTAAGAAAATACATGTCTAATAACTTGTCTTAAGGTCAGTTCTGAAGGCATTTCTTCAGGCAAAGGAAAATGATTTTAGATGGAAGCTTAAAGATACAAAGAGGAAAAGAGAGAAAAGAAGGTGCTTAAGTATGTATTAGATTTTAAAACTTTGATACTTCAAGAGTGTGTGATAATATAATTATACACATTTATAATAACAATAAACATATTTATAATAATATATAATGGAAATAAAATATCTTCATAATCTTATGGTAGAGAATTATTCTAAAACAAGGAACAAAAGTTACCTTTACAAAAATGATTTATATGTTTAATACATCATTATTTAGATCATTTGCTTCTCAAAAGATACTATTCAGTTCAGTTCAGTTCAGTCGTGTCCGACTCTTTGCGACCCCATGAACTGCAGCACGCCAGGCCTCCCTGTCCATCACAACTTCCGGAGTTTACTCAATCTCATGTCTATTGAGTCGGTGATGCCATCCAACAATCTCATCCTCTGTTGTCCCATTCTCCTTCTGCCTTCAATCTTTCCCAGCATCAGGGTCTCTTCTAATGAGTCAGTTATTCGCATCAGGTGGCCAAGAATTGGAATTTCAGCTTCAGTCCTTCCAACAAATATTCAGGACTGATTTCCTTTAGGATGGACTGGTTGGATCTCCTTGCAGTCCAAGGGGCTCTCAATAGTCTTCTCCAACACCACAGCTCAAAAACATCAATTCTTCGGCACTAAGCTTTCTTTACAGTCCAACACTCACATCCATACGTGACCACTGGAAAAGCCATAGCTATGACTAGACAGACCTTCGTTGACAAAGTAATGTCTCTGCTTTTTAGTATGCTCTCTAGTTTGGTCATAGCTTTTCTTCCAAGGAGCAAGCGTCTTTGGATTTCCTGACTCCAGACACCATATGCAGTGGTTTTGGAGCCCAAGAAAATAAAGTCTGTCACTATTTTCAGTGCCATGATCTTAGTTTTCTGAATGTTGAGCTTTAAGCCAACTTTTTCACTCTCCTCTTTCACTTTCACCAAGAGGCTCTTTAGTTCTTCTCTTTCTGCCATAAGGGTGGCGTCATCTGCATATCTGAGGTTATTAATATTTCTCCCGGCAATCTTGATTCCAGCTTGTGCTTCACCCAGCCCAGCCTTTCTCATGATGTACTCTGCATATAAGTTAAATAAGCAGGGTGACACTATACAGCCTTGACGTACTCCTTTCCCGATTTGGAGTCAGTCTGTTGTTCCATGTCCAGTTCTAACTGTTGCTTCCTGACCCTCACACAGATTTCTAAAGATAGTCTTAAGGGACCAAAATTGCAAGTCAGAAAGCAGGAAAAGATACTTTCCATCCAGAAGCTAGCAAAGTTATACAAAGAATTAATAGACTCTGAATATTGATAAGAAAAAGCTCCAAAGAACTACCAACAAGAGACTCAAAGAAATGCTTTATGAATGAGTTAATCCATGGCTAAGAAAAATCTGAAAAAGTGTTCAAAATATACAAATAATTAGTGAGATACAGATTTAGGCCAAATCTTTCAGTTTGGCACGGATCACTAAGTCTAATGTCAAGAAGAATTTGAAACAACATGAATTGTTACATAACTTGAAGAATAATTTCACATACAAACTTTCTTTCTGCATTGGTAAATGAAGCTCAGCTAGAGAGACTTTCCCTGCCAACTCATGTTTCCGAGGACTCAGTTATCTATATGCCTTGTGGAAGCCTATAGTATGACACAGATATGGCAGAATATTCAAGTGTTATAAAGGCAATGCAGAGGAAGCAATAGATATGTATTCAAGATATCTATAATATACTGAACAGAGGGAAAAAGAAGAGAGATCTAAATGTGGAAAAATGAATCTGATAAGGAATAGGAAAAATAAATCCCAAGTTTATCCTCAGGAAAATAAGCCACTAGTGAAGAAATTTCTGAGAATTTAAGAGAGAATAGAATTATTTCTTCCACAAGTTCTGAAAGAAAGAAGCACTTATAATCAGAAGCATAAATAAAAGTATTTTGTGGTTAAAACCAGAGTTCATTTTTTTCTGTTTCATTGGTGGGATTTAAAAGCTATGGGGAAATATTTTATAAAAGGCTTTTCCATAAAATATTTTTCTATAAAACAATGAAGCAAAAAAGGTTCTTGTTTAAAATTAGAATTTCATTTTTATTCACTTTATAACTAGTAATAAGGAAAATATATTATTATAGACATGACTGTATTTTGATAATACTTCAAGCAGTTTTACATGTTCACAATAGGCAGTCTCATTTTCCTTTTTATTTATTCATGATTTTGATATTCCTTCTGCGGTCTTACAAATATAATACAATTACTATTCAACTTTTCTGTTCCATTCTATTTAATTTATTTCTTTCAAATAAATTATATATAGTTCAATTTTAAACTGAAGAATAAGACCATTCATTCAATGATACATATGACATTAATGGCTTGAAAAATAATTCTTTATGAAGAATAGTTTTTGCTTGAAACCTGATCTAACAAAAATTGTATCCAACAGAGAATTTGGTTAGCCACCCAAAGTAGTCAAGTTAATTTCAACTTTATGATTTGGCAAAATTGGAGTGCATACAACTGGACAATTTTATCATGATAAGTATATAGTCTGGGTTAATAGGGTACTGATATTTCAAGGTATATTATACCAAGTTCAGTGTTTCCTAACAAGTAAGTCATTCCTTGTAGGACTAGAATAAAAGGAAATAATTGTCAACAAGGCTTCCCTGATAGCTTAGTTGGTAAAGAATCTGCCTGCAATGTAGGAGACCTGGGTTCAATTCCTGGGTCAGGAAGATCTGCTGAAGAAGGGATAGGCTACGCACTCCTGTATTCTTGGGCTTCCCTTGTGGCTCAGCTGGAAAGGCTACCCACTCCAGTATTCTGGTCTACAGAATTCCATGGACTGCATAGCCCATGGAGTTGCAAAGAGATGGACACGACTGAGCAACTTCACTCACTCGTTACCTAACATTTACCAAGACATTGTTCTAAGTAGTTGATTTATCTAATCTTCACATCTGTGAGTAGACGTTTAATGATCCTAACGTTTTTTTTCTAATTATGGTACCCTCACATAAGGAAGAATTAAATAATTGAAGTTTCACCAGACATCTTGCAATCAGACAGAAACTTTCCCGAATGCAATAAGGACACAAAAAGAGGAGTTTAGTTTCATAAACACAATTGGTGAGAAGAAAGAAAACACCCTATCTTTGGACATTCTGTAAAGCAATTGTCTTAAAAAGATACATGCTGACAAAGAGCCTTCATAGCATGGGAAATGAAGGCATGGACTATATTACCAGCAAGACTCATGGCTTGCTGCTTTACCTGGTTTGATTTCGAAGGCACACTATTGAGAAGATTCTTCACAAGTGATTTAAACTCTCATTTTTTTCCCCATTTTTATGAAAAGATGGTACCTAACTCTTAGAAATATTGTGAAGATACGATGTTTTAAAATACTTATGACTACACCTGGCCTTTAGTAAATTCTCCATAAGCTGCAGATATTATTACAGTGAAGAGCTGTTGAAATGCTTTTATGTTAAGATAGGCACCATTTCACCCAGTTTATAAATATACATTATGATTACTTTGAGAAAGGTACTGCTTATATAAAATCACATGGGTTTAATTTTCATAGATATTATTCAAGCATGAGAAAAAAAAAAAAATGTCTCATGACCCATCAGGCTACTTATGCTCTAGTTTTACATTCACCTACAAACTAAGTGTCCTTGAGGTTGAACTTAAATATATGTATGTTAAAAAAAAAAAAAAAAGGCCATGACTTTGGAAAGCAGTATGAAAATTCCTTAAAAAAACAAAAAATGCAGCTATCATATGACTGCAATCCCACCCTTGAGCATATATCTGGAGAAAAAAAAAACGGTCAAAAGGATACATGTATCCCAATGTTTGTTGTAGCATTGTTTACGATAGCCAAGACAAGGAAACAAACTAAATGCTCACTGACATATGAATAGAAAAAGATGTTGTACAAACATTTAAAGGACTACTCAGCCATTAAAAAGAATGAAATGATGCCACTTGCAGCACATGGATGGACCTAGAGACTGTCATATTGAGTAAAGTCGGACAGAGAAAGACGAATATCACACGGTATCATTTACACGTGAAATCTAAAAAAGTTGATACAAATGAACTTATTTGCAAAATATAGACAGACTCACAGACTTACAGAATGAATTTATTGTTACCAGCAGTCTGAGATGTGCATGTTGTCTCTCTGACCCTCCTCACAGCACCAACTGTCTGGTTGTTCACACTGTCCACACTGTTCACTGAACCGAGGGTAGGCAAGGTGCAAGCTAAGAGTTTGGAAGGAAACTCGGGAGCCATAGTGACTGCGGACATGTTTATTCTCTCCTGGCTGATGCAACAGCTGTAGTAACAGCCATAGCATAACCGAACACAACACAGTCTTTCCCCTAGCTGACACAGAAGCCGGAACAGTATTCTCTCTTGGCTGATGAAGCAGCCATAGCGGTAGACATGCTACATTCTCTCCTCATGGCTGACCCAACGGACACAGCCGTGATGCAGCAGTAATTCTGCGGCTTTTTAGGTGCAGCGAATGTTTCCCTACAGCACAAGGTAGCTTGTGACCAAGAAAGTACCAATTGGTGTGCATGCGCAGTGCCATAAGTGAGCTCAGCTGTTACATAATCATTATTTACAAAAAGTGGGGCAAGAGAGCCTGATAATGCCATCTTGGCTAATTTGCTCACTCCCCACACATGCACATATTGCTATGTTTACAATGGATTGCCAACAAGGACCTACAATATGGCACACAGAACTCTGTTCAATGTTATATAACAGCCTAAATGGGAAAATAATTTAAAAAAATAATACACGCATGTACATGGCTTCCCAGGTGGTGCTGCTGCTACTAAGTCACTTCAGTCGTGTCTGACTCTGTGCGACCCCATAGATGGCAGCCCACCGGGCTCCCCCATCTCCGGGGTTCTCCAGGCAAGAACACTGGAGTGGGTTGCCATTTCCTTCTCCAATGCATGAAAGTGAAAAGTGAAAGTGAAGTCGCTCAGTCGTGTCTGACTCCTAGCGACCCCATGGACTGCAGCCTACCAGGCTCCTCCATCCATGGGATTTTCCAGGCAAGAGTACTGGAATGGGTTGCCATTGGTGCTAATGGTAAAGAACTTGCCTACCAATACAGGAGACACAAGAGATGTGGGTTTGATACCTGGGTTGGGCAGAAATGGCAAACCACTCCAGTATTCTTGCCTGGAGGATGGACAGAGCAGCCTGGCAGTCTACAGTCCATGTGGGTGCAAAGAGTCAGACATGAATGAAGTGACTTAGCAGGCACAGGCATACATGTATGACTGAGTCACACTGTTGTACAACCGAAACTACCACAACATTGTTAATCACTCCAAGATAAAAAGTTTAAAAAAAGGCTTGGAACATAATCACTTTTCTGTCTCTAAAAAGTTGTGAAAAAATCAATGAAATGTTGAAGTAATCAAGTATCTTTGCCCCTGTATAATTTATTGGTATAAACATCATACATGATTTGAGAAAATGTTATATTATGATCTAAAGACCTAAATGCATAAAATACTGAATCATCTTGCTAGCTCTAGCAATTTATTTAAAGTATATGATCACTTATAGATGGAATTCAGTGTAGTAATCTGGGGTGAGAAATTGCATAGAAGTATGAGAAAGACAATCCCACATGAGGAGTTTGCTGTGAACACTCATTCCTTAGTCAAGGTAAAGCAATCAGCTAATCAACACCCATTTCCTGTATGTTAACTGTGTGCTCAGTGGCCTGTTAAAAGCTGTTACAGATATAAGGAAAGAAAGTTAATCTGTGTTCATTCCTTCAGTTTATCTCTGGGAAACCCTATCATGTTAATGCAAGAGGCATTGCTCTGTCTTTAATAAACTGAAAAAAAATCACCATTTTTAAAGATACAGTCAGACAGACAGAGCTAAATGAATGAACTATTCATTCCACACAGTGAAAGAGAATTTGAACTTTTCCCGCTGAAAAAGACTTTAGTATTGTTTGCCTAATTAAAACAATTCAGGTAAGAGAGATTGCTATTAGTCATAATGCACTGCTATTATTGATAAAACTGAAACTGGGATCTGGAGCATTTGCCTTCACTATGAAATTTTGCCGAGTTAGAGTCTCTCTAAGATGTTAGAGCAAATGGATGTGAGGAATGGGGCATTGAACACTGACTGTTCATTTTGGCAGCTCTTCACACCATCAGAAGACTGGGCTTCAGCTATGCAAATCCAGAAACAAATTTAAACAATTCATCCAGAATTAATTAGGCCATTGGGGATTGACTGAGCTAACCAAAACCACAGGATACTTTTGTTTATCCTGAAATACCAATTTATTCATTTACAATTGGGAAAGCATCAGGTTTAGTAAGTAGTGTCAGCTGTGAGCCTGGGAATCTCCCTTGTAACGCACAGGTCAAAAGCGTCTCAAGACTGATGAATAGAAAATTACAAAAAAGGGAGCTGGCTATTCTCAATCCACTCAAGCACTAATCAGCTAATGAAGTGCCCTTTTCAACTCCAAAGACACTTCTGTCTAGAGAGCCTTTCTTTTTCTTGTCACTTTCAAGTTTATTGGCAAATTCTTAGTTCTTGTCCTTCGTTTTTTTTTTAACACCATGGATATCACCATGTGCTTGCAACTAGAGCATTAACTCAGATAAGCTATGAAAGAATTAAACTATTAGAGCCATCTTCACATGAGCAAATATTCCCATTATTTGTGGACTTAGCAACTACACACATAGACCAAATCTGACCCACCACCTGCTTTTATAAAGTTGTATTAGAACACAATCATACCCATTCATTACTACTGTCTGTGCTATTATCATCTAAGGCTGATTTTAGCTATATAGGCAGAGTTGAGCAGTTGCTATAGAAAACTTATGGTATGCAAATTCTAAAATATTTACACTGCTCCTTCGTAGAAAGTTACCTAGCAAATTGAAACAGTGTTTTGCTAGTTTACTTTCCTTCAACATGCTTTAGTTATTTCAGTGTCATCCCTTGGATTCTGCTCATTCTCTAGGTCAGAACACTAACGGGAACTGAAATATTGCCTGTCGTATCAGTAAACAAAGAATGTTTGCAGCCATGAAGGCATTACATCAGGGCTGCCCTGACAGTAAGCCCTGAGAAAGCTCAAAGTGTAGAAAAACAGGCTGCCCACTGCCAAGACCGCCTAGCAGTCAGCTGCCGTAGCCATCACCAAGAATGCACCCTGAGGAAACGCAGGATGAAAACACAGAATACTGGCCCCAGAGAACTGAGGTGCATACCAAAGGAATGCTTTCAGTGAGCCTAGACACTTATATCTTCCCATACAGAGAAAAGCACTGAATTCCTTAACTTCAGATATCTGGTTTTCTTTTATTCAGTTGTGTTCAATCGCTCAGTCATGTCCGACTCTTTGTGACCCCATGGACTCTAGCATGCCAGGCCTCCCTGTCCATCGTTAACTCCTGGAGTCTACTCAAACTCATGTCCATTGAGTCGGTGTTGCCATCCAGCCACCGCATCCTCTGTCGCCCCCTTCTCCCCCTGCTTTCAGTCTTTCCTGGCATCAGGGTCTTTTCTAATGAATCAGTTCTTCATATCAGGTGGCCAAAGTATTGGAGCTTCAGCCTCGGCATCAGTCCTTCCAATGAATATTCAGGTCTGATTTCCTTTAGGAAGGACTGGTTGGATCTCCTTGCAGTCCAAGGGACTCTACAGTCTTCTCCAACACCACAGTTTAAAAGCATCAATTCTTTGGCGCTCAGCTTTCTATAGAGTCCAACTCTCACACCCACACATGACTACTAGAAAAACCATAGCTTTGACTAGATGGACCTTTGTTGATAAAGTAATGTCTCTGCTTTTTAATATGCGGTTTAGGTTGGTTATAATTTTTCTTCCAAGGAGCAAGCATCTTTTAATTTCATGGCTGCAGTCACCATCAGCAGTGATTTTGGAGCCCAAGATAATAAAGTCTGTTACTGTTTCCAATGCTTCCCCATCTATTTGCCATGAAGTGATTGGACCAGATGCCATGATCTTAGTTTTCTGAATGTTGAGTTTTAAGCTAACTTTTTCACTCTCCTCTTTCACTTTCATCAAGAGGTTCTTTAGTTCTTCTTCATTTTCTGTCCTAAGGGTGGTGTTATCTGCATATTGAGGTTATTGATATTTCTCCCGGCAATCTTGATCCCAGCCTGTGCTTCATCCAGCCCAGCATTTCTCATGATGCACTCTGCATATAAGTTAAATAAGCAAGGTAACAATATACAGCCTTGACATACTCCTTTCCCTATTCGGAACCAGTCTGTTGTTCCATGTCCAGTTCCTGACCTGCATACAGATTTCTCAAGAGGCAGGGCAGGTGGTCTGGTATTCCCATCGCTTTAAGAATTTTCCAGAGTTTGTTGTGGACCACACAGTCAAAGGCTTTGGCATAGTGAATAAAGCTGAAGTAGATATTTTTCTGGAACTCTCTTGCTTTCTTGACTGCTTTTCTTCTATTTTTATTATTTTATTTATCCTTTTATTCAATTTTTATTCTTTATTAATAGCAATTTTTTGTAACCCCTGAGCATTACAAGGGAGACTACCTGTTTTTTATTGCAAATGCTTCTATATATCCTGGCTCCTTCCTCTTGCTTTTTTGGAGCACTCTGAGAATTTTTTGAGATGGTGTGTCTCCTGGGCTTGAAGTCTTAAAATGTCCGCTGAATAAAGCATAACTCTCAACTTCTAGGTTGTGCATTTTTTTGTTCGGTCGACACTAAGCATAAACTAATTACACAAAAAATATGTGAAAATTCTGCCCATTTATACATAGGTGAGTTTGTAAACCTCCAGTGTATTTTTTATCTTTGAGTCCTCTGTAAATAACAAATGGATTTTTGTTAAAACTACAACAGTTGTGACTTTGAGGATTCAGTGCAAAATGTAAATGTGTAAATTTGTCTTATCCAAATGCAATTTCTTAGTCCCTGATGGTGGCATCCTACTGGGTCTATATTCTCCAAGTTTATCATGTAGGACAGTGATCACTTCTCCCCTATTCTTCTAAACAAAATACTGATTCTCTGGGCATATTTCTCAGCCAGAAGAAATGCCATCTGATTTTGGCATGTAAGTCATTCACAGTACTAGTCTGTGAACAAGCTTCATTACCAAGAGAATATTTGCATTTTAATAGGAAACATTTTAATGCCAATGTGTCTTTAACAAAAAAAAAAAAATGCTTAATAGAAATGCTTTGAGAAGGGAAGATTGTCAACTCTGCTACCACTTACTTTCTAAGAAATCAGAGGAACCTAGATCTGTCTAGGACTGCCTTCATGCTTTTCTCAGTTTGACTAAACCATTAAACAAAAACCTATCTGTATTATAAGCCTCTCATCTCCCTCTCTTAGAAAAATTTGCAATTATAAATGATTTCTCTGCCCCTTTGAGACGTAAACCTTCTCCAAGCTTGTTCTGGGTTTTATAACCTATGAATGTCTTTCTCAAGGTCCTAGGAGGTTCCCTTTGGTAATCAAGGAAGATAGTACCCTGATCTCAGTATCTGTGAGAGTGTAACAGTTTAAATCCAATATGTGCCAGTTAACAGACACACCATGTCCGAATCCAGTTCAGTGGAGTTAAGCTCAATCTCTCCTGCTCTTGCCACAGTCTTCATAAAGTCTTCATTTCCTTTGTAACTTGTCTGGTGTAGTTTTTCATTAACAATCGAAAATCAGATTCTCTCATCTAAAAATTGCCAATATTTGCTCACTTTTGCTCAGTCTCATTCATGTTTGAGTTTACAAAATATTAATGAATGGATGGGTAACATTGATATAATTCTAGAGAGGACTAGACTGAAGAAAAAACAGAGATTTTCTTGGTTTATTTGTACCTCTCACAAAATGAAAATTCACAACTTAAAAATCTTTATAAATCTATGATTGTTGCCATACAATAATAGTTCCTTATCACTTGCAAAGCTTGGAATGGCTTTTCTCTGTATATGAATGTAGTTTTAATTACTTTAAATATGTATGTCTCAGGATTTTCCAGCCATAATTTAAAATAATATTACTACCTTGAAATTACAAATCCCATGTAAATGCAGCACAAGCGGAAGCTCTTTGGTAAATTAAACACCTAAGAACTCATATCTGGGTCACTTATCTTCATCATCAAAACAAAGAAGAGATGTGAGCAATTTTACAATGAATAAGAACTGTGCATGAATGTTCTGTATATTGATTGCTAAAATTAGTGTACTAGATTTAAATTATACAATTTGAAAATGCATTTATACAAATTGGAACTTGTATACTTTAATTGAAATTCTAAATGTGTAGATCTCAGAACTGCCAAGGCACACTTGATTATTTGAGAAAAGAAGTACTGTGCAATAAACGTCAGAATCTACATTTTGAAGCTTTTCTCATGCAAAAATTTCAGTTTTTGTGTCAATTCAACAATGTTTCTTAATTTTGTGAAAATTTTACTGGCTACTATATCTTTATCCTGCTCTTTTGAAAAAATTTTAAAATAGTACTGACTAGAAATATTAAATACCATTGTTTTTGAAAGAAACTTTGAAGCAAACCTGAAAGGGTTTTTAGTAATCCTTAAATAATAACAGTCTAAACTATAGCATTGTATGAAATACAAGTAAAACAGATATTTCCTGGTTAAGCAAATAAAAAAGTGAATCAAACCCATATACTGATCAATTCCAGCATCTGAAATATATACATTTTATAATAAAGTGTCAAATATTCTTATTTTTATATTTAGTCTGAGCTTTGTATTATTAATTTTATGTTGTTAAGTGTTATTACTCTGCATTAAAATACACACTTTTATCAGATGACATTTGTTTATATGTCTAAATTATTATTTTGAGAATATATTTTTATGCTTGTTTTAAATTCATGAAGAAACAATTTATAACAGGTTTTGTTTATATATTAACAGGTGGGAAAAAATAGAAATGAAGAAAATAAAAAGAAAAGAGTTTGTATAGCTGATTCAGTGGAAGAAATGTACAGAATAAACAACACCAAATAAAAGATACTAACACCAGACAATAATACTATACACACAGACATACACAATTATAGCATGGGCTCCCCTGGTTGCTGAGATAGTAAAGAATTTGCCTGCAATGCAGGAGACCCAGGTTGATTCCTGGGTTGGAAAGATTCTCTGGAGAGGTGTATAGCTGCCCGCTCCAATATTCTTGCTTGGAAAATTCCATGCACAGAGGAGCCTGGTGGGCTACAGTCCATGGGTTTGCAAAGAGTTGGACACTACTAAGTGAATAACACTTTCACTTTCAACCCTGTTGAACATAGATGTGAGAGCCCTCAAAAAAAATATAGAGAATCTGATACCAAAATACATTAAGAGGAAGGATCAGACACCATGATCAAGAGAGCTTAATTTCAAACATTCAAGAATGGTTCAACAGTCAGTTCAAGAATGGTTCAACAGTGTTATTAACAAACTATTAAGTAAAATAACAAAATAAAGAATAAAAATCATATAATCACCTCAATAGATACAGGAAAAGTGACAAAAAGTCAAGCTTACTCTCAACAAAGTGGGTGTAGAGGGCACATACCTCAACATAATAAAGATCATATATGAAAAGCCTACACCTAATATCATACTCAATGGTAAAAAGCTGAAAGATTTTCCTTAAAGATCAGCAACAAGACAAGCATGTCCACTACTGCCACTTTATTTCAACATAGTAGTGGAAGTCCTAGGCAGAGCAATCAGGAAAGAAAATAAACATAAGTTATACAAATTAGAAATAAGTATGAAAAACTGTCACTATTTATATATGACATAATATTATATGTGGGCTTCCTTGATAGTTCAGCTGATAATGAATCCACCTGCAATATAGGAGACCCTGGTTCAATTCCTGGGTTGGGAAGATCTGCTGGAGAAGGGATAGACTACCCACTCCAGTATTCTTGGGCTTCTCTGCTGGCTCAGTTGGTAAAGAATCCACCTGCAATGTGGGAGACCTTGGTTCAATCCATAGGCTGGGAAGATCTCCTGGAGAAGGGAACCCACTCCAGTATTCTGGCCTGAAGAATTCTATGGAATGTATAGTCCATAGAGTCGCAAATAGTCGGGCATGACTGAGCTATTTTCACTTTCACTTTTCACTAATATTATATGGAGAAAATGCTGATAACTCCACTAAAAAATTATTAGAACTAATAAACAAATTCAGTAAAGTTGCAGAATACAAAATCAATATGCAAAAGTGTGTCACATTTCTATGCACTTATAATAAGCTAGCAGAAATTAAGAAATCTGAATTACAACTGAATCCAAAAGAACACAAACCAAGACTGTAATTAGCCAAAGAAATGAAAGACCTGCACACTGAAAATTATGACATTAATGAAATATATTTAAGAAGACACAAATAAGTGGGAAGATACCCCATTCTCATGGATTGGAAGAAATAATGTTTATAAAATGTCCACACTGCCTAAGAAATCTACAGATTCAATGAGGTCACTATTAAAACACCAAAGGAATTTTTCCCCAAAACAGAAAAAGCAATCTTAAAATTTGTATATAACCACAAAGACTCCAAATAGCTAAAGTAATCTTCAGGAGGAGGAACAAATCTAGAGACATCTCACTCCCTGATTTGAAACTAAACTACAAAGCTATAGTAATGAAGACAATACAGCATTGGTGTAAAAACAGACATATAACTCAATTACACAGAAGAGAAAGCACAGAAATAAACCATTAGCTTTATTGCCAATTATTTCAACAGAAGACCCAAGATTATGTGATGTATAAAATGCATTCCCTTCAATAAATTGTGTCAGAAAATTGGACAGCCACATGCAAAAGAATTAATTTAGATCACTACCTCCCACCATAAGGAAAATTAACTCAAAATGGATTAAAGACTTGAATGTGAGACTTGGAACCATAAAAATGCATAGAGGAAAATATTGGTAATTACCCCCTCCTTGACATAGGTCTTTGCAATGATTTTTTTTAATCTGACACCAAGAGCAAAAGTAAAAATATGGGTCTGTATCAAGCTAAAAAGCCTCTGGACAACAAAAGAAGCCAGCAACAAAGTGTAAGGTATATACCAAAAGGGAAAAATATCCATAAATCATAAATCTGATAAGGGATTATTAGATATATGAAATCATATATCTGATATCAAAAATATAAAATTACTCATACAACTCAATAGCAAACGAAATGATTTTTTTAAAATGGTCATAAAATCTGAATAGACATTTTTCTGAAGAATACTTATTGGTGGTCAACAGGTACGTGGAAAGGTGCTCTTTATCATTAAGCATCAGAGAGATTCAAGCAATTCAGAGCAATTCAAGCACAATGAGATACCAGTGCATACCTGTTAGAATGGTTATTGTAAAAAACAAAAAAATAAAATTAAATTAAATTAGAAAGGCATATATATGTATATAAACATATATGTATATTAATATGTGTAAACAAATGGTATATATACATGTGCTGGGCTGTACTTAGTCGCTCAGCTCACTCCTGTCAGAGTCTTTGCGACCCTATGGACTGCAGCCCGCCAGGCTCCTCTCTCTATGGGGATTCTCCAGGCGAGAATACTGTAGTGGATTGTCATGCCCTCCTCCACGGGATCTTCCCAACCTAGGGCCTGAACCCAGGTCTTCTGCATTGCAGGCAGATTCTTTACCATCTGAGCTACCAGGGAAGCTCCAGAATACTGGAGTGGGTAGTTAATCCCTTTTCCAGGGGATTTTCCCAATCCAGGAATTGAATTGGGGTCTCCTACATTACAGGTGGAATTTTTTTTTTTTTTTTTTTTTTTACCAGCTGAGCTACCAGGGAAGCCCGAATATGTTTAAATATATATGTATATATAAACGTACAAAGAACAGATCGGTGGTTGCTAGTGGCTGGGGTAAGTGTGGGAGAAATGGGTATACTTGCTTTGTGTTTCTTTTTAGCTTAAGTAAATTTAATTTTTAAAAAATTCTCCAAAAAAAATGCAGTAGTGAAAATATCTTGAGAGGAATCTTACAAATCCATTGGCTTGTTTTATTCTACTGCTGCTGCTGCTAAGTCACTTCAGTCGTGTCCGATTCTGTGCGACCCCATAGACGGCAGACCACCAGACACCACCGTCCCTGGGATTCTCCAGGCAAGAACACTGGAGTGGGTTGCCATTTCCTCCTCCGATGCATGAAAGTGAAAAGTGAAAGTGAAGTCGCTCAGTCGTGTCCAACTCTTAGCGACCCCATGGACTGCAGCCTACCAGGCTCCTCCGTCCATGGGATTTTCCAGGCAAAAGAGTCCTGGGGTGGGGTGCCATTGCCTTCTCCGTTTCTATTGCTACCCTATCCTTTGATGCAAGTAATACTCAAAATAAAAGGTAATTCTTATCCTTTTGTATGTGCGTCCCTGCTTTAAAAAAGTTTTAAGACTCGGCAACCAGTGCTGCATGGTCCAGCAGCATCTTTGGGACTGGTTCAAGGCTCAATGCAGGCATGGCCATGTGGTCATATGTGTTTGTCATCATTCTCAAGAGCTCTGTGGTAGGCATGTTAGATTGGGGAAACATAAGAAATAGCTAATGACTTAACTTAGAATCTCAGGTCTGCAACTTAACAGTTTATCTGGAAAAAGGTAATAAGGGAAGTCATTATGTATAAGGCACAAAGAGGGACTATTAACATTGACAAAGAAACATTTCAGTCAAGACACGGTCCCATTCTGTTTAACAGAGGAATGTGTCAGCTCTTGTCCCTGGGAGCATCCTTCTGGACCCAAGCATCCAGTGTCATCTTTGTGATTCTGGGTTTTCATATAACTTAGAGGCCTCTCTCCCATACTTCATCTCATGCCTCAGTATCAGATTTCTGCTTTATAACCTCTGTTTTGACTCAGTTGAGGTATCTGTTTCAGTTTTGTATGAATAGATTTAAAGGTAACAAAACAAGTTTATAGATAATGGGGGATACTGCATGAGCATTTCAGTTTACTAGAGAGATATAACTAAATAGACATGTTTCTAATCACTGTTAAAAAGTTAAAAATATATCAACTGATATATACTTATTTAATTGCTTATTATCAGAAAAGAATAGCAGAAATATTTTTAAATTATGTGAAGATATTTTGTTAGTAATACTCTTTTCATGAAAATTTAATAAACCTATACAGGTTTTATTTTATTTTTGAATTTACTCTATAAAGCGTGTCACATCAAATTCTCTAAGTGCATATTTGCTAGCATTTTATTTACTTCAGAAAATAGCAATACAAATGAAAACACAGAGCACAATGTTTCCCAAGTACTTCTTAATTATCAATTTAATATTAAACAACTCAGATATTAAACTCACCATTTTATTAAAATAACAACCCAGGAACACACTAAGATCCATAACTAATTCCTCTTATGCTCATAAAAACAAAGTTTTATAATTAGAACAGTTAAAAGCAGAGTGCTTTTATATAATCCACATTTTTATTCATCAAAATTCTAGTTTTGTAGTTTTAAAAAGCAAGAATTTGCTATATTATCATGAAAACATAAACTTCCATGTAGTAATTTCCTCAGAAGTACAAATAAAATTTGGAGAGAGGAAAAAAAAAATAGCAATAATGTAATTTTCCACCAAAACATATTGCATAATCAGATTTTAATATGTTGCTAAGAAATACTTATACAAATTGTGCTTCTAAGAAAAGTTTGTTTGTTTGTTTTCTTTTTTTAAGTCAAAAGAGACATCTCAAAATGGGCTATGGAGAGATCCTAAACTTACTTCCTCCCAGGAACACAAGTCTTCAAGTACAATGGAACACTTAAAAGAGACTTGAAAACTGGATGAACAGAACCTCTACAACAAAGAATAAAAGGAAAGCACTGAAATGTAAAATGAAGACAGAGATACGTGCTAGCCACTGGGGGGGGGGGGGGGAAATCCACACCCAACCTACAGCAATCCACAATTGGGAGAGGGTCAGAAACATATGGACTTTTTCAATCTGAGGATCAAAGGATTTAAGCTCCACATCAGACACCCTAACTTATAGGTCTTGCTCAAAAGAAGTGAACCCCAGATTTAAAAAAGCAAAGAGGAACACACCCTGGAAAAGCATATTATGGTAGGGAATTAAAAACAAACAAATAAACAAAAAACACTCCTAAAGACTGTGTACAGCTCAAACTGAAAGTCAGCACAAACACACCAGAATAAAAAGAGCACAGACCACGGGTGCAGGGAACCCACGTACTAATATTGAAGTGTCTTACAGAGAGATGGAAAAGAGTCAGAATGTTCCCAATGGAGCAGTCACTGGCAGGAGCCATTTATTTCAACTCAGGCTACCTTGCTAACACCAGGGCTAGCCAGTGCAATATTGGAATTCTCCATTTATCCTACTAGTACTAGAGGGCATTCCTGGCTTGGGTGAGAGCCCCTGAAAATTGGCCAGGCCTCACAGTCAGCTAATGATACCTATACCCACCATTTCCCCACAGCAGCCTCAGCTGGAATGCTTGGCCAGGGTGGACTGGTGACTTTGCCCTTCTGAGCTACACAAGATACCTCCTGAACAAGGCCACTGCTTCAAGACTGATACTCCTAATACATAGAAAGAAATAAAGGGAATTAAGCAAAATGAGGAGACAGAGGAACAAGTTCCAGTTAAAAGAGCTTATTGAAGTGGGGGAGTGCTAAATGAGCAGAGAAAAGCACTCCATCTGATATGGAGTTCAAAGTTATAGTCATAAAGATGCTAATTAAACTTGGAAGAAGAGTGGATGAATACAACAAAAACTCTAAAAAAGAGGCAGAAAATATAAGAAACTACCAAACAAAAGTTAAAGCAGAATGAAAAATAAACTCAAGGGGTTCAACATCAGAGTGAATGAAGTAGACGAATGAATCAGTGATCTGGAAGAAAAAACAATGAACCTCACCCATACAGAGAAGCAAAATGGAAAATGAATTTAAAGAAGGAAGATAATTAAGTGACCTTTGAGACAATATAAAGCAAAATAACATTTGTATGATAGAAGTCCCAAAAGGAGAAGAAATAAATGGTCAGAAAGGTTATTTGAAGAAATAGTAGCTTAGAAGTTTTGCCATCTGGGAAAGGAAACAGATATTTAGACCCAGGAAGCTTGAGAGCTCCTAATGAGATGAATCCCAAATGATACACATCCAGACACATTGTAATTAAAATGGTAGAAGTTAAGGATAAAGAGAATCCTAAAAGCTGCCAGAGAAAAATAACTAGCTCTGTAGAAGGGAAAACCCCATAAACCTATCAGCAGGTTTTTAGTGCTAACTTTCCTGGCCTAAGGGAATGATGTGACAAATTGCTGAAAGGAAAATCTTCCAACCAAGGATCCTCTATCTGATAAGGTTATCATTCAGAACTGAAGGAGAGATCAGAGTTTTCCAGGTAAGCACAAGTTAAAGGAGTTCATCACCAGGAAAATATCTCTAAAAGAAAAATTAAAGAAACCTTCTTTAATCTGAAAAGAAATGGAACTAATTGCATAAGAAAATATATGAAAGTAAAACTTTCTCTGGAAAAAGGGTAAATGTATAGTAAAGGTAGTGAATCAATTACTTGTGAAGCAAGAATGATGGTTAAAACACAAAAGGAATAAAAATAACAGAAATCACAATAATTAGTAAGGGGATGCATGAAATAAAAAGATGTAAAATGTGTCATCAAAGTATAAAACAAGGGAGGAGTGATAAAAAGATTTATCTTTGGAATGTGTATGAATTTCAGTTCAGTTTAGTCATTCAGTAGTGTCCAACTCTTTGCTACCCCTTGGACTGCAGCACCCCAGGCTTTGCTGTGATAAGAATTTCAGTTGCTATCACTTAAAGCATGCTGCTTATTACAAACAATGCCATATATACAGTTCAGTTCAGTTCAATCACTCCGTTGTGTCCCTCTCTTTGCAACCCCATAGACTGTAGCATGCTGGGCTTCCCTGTCCATCACCAACTCCCAGAGCTTGCTCAAACTTATGTCCATTGAGTCAGTGATGCCATCCAACCTTCTTATACTCTGCAGTCCCGTTCTTCTCCCGAATTCGATCTTCCCCAGCATCAGGGTCTATTCCAATGAGTCAGTTCTTTGCACCAGGTGGCCAAAGCATAGGAGATTCAGCTTCAACATCAAAACTTTCAATGAATATTCAGGACTGATTTCCTTTAGGACTGACTGGTTTGATCTTGCAATCCAAGGGAATCTCAAGAGTCTTCTCCAACACCACAGTTCAAAAGCATCAATTCTTCAGTGCTCAGCTTTTTTAATGGTCCAACTCTCACATCCATTCAAGACTGCTGGAAAAATCATACCTTTGACCAGACAGAAATTTTTTGACAAAGTAATGTCTCTGCTTTTTAATATGCTCTCTAGTTTGGTCATAGCTTTTCTTCCAAGGAACTAGTGTCTTTTAATTTCATGACTGCAGTCACCACCTGCAGTGATTTTGAGGCCTAAGAAAATTAAGTCCGTCACTGTTTCCAATGTTTCACCATCTATTTGCCATGAAGTGATGGGACCAGATGTCCTGATTTTTGTTTTTGAATGTTGAGTTTTACACCAGCTTTTTTCACTCTCCTCTTTTGCTTTCATCAAGAAGTTCTTTTTTCTTCTTTACTTTCTGCCATAAGGGTGGTGTCATCTTCATACGTGAAGTTAATGATATTTCTCCCGGCAATCTTGACTCCAGCTTGTGCTTCATATAGCCTGGCATTTAACATGATTTACTCTGCATATAAGTTAAATAAGCAAGATGACAAAATACAGCCTTGGCATATTCCTTTCCCGATTTGGAACCAGTCCGTTGTTCTATGTCCAGTCCTAACTGTTGCTTCTTGACCTGCATACAGATTTCTCAGTAGGCAGGTCAGGTGGTCTGGTATTCCCATCTCTTTCAGAACTTTCCACAGTTTATTGGATCACACACAGTTTGTGTGATTCACACAGTCAAAGGCTTTGGCATAGTCAATAAAGCAGAAGTAGGTGTTTTTCTGAATTCTTTTGCTTTTTCTGTGATTCATTGGATGTCAGCAATTTGATCTCTGGTTCCTCTGCCTTTTCTAAATCCAGCCTGAACATCTGGGAGTTCTCAGTTCACATACTGTTGAAGACTGGCTTGGAGAATTTTGAGCATTATCTTGCTAGGGTGTGAGACGAGTGCAATTCTGCAGTAGTATGAACATTCTTTGGCATTGCAGTTCTTTGGGATTGGAATGAAAAATGACCTTATCCTTCCCTGTGTCTACTGCTGAGTTTTCCAAATTTGCTGGCATATTGACAGCTGCACTTTCACAGCATCATCTTTAGGATTTGAAACAGCTCAACTGCAATTCCATCACCTCCACTAACCTTGTTCATAGTGATGCTTCCTAAGGCCCACTTGACTTCACTTTCCAGGATGTCTGGCTCTAGGTGAGTGATCACACCATTGTGGTTTTCTGGGTCATTAAGATCATTTTTGTATAATTCTTCTGTGTATTCTTGCCACCTCTTCTTAATATTTTCTGCTTCTGTTAGGCCCATACCATTTCTGTCCTTTATTGAGCCCATCTTTGATTGAAATGCTCCCTTGGTATCTCCAATTTTCTTGAAGAGATCTCTAGTCTCTCCCATTCTATTGTTTTCCTCTATTTCTTTGCACTGATCACTGAGAAAGGCTTTCTTCTCTCTCCTGCCTATTCTTTGGAACTCTGCATTCAGTGGGTATGTCATCCCCTTTCTCCTTTGCCTTTTGCTTCTCTTCTTTGCACAGCTATTTGTAAGGCCTCCTCAGTCAACCATTTTGCTTTTATGCATTTCTTTTTCTTGGAGATGGTCTTTGTCACCACCTCCCGTACAATGTCACGAACCTCCATCCAGAGTTCTTCAGGCACTGTCTATCAGATCTAATCTCTTGAATCTATTTCTCACTTCCACTGTATAATCATAATGGATTTGTTTTAGGTCATACCTGAATGGTCTAGTGGTTGTCTCTACTTTCTTTTATTTAAGTCTGAATTTAGCAATAAGGAGTTCATGATCTGAGCCACAGTCAGCTCCCGGTCTTGTTTTTGCTGACTGTATAGAGCTTCTCCTCCTTCCACTTCAAAGAATATCATCAATCTGATTTTGGTATTGACCATTTGGCGATGTCCATGTGTAGAGTTGTCTCCTGTGTTGTTGGAAGAGGATGTTTGCTATGTCCAGCACATTCATATTTAAAAATAAATAATAAATATATGAAATCATTCATACAACACACACACACACATGCACAAACACATACATACAGAAAGCAGTATACAAGGAAAACACTTGCTTTCCCTGGGATGGGTATAAGTTTCTAAGTTAATTTTCATATTTTCTGAGAATATCCATTTCCATACATTAATTGCTTATTGTTTATTTCACACATTAACTAATTTCAACATTAAGCATTTAAAAATATTTTGTTTTAAAATATGTTGATTGAGAGAGCAATATTTTTCCTCCAATGAATCTATAAGCATAATTCCCTTTTATTCATTCCTTTTTATTCTTTTTATAAATATCAGTATCATTTTTGAAATAAAATATTAAAGAATCAGTCTCAAATTTGGGAATTTGTATATACTTGACATCTAATTTTGATCATAGCTATATAATAACTAGACTTATCATGATGATCATTTCATAATATATAATAATATCATATCACTATATTGTACATCTTAAACTAATATAACATTGTAAATCATTTAACTGTTGATGAAATGAAATCATAAAAGATTGAAAAATGTTAACTTCAAACTATAGAATATAGTTGTTTGAAAAATATTTAGTCATTTATACCAATAATCATCATGTACTGCCAACTAATAAGAAAAGATTAGAAAGAGACAGAGTCAGAGAGAGACAGAGAATTATGGAGAGCCAGACAAAAGGGAGACAATCAGAAAGATGAAGAGAGAGAAAGGGAGTGAAGAGTTAAAGAAAGCAAAAAGTATTAACAAAGTATTGTATTTTAGGGAAAATAAATAATTTAAAATGATAATAATAACTACTACTTTACAATATACTGTTTTACTTTATTTCAAAGTTACTATTCATAAGTTAGTAAGTATGTAATTCATGCCTCTTAACAGCATACATTTGGAAAGGTCATCAGTTCCCTTCTTAAAGCTATTAGTATTATTGGCGAGCCTGAAGAAGAAAAGCTACAAATTTTCATGCATCAGTTCTCTTTTCTGGACCCTATAGTTTCCAAGTGAGAACTGATGGGATGCGCACTTGCACTAACAAGCTAGAGTGCTTACTATGGTTTCTTAAGACTAAGAAGACTGCAGTTTAATGTCAGATAAATAATAAAGACAACATGGATTTTTATAAACCAGTCAATATCTGTTATGGATGTGAATGTATTATGTATGTGTGATGGTTATTATATGTAATATGTAGCAGGTATGTATAATAATATTTACAAGGTGAATATGCACCTTGTATATATTTATACATTTATATATGCACATATATCCTGCAATATTGGGTATAAATCCTAGTGACCAATCATTACACCAACTACTCTCATGGAAGTTTATTCTTCATGGAAAGGAATATTGAGGGGGATTGAAAGGAGTAATTTAAAATGTGCTGTTTTTGTTTTACAGTTATCAAGGAAAATAGAATATTGCCAACAA
Organism: Dama dama; assembly: GCF_033118175.1. Classification (NCBI taxonomy): domain Eukaryota; kingdom Metazoa; phylum Chordata; class Mammalia; order Artiodactyla; family Cervidae; genus Dama; species Dama dama. The sequence continues at coordinate 35,077,152 of NC_083685.1, forward strand.
TCTTTGGTTCAATTTGTTAGACATTTGGGCTCAGAGCAATGCAACCAAAGAACAATGAACCAACTTTGTAGCTCCTAAGGTCCGAGCTCTTTCAAGTTTTATTTTCATCATTATTACTACTACTACTGATAACATAAATTACAGAAATAAATCATTTTGAAAGTGTAGAAAAAAAATGTTATAATTATATGAGTCAAGTTGAATCCAGAAAGGGGTCTATCATTGCATTGATCAACAGAAAGAAGAGTATGCATTTATCAGAGCAACAGAGAGATTTTCAAAATAAACTGCAAACCAGTGGAAGGTGGAGAAATGTTTCAAGAGTGATGAAAAGTGAGAAATGGGAAAGCAACAATAGAGGATGAGATTTAATTTAGATAAATATTAGGTAATACACAGCAGGAATGCTGAAAGAAAGAAACAAGTTAAAGTGTACTGGTTAGAGAACAGTGTTTGTGGATTAACTACATACTGCATGGGAGAGAATTTTGCTGCATGACAGTGAATTAAAAGCTAAATAAAAATGAGCTGTGGTATATAAAGGGTATTAACTACCTTTTGATCCATACACAGAGTCTTTTTTTTTTTTAGTAAACAATAAAACTTTAAAAACAGCAATAATAATTTTCATAACTAAACATCCTTGAACACTATGTGCTAGACATTGTACTAATTGTACTAAATTCTTTTCTCAGTACTGAACATTCAAATATTGAAGCAAATGATGTTATTATCTTCATTTGACAGATGGGTATTAGATCTTAGGTTAAATAATTATTCAAGGTTGAACCATTATAAGCAGTGGAGCAAGGGTAATGTAAATGTTGAAAGCATAGCATAAAACAAGACAGAATTAAAGGATGCAGAAAAAAATACTAACAATATACAGAATCAAAAGTTTAGCAAAGCATGCTTTTCACAGCAATTTCTAAGATACATTATGAACTTACTGTGTGCTACGCACTGTTTCTCGTAGTTTGTTAGGTTATATTTAATCTTCCAAAAATATACGAGTTAGGATTATTATTGCATTTTAATGTTAGGAACACGGAAACAGGGAAACATTGTGTAACTTTCTTAAGGACTTTTGACTATGAAGTGGCAGATCTAGGTTTGGAATACAGCACTCCCCGCTCGCAGCTCCAGGACTGTGGGCTAGTTATCAAGCTGCATTAGCGCCAGTGTTGGGGCTGGGGAGCACATACACAGTAGGATATAAGTGTAGAGATATTTAAATGCAAAATATGGGGCTTACTGAAAAAAGTATTGTTTCTAGCACATGGTGTAATTATTCATAATTATGTATTAAATACATAGAATTACCTAAATGAGTTAAGGAAGTTTGGAATAAACAATAGGTCATTAAGAAAATAAAAATAATTAATTATGATCTCTTGACTTCCATATAGAAAATATTTATTGCTCACATATGATGTGCTGTAAGTTCATTTCTGAAATGGAGAGATACAGTCCTGTCCTCCCCAGAAAGTATGAAATAATATTATATCAAAGCCCAAATTAAAATTTACACTTTTATTCCTAATGATATTCTTCCACTTAGTTTTGAATCCAAACATTATTCATGATATAAAATTAAATCCACTAGTATATCAAGGATAACTAAACTGATTTTAACTTAAAACTTTTCTTGACATAAATATATGTTTATGTAAGAAGAAATATTGCATTAAAAATTAATGTAATCCAAAGTTCAGTTAGGAACAAGAGCTTTGAGACACAAGTTGAATATGAACATGATGAAGTTAGATGCAATGTTATATATTATTCTTGTCACATCATATTATGAGCTCTGAATATACTTAATTAGATCAGTTTGAACCACCTACCCATCTTGTGTGCATGTCCTAATTCTAAGCTGTTCTTTGTCCCTTCAAGACATACTTTTCCATTCCTCAACCCTCCCGTCTCCTTTTGAGCTTATATATGCCAAAGTTTACATGAAAACTTATTATTTAATCTTCTTGATGAAGAGCTACCTTAAAGCTTTAATTTTTTCAATTTTTATTTGTTTTGTTTTCATCCCTCTCTGTCATTTTCATTTGGGAAAGAAAGGATGTGGTACAGAAACTCATATCCCAAGTGGTGTGACATATGCTATCTTTCTTAGAGATCAGAGTTTGTTTCTATTTCAAACTTATTATTTTTTTTAATAAAATAGTAGAGAAATAACTATAATGAAATGTACATTTTCAAATATATTTCTACATTCCCCCTTGAAGAAAATGTCTGGGAAAGGAAGTATCTTGTCAAACAAGAAATTTACAAAAGATGAAAGCAAAAATTTGAGAGAACACACTAGCAGTGGTATTAGGAAGATTTGAAAAATATGAGACACTGAAAGATTGAATATAGCAAGATTCAAAGGAATTCCATGTTTTCTAATCTATCCTGTCTGTAAGTCCCTCAGCATTAAAGAAAAAAACTCATTAAATCATTCAGTTCAGTGAAGTGTAGCACTGCAAATGGTATTAATAACAGTATGTAGATGCCATCCAGAAATCAAACTAAATTATAGAGTTAAAGCCAAAGTTTCATTAGATGAGAGAGTAACTATGGAAATCAATTAATGAAGCAGCTAAATCCAGCCATTGGTCATGTCAATCAAATAAAAACAGCCTGTGTGTGTGTGTGTATCTGTGTGTGTGTGTATGCATGTGATTTGAAAATTCATGTGAATAGAAATGATTCCACTAAAAATGTTTAAATACTGGTATTGCAAACAAGCATTTTGATACTATTGTTTTTCTCTTTTATAAAAGGAAAATCTGCAATAACAAGAACCTATATCACAGAAAACACAAGAAATATAAAACTAAATTAGAAAATAGTCTAGCATACATCAGGTTTCCCAGATGGCCACTAGTGGTAAGAACCTGCCTGTCAATACGGGAGGCATTGGATTGGGAAGATCTCTTGGAGGAGAACACAGCAACCCACTCCAGTATTTTTGCCTGGAGAATCCTCATGGACGAAACAAACCCAGAGGTTCAGTCCATAGGGTTGCAAAGAGTCAGACACAAATGAAGTGACTTAGCACATGTGCATGCTAGCACACATCAGATGCATTTTGGTACCTTTTTCAAGCAGTTTTTCAATTAATGGATGGATATTTGTGGGTTTGAAGACCTTAATGTTTATTTTCCATTCTTTTACCTGAAATATATTAAACAGTTCTCATAAACAGCATCATGTTGGTACTGACCAATCGAAAGAGGCTATACAGGAGCTACTACTAGAACTGTCCATGCCAGATGAACATTAGCCTGGGTGATGAGCAGAATTTGCATGAGCATTGAAACCTTATTCAAAATTGTGTTTTAACAAATAACTAGATATAGTCTGGAGTAGGTATGATTTAATTATTCTTTAGTGTAATAAACAAAACACAACAATGTGCATTTTCATGATTATAGATATTCCTCTTATATATAGATATTCCTCTTATTTTATATTATCTTGCCCTAATTTCAAAAGAGGAATTTAAAAGTCAAAATCAAAAAAATATTTCTGAAAATTCTTGGTACATATTGTGAAATTGTCTTACCCAAAAATGAATTATCTAAAGCTTACATATATGTGTATAGTGAAAGTCACTCAGTCATCTCCAACTCTTCGTGACCTCATGGACTGTAGCACGTCAGACTCCTCTGTCCATGGGATTACCCAGGCAAGAATACTGGGGTGGGTAGCCATTGCCTTCTCTAGGGAATATCTGTGACCAGGGTCTCCCCCATTGCAGGCAGATTCTTTACCATCTGAGCCACCAGGGAAGTCTCATGTATATGAAAACATATATATAAATCTGTTACTGCTTCCATGTTTTAATAATGTTGTGTATTAAATATATTTAGTGTCTAATTTTATATTTGGGGAAAAAATGAAAAAAATCCCCTACATATATTAAAGGTCACTCATAATTCTCCTACACTGAATTACTTTTATGTGTGTATACAGTGAGATCTGAATTTTGCTCAAAATGTGTGTATGTATGTATGTATAGTATATAACATTATTACATAAACATATGTACATTTATGGAACATAAAACATAGAAGAGTAATGTTCTATTTGTAGGTTTACATCATTTTTCTAAATAATATGTGGGCATATTTTTATACTATTACCAATATTTCTTTATTCTTTTTAGTAATTACACTATTTTACATGAAAGCAGAAGTGTTAGTCAGTCATGTCTGACTCTTTGTGACTCCATGGACTGTAGCCCACCTGGATTCTCTGTCCACGGTATTCTCTAGGCTAGAATATGGAGTGGGTAGCCATTGCCTTCTCCAGGGGATCTTCCCAACCCAGGGATTGAACCCGGGTCTCCTGCATTTCAGGCAGATTCTTTACCATTGAGCCACCAGCATTAAGTAGATACAAAATATTTATAATTTATGTAACCAATCTCATGCTTTTAGTATTACAGTCATTTCCAACTCTATTACAACTTATTCTAAATGTCTTGTGTACATTAGATACTTTTTTAAGCAAATTGATTATTTTTAGGTTAAATCCTTAAAAGTAGAATATATGAAACAAATTTTGTGACAAATTTAAAATTTTCATTCCTATTTGAGATGTCAAAGTTAATACTAATTTTCAATCTAATAAATTTTACTAAGAATGTCTATTGCTCTGGCCCCTGCCTACATTATGTACTATCACTAAACAACACACACACATACGCACTTGGCAATTAAAAAAATGAAAATGTTCTTAACTTAATTAACATTTTCATAGTTATTTATAATGGAAAGATTTGAAGCAAACTAAATGTACAATGACATGCTAATGTTAAAATAAATATATATTACATTTATCATGCTTTAGTAAAATGTTCATCACTTACTTATCTGTCATGCATGTCACAACTATGTTTTATGGCAGTTTATGTTAAGGAGTCATATTTAATTATATGCAGTTCAGTTTACCAAGTATACTTCAGTGTTTATTCCATTAGTGTTTTTCCTACACAAAATGTTCTATCCTGTGATTAAATGTCTTTATTATTTTATATTAGTTCAACTATTTCTTTTTATCTTTGGAATCATTTTACACTAGATTGTCACTAAGATATGAGTTATGATTAGAATGCAAGATATTTTCAAATAGTTAATCACTGACTCTTTAGTATCACTTTGAATAGTGTAAACACAAAAGATTTTATTCTCCTTCAGGCACTGGAGAGAAGTCTAGAATTGGTGGCTTGACAATATCTGTAGAAAGCTAGGATTTTCTCTCTCCTTCACTCCTGCTTTTCATTCTCCAAGCTAATTCTTGGTCAAAATAACTATTGTACAGTCTTAACATGCCACACAAACTGAAAGGAAGAAAGTGGAATGAGAGGAATAAGCCTTTCTGAAAATTCTGACCTCAGTCTTAATCTTGTTTTTAAAAAGCAATCATATTTAAATATAGTAGAATACATTAAGTTCATAAATTAAGCCCTTCCTTACTTTTTGTTTTTGCATAACAAACTATTTAAAATTTAAAGACTTGAAAAAGAAAATCATATTTACTTATGAATATGGAGGTCAGTATTTCAGCCTCAACTCAATTAATTAGTCACTCTTTTCCATGCCATTTGCTTTGTTGCATTCTGCGGCTCAGTGCACTGGACCTAAATTTCTAGGAGTCTTTGTTCACATGTCAGTAGGGCATGTGCATCAGTGCTCTTTCACAAGGCCATTCTCTCTTCACCTTGGCCTTGGGTTTCCTTGAGAGTGAAAGTGAAAGTCTCTCAGTCCTGTCCGATTCTTTGCTATCCCATGGACTGTGTAGCCTGGCCAGCTCCTCCGTGCATGGAATTCTCCAGGCAAGAGTACTGGAGTGGGTTGCCATTTCCTTCTCCAGGGGATCTTTCCTATCCAGGGATGAAACCCAGGGCTCCTGCATTACAGGCAGATTCTTTCCCAACTAAGCCACTACAGCACAGTAATCGCTGAGCACTTGGACTTCTTACATGTCACGCAGCTTGCATTTTTATTTCATCATATCTTTCAAAAAATGTTACAATTTCCCATTTACATATGTGTTCTTATGTACTTACAGTTCTACAGGGTTTATCCTCTTCCAGATGGTATGTTTTTATGGGTAAGCTAATAAGGATATTTAATGATACTGTTGATACAGTGAATGCAATCTTTCATTGTATTTTCTAAATGTTTATTGATGGAATCAGAAGTAGCCCTGCTTGCATATTCCTCTTGAATCCAAAATATTTCTCAATTACAGTTCCTTTTAATTGAGATCTTTATATTTTCCAGATATGCAATTATATCATTTGCAAATAATAATTGACTTTTTCTATTCTTATACATTATTGACTTTATTAGTACTATTATGGTTGTGAAAGTGAAATCGCTCACTCGAGTCTGACGGTTAGTTAATTTCAAAACAAACAGATTACTTGAAGTCATGAATGAGTTAATTTCATGCAGCACTTCTATTGGGAATCATTTATGCCACTATGCAAAGCTATGTATACATATTTATATATATCTTCTCTATATACAATATCCTTTTAAGTATTTTCTAATTTGAAACTATGGAACTAGGGAGAAACTCTTTTGAGTAAAATGAAAATTGTTTGCTTGAGAAAGTCCTCTTTAATTTCTTGGGATAGGGCAGACTTTTGCTTTTCCAACCATAGTAAATTCTATACATAAAACTATTTTTTATATTGCTATAAACTATTTTGTTCAGATTCATGGAAAGCTATTTCAGTTTCTAATGCAGCATACCCCAGAACAAAAGCAGCAGGTACGTGGGATCACTAAGAACTTGAAACTTGACCAGTTTGAGTTGTGAGGAAGTACATCAAATATAAACTCTATTATAGGCAATACAGAAAAGCAAAAGATCTTAACAACATTTATAGTAATCAACATTAATTTTTGATATATAGATTTAATAAGAATATTTTAAATTAAGTCTCATAAGTTCTCTTTTATATTTTTCATGTAGCTACTAGGAAATCTAAAATTACACATGTGCATGGAATTAGAATTCAATTCAATAGCACAGTTCTGGAGGGCTTATTTTTTTTTAACTAAGATGATATTCATGCAGCATAAAATTAAACATCTTGAAGTGTACAATTCAATGCATTTAGTGCATTCACAGTGCTGTGCAACCAACATGCCTCTGTTCCAAAAATGTTTTATTTTCTCAGAATACCCCGTATCTTATACGTCTTTCCCTCACCCCCTGGCAACCACTAATCTGTTTTCTGTGTCTATAATTTTGGGTGTTTCATATAAAAAGAGTCTTTCGATATGTGACCTTTTTGCAAACCTTTTGCAAACCTTTTTGACCTTTTGACAATTTCAGTTGTCTCTGAAATTCAGGATTCATCTAGCTTATAAAATGTATCAGCATGTCATTTATTTTTAAGGTTGAAAAATATTCTAATGTGTGGATCTGCAATTCCTTTATCCATTTGCATGTGTTCTTTGAGGAACTGTGTAGTCAAATGCTTTGCCCATTTTAACAGATTTTTTGTCTTCCTATTGTTGAGTCATAAGAGTTATTCATGCATTCTAATGCAAAACTAGTATTCAGATCCATCATTTGAAAAGTTTTCTCCCTTACAATAGGTTATCTTTTCACTTTGTTAATAACGTTGTTTGCAGAATAATAGTTTTTAAAGATCTATTATCTACTTTTGTTGTTTTGTGTTTCTCTTGTTGTATGTGTTTGTGTCAAATGAATGAATGCACTGTGAAATTCAATGTCTTGAAGATTAAACTCTATGTTTTCTTCTAATTGTTGGGTAGCTCTAAGTCTTTGTTTAGCCCATTGACCCAGTTTGAGTCAATGTTATATATGGAATGAATTTGGGAATCCAACTTTATCTTTTACATGTAACTATCCTGTTTTCTCAGCACCATTTGTTGACATGATTCTTTTCCCAATTGGATGATCTAGAAACACTTGACCAAAATAAATTTGTTAGAGGTCTGATTTATTTGAGGACTTTTAATTTTACTGCATTGGATCATATGTCTATTCTTATACCAATAACACACCATTTTGACTGGTTAAGCTTTGGAAACTGAGAACTGTGACTTTTTATTTCCTCAAGACTCACAGTGTTTTCCTTTCTCACCATTGTTTTCACTATAGGGAAACTTTGACAGTTCTATTTCTGAAAAGTACAAAAAAGGGCACTGGAATTTTGATAGGAATTACACTGAATTTTCAGAAGAGTTGGGTATTATTTACATGTTAACAGTATTAAAGTCTTTCAATTCAAATAAGTGATGTCTTTCCATTTACAAACACTTTCTTTAAATTCTTTTGATGATGTGTCATAGTTTTCAATACACAAGTCTTTAAGATAGTGATTAAAATTATTTCTTAGATATTTTGCTATTTTAAATGAAATCATAAAAGAATATTTTCCTAATTTACTGCTTGCATTGTTCACTGATGGTAGACAGAAACACAGTTTCTGTTTCTAGTTTCTTGGTGTTGAGCTTTTATCATGCAATTTTGCTGAATGTTAACTAGGTCTACTAATTTTTTTGTTTTTATGATTCCTTGAAACTTTTTATAGATAAGATCACAGTATCTGCAAATACCAGTGGTGAAAATGAACATGTTTGTATTGTTTCTGAACTTGGGAGGAAAGCTTTCAATTTTCACAATTGAATATGATTTTGTCTTTGTGATTTTCTTAAATGCTCTTTATTATGTAAAGGAAAGTCCATCAGTTCCTAATTTGGTGAGTGCTTTTTAATCATGAAAAAATATTGAGCTTTGTTAAATGTTTTGTCCACATATGTTGAGATGTGGTGGTTGTTTTTAATTTCCTTTCATTATATTAATGCGGGCTATTACATTGATTGATTTTCTTATGCTGAATCAGCTGTTTGGGATTGAATTATGTCTCTTCTAAGTCTATATCTAGAAGACTTAACCTCCACTATCTCAGAATGGGACTGTATTTGAAGACAGAGCCTTTAAAGAGGTAATTTAATTAAAAAGAGACCTTTCGTTCAGTTCAGTTCAGTCCCTCAGTCGTGTCTGACTTGTTGCAATGTCATAGACTGCCACATGCCAGGCTTCTCTGTCCATCACCAACTCGTGGAGCTTGCTCAAACTCATGTCCCTGCAGTCAGTGAAGCCATCCAACCAGCTCATCCTCTGCCATGCCCTTCTTCCAAGGCAAACCATGCAGTATGACAGTAATCCAAGTCTGTGCTCCGACCAGGAATGCTGAGAAAGCTGAAGTTGAATGGTTCTATGCAGACTTACAAGACCTTCTAGAACTAACACCCAGAAAAGATGTTCTTTTTATTATAGGGGACTGGAATGCAAAAGTAGGAAGTCAAGAGCTGCGTGGAAAGAGGAAAATTTGGCCTTGGAATAGAGAATGAAGCAGGGGAAAGGCTAATAGAGTTTTGCCAAGAGAAAGCACTGGTTATAGAAAAAACCTCTTCCAACAACACAAGAGAAGACTCTACACATGGACCTCACCATGTGACCAACACCAAAATCAAACTGATTATATCCTTTGCAGCCAAAGATGAAGAAACTCTATACAGTCAGCAAAAATAAGACCAGAAGCTGACTGTGGCTCAGATCATGAACTCCTTATTGCCAAATTCAGACTTAAACTGAAGAAAGTAGGGAAAACAACTAGACCATCCAGGTATGATCTAAATCAAATCCCTTAAGATTATACAGTGGAAGTGATAAATAGATTCAAGGGATTAGATCTGATACAGAGAGTGCCTACGAACTATGGATGGAGGTTCATGACATTGTACAGGAGGCAGTGATCAAGACCAGTCCCAAGAAAATGAAATGCATAAAGGCAAAATTGTTGTCCGAGGAGGCATTACAAATAGCTGTGAAAAGAAGAGAAGTCAAAAGTAAAGGAGAAAAGGAAAGATATATCCATCTGAATGTAGAGTTCCGAAGAATAGCAAGGAGAGATAAGAAAGACTTTCTCAGTGATCAATGCAAAGAAATAGAGGAAAACAATAGAATGGGAAAAACTAGCGATCTCTTCTAGAAAATTAAAGATACCAAGGGAACATTTCATGCAGAGATGGGCACAACAAAGGACAGAAATGGTATGGACCTATCAGAAGCAGTAGATATTAAGAAGCAATGGCAAGAATACACAGAACTATACAAAAAAGATCTTCATGACCCAGATAATGATGATGGTGTGATCATTCATCTAGAGTAAGACCTTAAGGAGGGTAAAGTCAAATGGGCCTTAGGAAGGATCACTGTGAACAAAGCTACTGGATGTGATGGAATTCTAGCTGAGCTATTTCAATCCTGCTGTGAAAGAGCTGCACTCAATATGCCAACAAATTTGAAAAACTCAGCTGCGGCTGCAGGACTGGAAAAGGTCAATTTTCATTCCAATCCCAAAGAAAGACAATGCCAAAGAATGTTCAAGCAATCACAATTGCACGCATCTCACATGCTAGCAAAGCAATGCTCAATATTCTCCAAACCAGGCTTCAACAGATGTGAACTGTGAACTTTCAGAGGTTCAAGCTGGATTTAGAAAAGGTAGAGGAACCAGAGATCAACTTGCCAACATCTGCTGGATCATCAAAAAAATAAGAGACTTCCAGAAAAACATCTACTTCTGCTTTATTCACTATGCCAAAGCCTTTACTGTGTGGATCAAAACAAACGTTGGAAAATTCTTCAAGAGTTAGGAAAACCAGACTAACTGACCTGCCTCCTGAGAAATCTGAATACAGGTCAAGAAACAACAATTAGAACTGTACATGGAACAACGGACTGGTGCCAAATAACAAAACGAGTATGTCAAGGCTGTATATTGTCACCCTGCTTATTTAACTTATATGCAGAGTACATCATGAGAAACACTGGACTGGATGAAGCACAGCCTGGAATCAAGATTGCTGGGAGAAATATCCATAACCAAATATATGCAGATGACATCACCCTTATGGCAGAAAGCAAAGAAGAACTAAAGAATCTTTTGATGAAAGTGAAAGAGGAGCATGAAAAGTTGGCTTAAAATGCAACATTCAGAAAACTAAGATCACGGCATCTGGTGCCATCACTTCATGGCAAATAAATGGAGAAACAGTGGAAACAGTAACAGACTTCTTTTTTTTTTTTTCGCTCCAAAATCATTGCAGATGGTGACTACAGCCATGAAATTAAAAAATGCTTGCTTCTTGGAAGAAAAGTTATGACCAACCTAGACAGCATATTAAAAATCAGAGACATTACTTTGCCAACAAAGGTCCAACTAGTCAAGGCTACGGTTTTTCCAGTAGTCATGTATGGATGTGAGTTGGACTCTATGGAAAGCTGAGCACCAAAGAATTGATGCTTTTGAACTGTGGTGTTGGAGAAGACTCTTCAAAGTCTCTTGGGCAGCAAGGAGATCCAACCATCCATCATAAAGGAAATCAATCCTGAATATTCACTGGTAGGACTGATGCTGAAGCTGAAACTCCAATACTTTGGCCACCTGATGCGAATAACTAACTCATTTGAAAAGACCCTGATGCTGGGAAAGTTTGAAGGTGCGAGGAGAAGGGGATGACAGAGGATGAGATGGTTGGATGGCATCACCAACTCAATGGACATGAGTTTGAGTGACTCCCAGAGTTGGTGATGGACAGGGAAGTCTGCTGTTCTGCAGTACATGGGACCACAAAGAGTCAGACAGGACTGAGCCACTGGACTGAAGTGAACTGAATGAATCTACTACCTGGGCTTCCTCAGAGATGTTTTCTGACATTTTTATTTTTTCCTATGTGAAATTGATATTTTCTGGTTTGTTTAGATACTTTTTCCTTTTTGTCGAGTATTGAATATCTTTAATATTGTAATGGGTTGTCTCTGGAAATCAAATTATCCTCCCTTCCTAGAAATTGCTGATGCTAGTTATTACTGATGCAAGTTGTTCATTTGCTTGGTGACTTTCGTAGGCTTTTTTATTTTTATGTTTGCAAATACTTCATTCCTTGTCATGCATAATCACTGACATCTTTGTTTTGTTATCTCTTCAGTCATCTAATGACTTTACACTGATTTCCTTAAATTCCTGAGCCTGATATAAAAGTAAGAAAAAAGATGGTTTTTAAATTATTTTACAGATGCTATCAAGGAATCCGTTTGAGCCAACTTCTGCACCAGGCACCCAGCAAACCAATAGGCAAATCAACATGAAACTCTGATCTCTATAGGATAAAGTCCATATTGTCTAACCAGACCTCAGCAAGCCACACCTTGAATGTGTGTGCAACTATTTGCACAGTTAGCTTCCGTGAAGTTGTTGAATAGAAATTCCTCAAAATTTACCAACCCCTTTATTCCTCAATCACTTTCCTGGGTACTACAATTGTTCTACTAGAATCAAGAGTCCTGATAGTTGATTTTGACAATTCTTATTGAGCTATTAGCCCAATAGTGATTTCAATGAAGGGACTATTTCTTAGAGCTTCCTGCTCTACTATCTTCTATGACATTCTGAAAGGAGATTGGGAATCAGTATTGAAAAACAATGGCCCATAAAAAGATCTAAACATTGAAGTTCACAGCTGTAATAAGCATTTGGAGGACAGCAAAGGAGTAAGAGAGAGTGAATTGAGCAGTAGAAGTAATTTGATGCAACAATCAAAGCTCCAATCAGAGCAAGAAAGAAACATAGAAAGTGTGAGGAGCAGCAAAATAAATAGGAAACTTAATTTTAAGTTCTCTGTTTATCTTTAAATAACTGACTGATTTCAACACATCATTTACTATCTGAAGCTATTGCTTTTTCATTTTTGAAAATAGAACTATGATTTTTTTCTATTTTTCCTTTCACCCACATAACTTTGAAAATTAAATGTGTAAAACCCAAAAATATTAAATATTTTACTTAAAATAATGCTTATGATATAAATAAAAGGAAGGTATTCTATGTGATTAAATTATTATAGAAAGATTTTTCACTCAAACAATATTGAACATATATTGAACATTTAATAAGCAATATTTAGTACAAATTACAAGAAATGGTAAATCTTTCCAGCTCAAAAAGTAGACAAAAGCAGTCTGCTTTCTTCCTCCCCTAACATTCAATCCTATGTTTTCCAGAAGTACCTTCTTTCCCAAGTAAGCCAGGTTTGTGTTGAAATCTGCTTCATTAGTTATAGGATATTTTGAGGCATAGATTTGCATTATGTGATAGATAATCAACAAGAAATACATTAGCAAACTTACATTTAAAATATAGAAAAAAAACATAATTTTGGCCATTTATTTTTTGGTGCATAAAATGCTGAATTTCTGTAGAATACAATTATATAAATTTATGTTAATTTGTACATTTATATGCCTGTGTTTTTATAATGTATATAATATGCTACTAATTATGACATGATAAACAGAAAGATTTCTTTTTAATATGTATGTTTCAGTTACATATTCAATTACAAATTCTATTAACAATGCTATTATTTGGAGTTTCTCATTTCTTTAAGTTCTGATTCATTGTTTCCTCAAAATAATGCTAAAATTCTAAACTAATAAACATTATGGAGGCATATACTTGCTATCTGAAATTGAGACTGAATTAATCTTGTGTTCATTTGGTTTATCTCTTTTGAATGCAATATGAAAATAATCACATTTTAAAACCACAAAAATCATCCTTTAGTCTATAGACTGTGCTTCAAGTTAATGAGTCTCATCATAGGCATATATGCACAGTTAGATGCAACAGAGGATCAAGTAAGAAAAAGCCAGTTCAGTTCAGTCGCTCAGTAGTGTCCAACTCTTTGAGACCCCATGGACTGCAGAAAGCCAGGCCTCCCTGTCCATCACTAACTCCCACAGTTTTCCCAAACTCATGTCCTTGAGTCAGTGATGCCATCCAACAAACTCATCCTCTGTTGTCCCCTTCTCCTCCCGCCTTCAATCTTTCCCAGTATCAGGGTCTTTTCAAATGAGTCAGTTATTCTCATCAGGTGGCCAAAATATTGGAGTTTCGACTTCAACATCAGTCCTACCAGTGAATATTCAGGATTGATTTCCTTTAGGATGGACTGGTTGGATCTCCTTGCTGTCCAAGGGACTCCCAAGAGTATTGTCCAACACCATAGTTCAAAAGCATCAATTCTTCTGTGCTCAGCTTCCTTTATAGTCCAACTCTTACATCCATACACAACTACTGGAAAAACCAGAGCTTTGACCATATGGACCTTTGTTAGCAAAGTAATGACTTGTCTCTGCTTTTTAATATGCTATCTAGGTTGGTCATAATGATTCTTCCAAGGAGCAGGCATCTTTTAATTCCATGGCTGCAGTCATCATTTGCAGTGATTTTGGAGCCCAAAAAATAAAGTCTGTCACTGTTTCCACTGTTTCTCCATCTATTTGCCATGAAGTGATGGGACTAGATGCCATGATTTTTGTTTTCTGAATGTTGAGCTTTAAGCCAACTTTTTCACTCTCTTCTTTCACTTTCTTCAAGAGGCTCTTTAGTTCTTCTTTGCTTTCTGCCACAAGAATGGTGTCATCTGCATATCTGAGGTTATGGATATTTCTCCTGGCAATGTTGATTCCAGCTTGTGCTTCATCCAGTCCAGCATTTCTTATGATGTCCTCTGTGTATAAGTTAAATAGGCAGGGTGACAACATACAGCCTTGATGTACTCTGTGCTCCTTTTCCTATTTGGAACCAGTCTGTTGTTCCATGTCCAGTTCTAATTGTTGCTTCCTGACCCACATACTTCTGACTTCTCAAGGGGCAGGTCTCAGGGGCAGGTATTCCCATCTCTTTCAGAATTTTCCAAGTTTTTTCCTGGAACAAAGTCTTTGGATGAGTCAATAAAGCGGAAGTCTCTTGCTTTTTCTATGATTCAACAGATATTGGCAATTTTATCTCTGGTTCCTTTGCCTTTTCTAAACTCAGCTTGAACATCTGGAAGTTCACGGTTCACATACTTCCGAAGCCTGGCTTGGAGAATTTTGAGCATTACTTTGCTAGGGTGTGAGATGAGTGCAGTTTTGCACTGGTTTGAATGTTCTTTGCATTGCCTTTCTTTGGGATTGAAATGAAAGCTGACCTTTTCCAGTCCTGTGACCACTGCTGAGTTTTCCAATTTTGCTGGCATATTGAGTGCAGCACTTTCACAGCATCATCTTTCAGGATTTGAAATAGTTCAACTAGAATTCCATCATGTGCACTAGCTTTGATCATAGTGATGCTTCCTAAGGACCACTTGACTTCACATTCCAGAATGTCTGGCTCTAGGTGAGTGATCACCCAATCGTGATTATCTGAGTTGTGTATAGTTCTTTTGTTGTGTATAGTATCTTTTATGTATAGTTCTTCTGCGTATTCTTGCCACCTCTTCTTAATATCTTCTGCTTCTGATATGTCCATACCATTTCTGTCCTTCACTGAGCCCATCTTTTCATGAAATATTCTCTTGGTATTTGTAATTTTCTTTAAGAGATCTCTAGTCTTTCCCTTTCTATTGTTTTCCTCTATTTGCATTGATCGCTGAGAAAGGCTTTCTTATCTCTCCTTGCTGTTCTTTGAAACTCTGCATTCAGATGGGTATATCTTTCCTTTTCTCTTTCTTTTTGTTTTTCTTCTTTTCACAGGCCTCTTCAGGCAGCCATTTTGCTTTTTTGCATTTCTTTTTTCTGGATGGTCTTGATTCCTGTTTCCTGTACAATGTCAGGAATCTCCGTCCATAGTTCCTTAGGCACTCTGTCTATCAGATCTAGTCCCTTAAATCTATTTCTCACTTCCACTGTATAGTCATAAGGGATTTGATTTAGGTCATACCTGAATGGTCTAGTGGTCTTCCCTACTTTCTTCAGTTTAAGTCTGAATTTGGCAATAAGGAGTTCATGATCTGAGCCACAGTCAGCTCCTGGTCTTGTTTTTGCTAACTGCATAGAGCTTCTCCATCTTTGGGTGCAAAAATATAATCAATCTGTTTTCAGTGTTGGCCACATGGTGATGTCCATGTGTAGAGTCTTCTCTCTTGTGTTGTTGGAAGAGGGTTTTTGCTATCATCAGTGAGTTCTCTTGGCAAAACTCTATTAGCCTTTTCCCTCTTCATTCTGTATTCCAAGATCAAATTTGCCTGTTACTCCAAGTGTTGCTTGAGTTTCTTCTTTTGCATTCCACTCCCCTATAATGAAAAGGACAGCTTTTTTGGGTGTTAGTTCTAGAAGGTCTTATAGGTCTTCATAGAACCGTTCAACTTCAGCTTCTTCAGTATTATTGGTCAGGGCACAGACTTGGATTACCATGATAAAGAATGTTTTGCCTTGGAAACGAATAGAGATTGTTCTGTCATTTTTGAGACTGCATCCAAATACTGCATTTTGGACTCTTTTTGACTATGATGGCTACTCCATATCTTCTAAGGGATTCTTGCCCACTGTAGTAGATACAATGGTCATCTGAGTTAAATTCACCCATTCCAGTCCACTTTAGTTCGCTGATTCTTAAAATGTAGACATTCATTCTTGTCATCTACTGTTTGACCACATCCAATTTGCCTTGATTCACGCACCTAACATTCCAGGTTCCTATGCAACACTGCTCTTTACAGCATCAGACCTTGCTTCCATCACCAGTCACATTCACAACGGGGTGTTGTTTTTGCTTTGGCTTCATCTCTTCTTTCTTTCTGCAGTTATTTCTCTACTGTTCTCCAGCAGCATATTGGGCACCTATCGACCTGGGGAGTTCATCTTTCAGTGTCTTATCTTTTCGCCTTTTCATATTCTTCATGGGATTCTCAAGGCAAGAATACTGAAATGGTTTGCCGTTCCTTCTCTAGTGGACCACATTATGTCGAAACTCTTCACCATGACCCGTCTGTCTCTGGTGGCCATTGCATGGCTCATAGTTTCAATGAGTTAGACAAGGCTATGGTCCATGTGATTAGATTCATTCGTTTTCTGTGATTGTGGTTTTCATTCTGTCTGCCCTTTGGTGGAGAAAGATAACAGGCTTATGGAAGCTTCCTGGTGGGAGAGACTGACTGAGGGAGAACCTGGGTCTTGTTCTGATGAGTGAGGCCATGCTCCGTAAATTGTTAATCCACTTTTCTTTTGATGGGTGGAGAAAAAATAATATGTACTTTTTTGAAATACTATTGGTTATCAATGATTTTAGTTTCTCTTCATATGGGTGGTAAAGTCTCCAAGATACTTAAAGTTCATTGAAATTAATATTTTGCATTTTCTTAAATGTTATTATAACTGTCTTTCTCACTTAGAAAAAAATATTAGTATGTATTAAAAACTTTTCTCCAAAGTAACTTTCACAAGCAAAACTGAAGCTAATGTTTTTCCTCCAAGAAAACAGATAAATATATTAATATCTAGTTAAAAGAATTGAGAAGAAACCAGCAAATTACCATTTTAGTATCTACTGTGAAATTGGAATAAGTTTTAGGCAATACATGGTGTGACTTTTACAAACAATATCACTATGTTTTCACAATGATCATTCATACTCACAAATGGTAATATTCTAAGGAATTCTCCATATTTTCTTTCTTATTCAAAATATAAGGATTTTATCATAAATACATGTAGTTAAGGGGCAACTGATTTGACGTAAATAGTTGTTAAGTGATTCATTCAAGCATATTACTCAAACTATGTTTGAATATACTGTGAATGAAATAACCATCTGTTATGAAACAGTTCAAAACTGGCTTTATTTATGTTTTGATATTGGTATAAGAAATAATTATAATGGAATGTGATTAGATTAATACTATAAACTCATGACTTACATATATGTATATTCATACACTTAATTACAATGATATATTATTTAAAATATGTTATGTTGGTGGGATTCCCTGGTGGTTCAGATGGTAAGGAAGCTGCCTGCAATGTGGGAGACACATGTTCAATCCCTGGGTTGGGAAAATACCCTGGAGAAAGGAATAGCAACCTACTTCAGTATTCTTGCCTGGAGAATTCCATGGACAGAGGAGCCTGGAGTCCATGTGGTTGCGAAGAGTCAGACATGACTTAGTGACTAACACCCACATACAATAGTATATTCTATAATGTGCTTCATTTAAATATGTTTCCAAGTGAACACAAATGTATTCTGTCAATGATGGTACTTATGGTATCTTGAATAATGGACTATGGCATTCTCCTACTTAAAGCTATTAATGATTTTTGTTGATTTCCAAAATGAAATATAAACTATAGTATGACACTGAAATTAATTCTTTAATGACACTCAAGGTACAAGTGAAACCACATTAAAATTTAAAAATCTTTTTGGATCAAATGAAAGATTTGTGTTCCTGAAGTTGATGGGAAGGGCCAAAGAAACATTACATGTGATAGATCTTCTTCATGGGGACCTCTGAGAGGCTCCAAGGGAATGGAGCATATTAATGTCCATTTATGTACAAGCAGACATATAGTTATCCCCCTAAAAGAAGCACCAACTCCAGGGTATCACTTCAGAGAGACATTAGGATTTTCTACATTTTGTGCTTTTTTTCCTGTGACATTCTACAATGAGAGAATAAAATAAACCATGCTAATTATCAGACTAGATAACAACCATAGATGTGACAAACTTCAAAGGTAATAAATAAGCACATTTCCCCAGACAACTCTGTTGAATGTGGACACAGTCACCTTCTATTGAGTGATTTCTCCTGTCATATCACTGAGGTCTCTAGAGCAACTTTACTGCTCTGCCTTCTACTAAAATGATTATTGACACAGCTAATTGCTCAGTCTCTCTTTCTTGATGAAACCAATACGAAGTTGAATTCTGCTTCCTCTATTCCTTCTTCAGAAAAATGGCAGCTACACAGTTGTTATGGACTGAATTGCATCCTCACTTCATGTGTTGAAGCCCTAAACCCAGGACCTCAGAATGTAAGTTTATTTGGAGGTATGGCTTTTAAAGGTGTAAATGCATTAAATCCCAGGACCTCAGAATGTAAGTTTATTTGGAGGTAGGGCTTTTAAAGGTGTAAATGCATTGATTTGGGGCCATTAGGGTGGGCCCCTGATCCAGTATGACTGGTGTCCTTATGCAAAAAGAAGCATCATTGATGAATGTATACAGACTGACAGCTGAGTGAGGAATCACTTGCAGACCAGAAAACACCCAGGAGAAACCATACGTGCCAGCATCTTGGACATATGATCTTGGCTTTCTAGCCTCTGGAACTGTGAAAAGATACATTCCTATTGTTTGGCCCTCAAAGCTATGATATTTTGTCACAGTATTCTGAGCTTCCCAAGGATTCTGTGTTGCAGCAAGTGAATGGACCTAAATTTGTTTGACTCCAGGTTTGTTCCGGATCATCATTATCTGATGGGCTTTATCATCCATTTTCTGAGGTTCAAAACCATCTCTAAGCTCAGGTAACACTGCTTGAAGTCAAAAGCCTTAATTCATGGCACCTGTGTAGACTTAACTGCCAGTATCTATAAAAAACATTTCTTAAATACAGTAGTTTAAGAACAGAATATGTATTAGCTTATCGTAAGTATAAAGAATTGGCAATAAGCAGCTGTATGGAAGTAGGTGATAATTATTTAATTTTATACACAGAAAATATGTGATCCTTATTATCTTATCATTTATTGTATAATAAGTGAAAATCATTTAGTCGTGTTCGACCTTTTCTACCCCAAGGACTACAGTCTGCCAGGCTCCCCTGTCCATGGAATTCTCCAGGCAAGAATACTGGAGTAGGTTATCATTTCTTCCTCCAATTATATAGTAAAATCATTTTAATTAATTAGCAGAAAAATCTCTCATTACTTTAGAACAGTTTTACTGTAACAATGTAATGTACTGTAAATAAATATCACTGATTTTTCCAAGTTCGCACACATAATTGTATTAGAAAAAAATTGGCTAAATGTCCAGTTGTCAGTATAATGCTTTATCCACTAAATACCTCTTAATGCAAAAAAAAGAGGAAAATTAGTAGGAGATGTTACAGGATGTTTTCTAATACTGATGTGTCTCTTCTGCTTTTATTCTTCTAAATGTGTTAATCACTTTAAATAATATTTTCATAGGTTAAGCATTATTTGTAAATATTTTTTGACAAAAGTGATTTTTGAATTTAAAATGAGAAAATGTATACTTAATAAATTTTTGGAATGTGAAAATCATCACAACTACCCAAAACAGATAAATCTGGATGAACTGGTTTATTTAAATTAATAAACTAATTTTATCCAGAGCAGAACAAATTCCAGATTCTCAACTAGGTTCTTGAAATTAGCCTTTGAAGATTGAAATCACCTCATTGTCAGCATCACCCAGCTATTAGGACAGTGCTCCACTGAAAAGGGACATAAGGTAATAGTAAAAAAATATATGCACAGTTACTGACTATCAATTCTTAAATTAACATTACTTTTACATAGATTATAGTCTGCGCTATAATATAAACTATTTTATAGTATACCAGTTCTAATGCATTTATTTCACCAAAGATTCATCTAAGTAAAAAATTAACTAATGTTTCTTTCTATAAATTAGCTTGTTCAGAGAAATGTCTTCTAGAAAAATAATTATAATTACTAATAAAAGTAAATAATAAGGACAGTAATTGATTAAAATGAAATAATAATAGTTACCTGTTTTTCCACTTATCAAATCAGAAAAACATAGTACTGAAATGAATTTTAAATCTACTTTTGGCCAAATCACTATTATGGAAACATGACATGCATTTTGAAAACATGCTTATATGGTTAATGACTAATTTATTTTGTCAACAAGCAAAAATCATGATGATACATTTATTAGAGGGTAGATTTGGAAGGAGAGAAAATAATAAAAATTTGAAATTGCATGTCATTCATTATGCTACAAATGTCTCAGTGACATAAGAAGGTTTAAAGAATTAAAATTTAAGTGTGTACTTTCTATAATAAATTGACAACTTACTGATGAAAATGAAACCATGTTATTTGTCTATTCCAAAATTACTTCAAAGTTTCCTCACAAAATATTGTTATTTCAATATCATTCTGCCAAATATAGTGGCATGAAAATATTTTGTATGCTAACACATTTTGTTCAGGGTTTGTAAATTTAATTTTATAGCATAATGGAAAACAACCAATACTTATCATTCTTTAATAGTGAAATAAAATAAAAGAATATGTTCCACAGCATCAGTGGAGTCGATAAAAACATCTCTACAGAATTTGGTCTCTGGACAGTGTCTTTGTTTCATTAGTACTTGATCTAAACCTGGCTATACTGAGGCAGATAAATATAAAAAGAGAAACAAAGTGTCAGGAACAAATAGATATTTATTTCCCCCAAAAAATATCTTCCAAGTTTTGTAAAGGTGTAGTTTATCAGTTGTAGAACTTTAACGCCTGGCTCACAAAATTCCAGATGGTGAAAAGTTCAAGCGAGTACATCTTAGTGCCATGTGGAAGGTAGATTAGATGTTTCCTATCTGTACAAACTCAGCAGGGTCACAAGACTAGAAAATATTAGTTTTCATTCCAATACCAAAGAAAGACAACGCCAAAGAATTTTCAAATTACACTCAAAATGCACAAATTGCACTCATCTCACACATTAGCAAAATAATGCTCAAAATTCTCCAAGCCAGGCTTTAATAGTACATGAAATGTGAACTTCCAGATGTCCAAGCTAGATTTAGAAAAGGCAGAGGAACCAGAGATCAAATTGCCAACACTCATTGGATCATCAAAAAAGCAAGAGAGTTCCAGAAAACCATCTACTTCTGCTTTATTGACTACACCAAAACCTTTAACTCTGTGGATCACAACAAACTGGAAAATTCTTAAAGAGATGGAAATACTAGACCACCTGACCTGCCTGCTGAGAAATCTCTATGCAGGTCAAGAAGCAACAATTAGAACTGAACGTGGAAAAACAGACTTGTTTCAAATGATGAAAAGAGTACATCAAAGATGTATATTGTCACCATGTTTATTTAACTTATATGCAGAGTACATCAGGTGAAATGTCAGGCTGGATGAAGCACAAGCTGGAATCAAGATTGCCAGGAGAAATATCAATAACCTCAGATATGCAGATGACACCACCCATAATGGCAGAAAGTGAAGAAGAACTAAAGAGCCTTTTGATGAAAGTGAAAGAGTTGGCTTAAAACTCAACATTCAGAAAACTGAGATCATGGCATCTGGTCCCATCACTTCATGGTGAATAGAAGGGGAAACAATGGAAACAGTGACAGACTTTATTTTGGGCAGCTCCAAAATCACTGCAGGTGGTGACTACAGCCATGAAATTAAAAGATGCTCGCTCCTTAGAAGAAAAGCTATGGCCAAACTAGAAAGCATATTAAAAAGCAGACATTACTTTGCCAACGAAGGTCATCTAGTCAAAGCTATGGTTTTTCCAGTAGTCATGTATGGATGTGAGAGTTGGACTATAAAGAAAGCTGAGTGCCAAAGAATAGATGCTTTTCAACTGTGGTGTTGGAGAAGACTCTTCAGAGTCCCTTGGACTGCAAGGAGATCCAACCGGTCAATCCTAAAGGAAATCAATCCTGAATATTCATTGGAAGGACTGGTGCTGAGGCTGAAACTCGAATACTTTGGCAACCTGATACAAAGAACTGACTCATTTGAAAAAACCCTGGTGCTGGGAAAAATTGTAGGCGGGATGAGAAGGGGACGACAGAGGATGAGATGGTTGGATGACATCACCGATTAATGGACGTGAGTTTGAGTAAGCTCCGGGAGTTGGTGATGGACAGGGAAGCCTGGCCTTCTGAAGTCCATGGGGTCACAGTGAGACACAGCTGAGTGACTGAACTGTTCACTGATCTCCATGAAAATTCAGCATATAAATTACCTAGGGTCCTGTCCCAAATTCAGAGGCAAAGAAGACTGTAAATCTTGTCTTCATTGTAACCCATGTAGATCCCTTGTCTACTTTTTTTTTTTCCACCTTTGTCTACTTCAGAAAACTGGAGAGTCTTCAAAGCTTAAGTTTATGTAAAATGTACTAATCCTCAGCACAACATCTCTTATTTTACTTCAAATTTATCAAAGATAAGAGGTACTTGTTTAATAGTTGACATTTGCACTATGTATTTTCTAAAATAATATTGCTCCATCCTTAATGCATAGTTGTATTTCAAAAATATTAACCAATAAAACAATAAAAATATGAAACCCATAGAAAATTGAAAAAATGCTGAGTTTGGAATCAAAAACAAAACTATATTCTTGTTGATGTTTTCTTAAAGCTCTCTTATACCATATGAATCATCTAGACACTAAGATTTTCTGGGGTCTACTTAACATCAAAAAAAGGCATTATATAAATTGCTTTAAAATTTTTCCAAATTAGAAAATACTGTCATTGTATGTGTATTTTCTTTTGTGGCTGTGATTTCTTTTCTAAATTTTCCCCCATTTTTAATGATTATATATATTTTTAAAAGCTGGGGAAAGGGATATGAATTGTACAATAGAAAAAGTATATCATCTTATTATTTGCCTACCAGGCCCAAATATGATGCTGATTGTAGATCTATGGAAATATATATCAGAAATACTTCTTCTCAATATTTCTTTCAAATGTTGAATTTACATAAAATTTTTTACAACATTACACAGAATATTTATGAAATGTCAAATGTAACCTAATGTTAATTTGCTAATTTGCTTTTTTTTTAGTGCAGTTTACCATAACTATTGTAGTATCATATAAGTCTAAAAAAATCCACTATGTATTGGTTATTTATCATCTAAAGTGACACAAAAATTTGCCACTGTTTTGCCTTCAAGTTATCTGTTGCTATGTTTCACAGCATAGCTTGAAAAATTTCAGGGACCTGAAGCAACTTTTATAAATAAAAATGTATAACACTTTTATCATTTTACATATACTCCTTTAATTTTAAAAATATTCCAGCAAAACTTAAAAAAATCTATTTTTGATGCACAATTACAAAAACTTGGACTAATTAGTATATATTTGAAGACTTCATCCTATTTTTAATATAATCTAATTGCATCATCAAAAGAATTATTTAAAGTCTTCTCAGGAATTCCCTTACAGTCTAGTGATTATCATTCTGTTCTCTCACTGCTGAGGGCCTGGGTTAAATCCCTGATTGGGGAATTATAATTCCACAAGCCAGGTGGTGTGGCCAATATTTTTTTAAAAATTGAAAATTAAAAAATTAAAAAAAGAAATCAATAAGAGATAAAATAAGTTCTATAATATATATGCCATAAATGATAATAATGAATCAGAAAGTAAGAAATTGATTATAATTTATTAGTTTATTCTTGAGCTTTTATTTTTATTCTATTTTTTTTCTTGAGCTTTTAGAGTGGAACAGGAAATTAAAACCAGTATTAACTTTTTAACGGTAATAATAGTGATACAGTACAGATAATTTTATTATTATTTATTTCAAAACCATTTAATATTCTAAGATATATTTTTAGAATATATGAATAAATGATATTTATTTGCTTATTTTAAGAACATCTGGATACCAGATAGTTAAATAGAAAACCTAGCTCAAAATAGCTTGGACAAAATTAGGGAGGCATGCTTTCTACAAGGCAGTTAAGAACCACATCTGGTCTGGCTTTAGACATTGATTGTTCAAAGGTTCCAAACTATGTTATCAAACTAGATTTATGACCAAGTGAGATTTATTTTATAAATCTAAGATTGGCTCAACACCTGAAAATCCATTAATGTCATATACCATATCAGTAGAATAAAGAAAAAATACACAATCATTTGAATAGATGTGGGAAAAGTATTTTACATATCCCCCAAATTTTAGTGATGAAAACACCCAATATTTAGAAGTTAGAGGAGAAATTCCTTAGCCTGATAAAGAATATCTGTGGAAATACCACAGCTAACATCATGTTTAATTTGAAAGACTTAAGCTTTTCCTCCTAAGATCAGAGAAAAGAAACAACAGTTTTCTATACTATTTGATATTATAGAGAAGGTTGAGGTGAATGTGGAGTACGGGATTTCTCTGGAGGATTTTAGAAATGTTCTAAAATTGATTGTGGTGAAGGTTGCACAGTTCTGTGTATATACTAAGGAACTACTGAACTGTAGATATGAAATATGTGAATAGAATTGTAAGTATATTAATTTATCCTTCGATAAAGTTATTTTTTAAAAGTAATAAGTATAGGGCCAAGATTTGCTGTTATGTAGGAGAAAAAAAAAGTACTGGTAAGCATTCTTAAATTCTTTTGACCATTAGGTTAAATCATTTGACCTTCAGGTCAACCTTTCTAGTAGTAACTGAAAGACCCATTACATGCTCACAATGAATACAATGAAGGACTCACCACAGAATTACATTGAGACTAAAAGGCTTTGAAAACATTGATTTGTAAAGTGGTTACCTGACAAGAAAAAAAAAAAACAAACAAACACTTGAAAAATACAGTCATTCGCCAATAATACACAGTTGCCAGATTCAAATAAACAAGTGTTCAGTAGTATAATGCATAGTTAATGAACCTGGTGAGTAAGTCCTAACTTGCCCCCAAAACCTCTTTGACTTAAAGGAGTACTTTCCTGGTCAACTTACTGTAAAGAGCAAAGAATTGAAAGGCAAATTATGAATAATAATAATAATAAAGTGACAAGAAAAAAACTGCACCAAAATGTATTTTACCCACATGCATGTCATTATTAGTTTTGCCTGGGTGTCTGCTGTTGTCCTTGCACAAGCAGCTGAGGTGTGAATGCTTCAGAGAGAGTTTCTCAGGCCACAAGCAGTATCACTTGTTCTGTCTAGTGGGGTTTCCTGGGTGAGTACTTTAAGGACAAGTTGGGTAATACAAGGTCAAGTGTGTTTCCTTGCTCTATGCATTACTTTGAAAAGCTAATATTCACCATAACTTTCAACATTTTCTTAATATCCTTCAATTATATTAGAAAATATGTGATAAATTCTATCAGAGTGTAAAATAATGCCTTCCTTATAAAAAGAATGAAAAAATGATTAATACCTGAAATCTCACTAAACAAGGTGAAGACATTTGCTTATCCATTGAAAATCACATCACATGCATAAACACATACACACACACGCACATACACACACACACTTCTCCACATCTAGCTCTAGAGATGTTTAAAGTTTTCCTTAATTGTATTATCCTTTCCATCATGTTTCATAATTTACTTTTTACCCTAACATGACAAAAATAGTCATATTTTTATGCAAATATCTTTTCATTTATATAGCCTTTCTCTTTTGTATACTTTACTCTTCTTTATTTATTTTTAATTATAGGATAATTGCTTTACAATATTGTCCTGGTTTCTGCCATATATCAACATAAATCAGCCATAAGTATATACCTGTTCACTACCTCTAGAAACCCCCTCCCACCTCCCAGAAGAATTGAGTGAGTAGCACTGAAATGTATGCATTACCATGTGTAAAATTAGAGTCGGTGGAAATTGGCTGTGTGACAGAGGGAACTCAAATCGGATGCTCTGTGTTAACTAGATCACTCTTGATGAGGTTTGGATTGTTTTGCATTTTCTCTACTTAGACTTGGAATGTTTATTAATGGATATGCTTTCTGACTTTTAATATCAGATTGCACCCTTTTATACTCCTAGGGAATACCTTATCCACAACCTTGTGGAAATTGCATTGCCACTTTTTTCAACTTATTATATTTGCAAATATTTAAAACAATCTCATTGTGACAGATCTTCTTTCTCTATTGACTATGGAGCTGAGGAATGTTTCCTATTGGTTGGGCACTTGCATTACTACTTTTTAAAACTGCTTCTTTCCCCAAACTTTTCTTTGGGAAAAACTGCTTCAGGAGCTTCTCATCCAAAGGGAAGACCCAGGGGGCAGGCAGACATTCATTAAAGTGTGTGAAATGGTCTAATGTCATCTCATGACACCCTTTCTCACACAAAGAAAATGTAAATCACAACCTGAAATTCTCATTCAGGTTACTCAGAACCAGAATGCAACATAAGAACATTATATTCTGAGTCCTGTGTTTTTTTGTTTTTTTGTTTTTCTTTTCAGTTAAAGTGAACTCCATCTTACTTAACTCTACATTCATTCTCTACTTAATGTTCAGACATAAAACATTTCGTAAACAATATACACAATGAGGCCATTGTGTGGAATACAAAGAGAAAAAAAATGGGATTCAAATCTCCTAATCCTTTAACAAATCTCCTAATCCAGTCGCCTGCCTCGGGTAATGAAGGCTCTGTGAGCAGGATTTGCTGTGCGGCTGACCAGATTCCAGCTTCCTGTCCTCCGTCTCCCTCTCATCTGCTTAGCTTTGTAGTTATTTCAATGTCACCTTTTCACACTAACCAGTCTCTTCTAGAAGCAAGGAAACAGAAAAGTATCAGCTCTAATTAAAAATATTTGTTTTAGAGACAAGCCACAGTTCCTATACAGGGAGAAATAAACTTTGATTTGTGCTTTGTTGATTACAGAGCCAAACAAGGGCAGCTTCATTTCAGTAGAAGAGTTGGGATTTTTTCTTTTTTTTTTTTTTTTTGACAAAACTCTTGAGGTTATTTTCTCTGTATAGTGCATGCTTAGTCATTCAGTCGTGTCTGACTTTTTGTGACCACATGGATTATAGTCTGCCAGTCTCCTCTGTCCATGGGATTCTCCACACAAGAATACTGAAATGAGTATTCATTCCCTTCTCCAGGGAATCTTTCAATATGTAGTAAATATAAGACTAACAGTTTCAATGTCAGTTTAAAAATATTGTTTACATTTTAGATTTGAAGAAATATAATAAATTTAATGGTTTTACCAGTTTTAAAACAACAGTATTTCACAGAAAGACTAGATAAAATGTTTAAACAATGAAGAAATTTGACTATTTAAAATTATGTATGATATAGAATGGAATATTGCTCAGTCACTAAAAGAAACAAAATAGGGTCATTTGTAGAGACGTAGATGGACCCAAAATCTGCCGTATGGAGTGAAGTAAGTCAGAAAGAGGAAAGTAAAAATGGTGTACTAACACATATATGTGGAATCTAGACAAATGATACTGCTGAACATATTTCCAAAGAAAAATAGAGACACAGATATAGAAAACAGACATGCAGACACAGAAGGGGAAGGTGTGACAAACTGGGAAATTAAGGTTGACATATATACTCTACCATGTGTAAAATAGATAGCTAGTGGGAAGCTGCTCTATAGGGAGCATGGTCCTGTGTCCTGCAAAGACTTAGAGGGGGTGAGATGGGAGAGGAAGGTAGGAGGGAGACTCAAGAGGGAAGGGATACATGTATATTTATAGCTAATTCATTTCACTGTAAAGAAGAAAATAACACACAATTCTAAAGCAGTTATATTCCAATAAAAATAAAATAATTAATGTAGCTATATTATGCATAAAGCCAGAATTGCTGCAATGAGAAAGAAATAGCTTAAGAAGGATGGCAGGGAAAAGAGAAAAATGCACTGTGAATCTACTGCTTGTGAGTCGTTTAACATATATATGTAGGCTTCTCCTTCCTTCTGAAGATAGAAACCGAAGTGTAGAAAGGGCATTAGGATGAACTATGCCAAACTGATGATTTTGTCTGTCAAAATTCTTTTGTCTTGTGACCGAGTATTTGATCCCCATTCATGGTTCACGGCCTTGTCATGGTAAAGGGGCTAGCATAACTTAATGAAGCTGCGAGCCATGCTATGCAGGACCACCCAAGATGGATGGGTCCTTGTGGAGAGTTTTGACAAAACGTGATCTGCTGTTTAGCCTGGCATGCTGCAGTCTGTGGGGTTGCAAAGTCAGACACGATTTGGCAACTGAACAGCAACCACAAGTATTTGATAATAGTCGATCCTTCTCTCCCTGTTGAAATAATCTCTTCCTTTGGCTTCTCGAATGATACACTGTGCAGCTGTGCTTTTGTTGTTGATTCCAGCTTTACTGTCGACTCGTTTTCACCTTTTTGCTGGAGGTTTCACTTTCCTGACTTTCAGAGAGTAGTGTGCAGCCTCGCTCACAACTCAGAATATTCATGGGAGCTCCTCACTATCCATGGTTTAAAGTGCTACCTATTTGTACATCCAATGTCAATCTCTCTTCTAAGCGCCAACTGAACATTTCCACTCGGATGTTCATAGTCACCTAAACATGTTTGCTCTCATTATCTTCCCCCATCAAGGGAAGCAACAACTGATTTGTTCAAGTGTTCTGAGCAAAATTCTGAGTTATCATTGATTTTCCTTTCACATCCACTCTATACTTGATCAAAACTTATGCTCTCTGAAAGATAAAATATTTGAATAAGTATATGAATAATCTCCAGCCTGGAATAGACCAAAACCCACCTTCCAATGAATTACTTCCAATCATGCCTTCTCTTATTCCATAGACTATTCTCTTTGCAGCCATCAGAAAAATTCCATTAAAAAGGTGATGATTGATCTTCTATCAGATTCAGAATCAAGGTCAAAATTCTTATCAAGTATCTACATAACCCAGTGACTGTTCATCTCCTAATGACCCCTTTTCACCCCCTCCCAAAATAATGGAAGCTCTTTGAGACTGTGTATTTTATTTACCTTTTTATTCATAGTGGCAAGTGAATGACATACAGTTTTTGTTAACTGAAGGAAAGAATGAGTTTATTGGTTCAGTCTAGAAAAGAGAATCCTTTTTGAGAGTTCCCTTGGACAGCAAGGAGATCAAGCCAGTCAATCCTAAAAGAAATCAACCATAAATATTCATTGGAAGGACTGATGCTGAAGCTATAGCTGAAGCTCCAATATTATGGCTACCTGATGTGAAGAGCCAGCTCATTGGAAAAGACGCTGATGCTGGCAAAGATTGAGGGCAGGAGGAGAAGAGGATGACAGAGGATGAGATGGTTGGATGGCATCACTGACTCAATGGCCATGACTTTGAGCAAACTCCAGGACATAATGAAGGACAGGGAAGGCTGGCGTGCTGCAGTCCATGGGGTCACAAAGAGCTGGACACGAGTGAGTGACTGAACAACCGCAACAACGACAACAGAGACTATTCTGATTTTATTCAGGTCACGGCATTGACGATAGACTGAGGAGTTAGGTGAAATAACCTCTGCAGTAGTTTCAATACAAACTTCAGAATGATTTGACTATTTTTACGGCTAGCATGGAGAAAAACTATTTGGTTAAGACTAAAAATATTGCTTTTATTTTTATGTGAGCTTGAAATTCACTTTTTTGGAACAGACTTTCCCTTTGTCTTGGAAAATTGCCTTTAGTAGGCTTTTTGATTCTTGGTCAAGACATGAAGGTAGTGACATCACCTGAATGCCCATTTTTTGCACTGAGAAATTAAATACTCTTTTTATTAATGGAAATTGACAGATTTACATTTATGAATATCATGTTTTCTTTAGAGATTTCATTTTCTAAACAAATACTTAGACTGTGTTGAGTCTTGGAGCTCATACAACTGAGTGTATTAATAGAAAAGACCATGTCTTCCTCTTCATTATGAGATATTATTACTGATTTCACAGCAGTCATTGTTTTTGCAGATCTTAGCATGACAGCAGACCTTACCCACTCAGGCTAATGCCCAAGTGGACGGAGACTCAAAGTACACAGATATGACTTCAAAAGCATACCTCTTGTGTAAATGAATGCATTTATTATCATATCCACCTCAAAACCCCCATCAGTTCTATTCAGTTCAGTTCAGTCGCTCAGTCATGTCCGGCCCTTTGCGACCCCATGGACTGCAGAATGCCAGGCCTCCCTGTCCGTCACAACTCCCAGAGTTTACTCGAACTCGTGTCCATTGAGTTGGAAATACCATTCAATCATCCCATCTGCTGTCATCCTCTTGTCCTTCTGCCTTCAATCTTTCCCAGCATCAGGGTCTTTTCAAATGAGTCAGTTCTCTCATCAGGTGGCCAAAGTATCAGAGTTTCAGCTTCAGCATCAGTCCTTCCAATGAAGTAGCAGGACTAATTTCCTTTAGGATGGACTGGTCGGATCTCCTTGTAGCTCAAGGGACACTTAAGAGTTTTCTCCAACACCACAGTTCAAAAGCACCCAATTCTTCAGCGCTCAGCTTTCTTTATAGTCCAACTCACACATTCATACATGACTACTGGAAAAATCATAGCTTTGACTAAGCAGACCTTTGTTGGCAAAGCAATGTCTCTGCTTTTTAATAAACTGTCTAAGTTGGTCATAACTTTTCTTCCAAGGAGCAAGTATCTTTTAATTTCATGGCTGCAGTCACCATCTGCAGTGATTTTTGAGCCCCCAAAAATAAAGTCTGTCACTGCTTCCCCATCTATTTGCCATGAAGTAATGGAGCAAGATGCCATGATCTTAGTTTTCTGAATGTTGAGTTTTAAGCCAACTTTTTCATTCTTCTGCTTCACTTTTATCAAGAGGCTCTTTAGTTCTTCTTTGCTTTTTGCCATAAGGATAGTGTCATCTGCATATGTGAGGTTATTGACCCCCATACGGTCAAGTAAAAAATTGACCTCTTCAGAGAATCCTGTTCTCAGATCCTTAGATTTGTGCAAAGGAAGTCTGGTTAAGGGAAAGAATACATTTCTTGTGGTCAGCTGTGTGTTGTTAAACATGATTTTTATAGGTTGTTGTTTGGTCATTAATTTGTGTCTGACTCTTTTGTAACCCCGTGTACTTAGCCCACCAGGCCACTCTGTCCATGGAAGGATTTCCCAGGCAAGAATACTGAAGTGAGTTGCCATTTCCTTCTCCAGGGGATGTTCCCATCCCAGTGATCAAACCTGCATCTCCTGCATTAGTAGGCAGATTCTTTACCACTGAGCAACCAGAGTTTTTATATAAAACCATGTAATTAATTTTATTAATTTAATATGATATTTAATTTTTAAAAAATTGTAAACCAACATATATTTATTCAGTTTTTTTATATTGTTGAATCATTCTACTTTCTGATAAGGATGTAATTAAAATAAAAATGTTCATCATATTTCTGTTTAGGTGAAAGTATTTAATGAATTATGTATTTACATATATAAAGACATATCTATTTTACCATTGAATAGGTTAATAGTTACCTAAATAATTTTAAAAATAATTTATTTGACAGATGCAATACACAGTATGTATTATATCAGTTTAGTCTCAGAAATATTAATTCCAAATATTATAGAACTTTACTATGTGTTATGCCATCTAGCAGAAAAAAATCTACATTTATTGCCTGATATTTGAAATCATTGCATATTGTGTTTTTAAAAAATCAACTGGTGTGCTTTTAAAACAACAGCTGTATCTTATTTATAATCAGTGATACAAACTTTGGAAAATTCTGGCTGTTGTTTCAAAATGCTTTTCTTTAACTATAATGAATTATACTGACCTATAATTCCATAACTGAAAAGAGAAATTGAACATGATCTTTACCATATTTTCATTTTTTATTATCAATGATATTTGAAGCCAGAGATATCTTTATATACTAAGTAAGGAATGCACTTAGATTACTATATTTGACTAATATATGAGCAGCATCTTGGGGCAATTTGACAGAATTATTATCATTTTTATGTTCCTCATTAAACGGTTTTATCTCAAAATTAGTATTTCTTATATTCCCCATCTCTAAATTATGGCACTTATAGTATAAATTATGCAATATGCATCAATAAATAAAAACATATTAAAGCAATAACACCACAGTAGCTATACTCTACCAAGTAATAGTTTGAAGGAAGATCTGCATCCTTATATGTTTATTTTATTTCCACTGACACAGATGTTTATGTGCTATTTAAATTAGTTACTAAATTTTTGCTTTAAAAGGAAGGAGTAATAAAATCAAGACTTAGATATTCCTTTGGAAGCCACTAGATATCCACAGGTTGCATCTTGGAAATACTGATACCAACAGTTCATATATAAACCTTCAACTATAATGACATCAAAACAACAACAAAGTCAATTGTGAAGCTTTACTGGTTAAAAACTGAGCTGCTTAGGTGAGTCAGAAAGTGGAAATCCAAGTCCCAACCCCAGATTTTCCCTCACTTCCCATAAACAACCTCTGAGCTTTTCTTGTAGGCAGACTCCTAGAATCTTTCACATTTTGAAAACTGTAAACACCATCCCATGTAGATGAGCTTATCTTTGAAATGAAGCTCCTTAATAGAAAATTTCAAGCTCTCCCTTTGGTAAAGATTATACAAAAAATACTGAGTGAATTTTAAAACAGTTCACAGAGTTAGTCTCAAAGAGCATAAT
Source organism: Dama dama (assembly GCF_033118175.1). Classification (NCBI taxonomy): domain Eukaryota; kingdom Metazoa; phylum Chordata; class Mammalia; order Artiodactyla; family Cervidae; genus Dama; species Dama dama. The sequence continues at coordinate 35,110,448 of NC_083685.1, forward strand.
CACGTATCATTATACTGGTGAACTAGAGGTCAAAGTAATTGAATTTGTAAAGAGGCACAAAGGATATCTGGTGAATTAAATTATAATTAGAGTGTGATAACATCTGATACGTAATGTGAATGCAAATATAAATGGAAAAATACTTTAGTCTTTTTCTTTCATTTCTCTGGAATAACATGCCTAACTTCTACTACCTTGTCTTAAAGATTATGTGGGTGTCTGGGACTAGTTACCAGAAATGTTAATATTACTTTGTTTCCATTTTCTCACTGATTTGAAAGCACAGCTGGGAAATTAAATGCAAATGCAAATATTTCCTTAGCAAAATTCTTTGTACTCTTAAAAATCACTGGTATCTATTTGTTTTAATGACAAATCCTATCCGCCATTTGTCATTATTAATTAGCAACATGGGTTTGATTCAAAAAGAATAGTCAGGTCATCTAAGTCTTTTTGGAGTATTCCTTTCCAGTCTCTTTCTGGCTATAAAATTATTGAATTTCAAATAATTTTCTCTCCTATCCTACAGATGAATCTTATTTGATGTTCAGCTCACATTCCATATTTCTCCTTTTAGTTCATTTATTTTAGGTGATTTCCCCTCCTGGTATTTTCAGTTCCTTTAAATATTCTGATGTATGTAAATTGCAATAATGTATTTCTCTATAATGGCAGTGTTGATCAATCTATATGCAGAACTAAGCCCATGGCACTTAACCAGCTACTCTCTCCTTCTAGACAATTTCCATTTGAATCATTCTCACAGCTTTTATTCACCTAAATTTATTGAATTATATTCTTAGCCAAACTACTTTTAAATGGCATATCTCGTAAGACATGACTGATTAGCTTTTCAGGCTAAATATACTAAATGTCACTAGAAGGGGATCATGAAGGCATGTTAATCGTTTTGGGGCACTAGAATGCCACAGAGGCTTCTGGGCCCTGAATAACTGTTGTTAAAGCATGTCTTTATTAAAAATACTCAGTAAGAGATATATATGACTTTTTCTAAGGGTAACCCTCACATTTATAGAAGACCGACTATGTTGCTTTCTAGAGAATGCCTCATTTTATAAGAATAGACATCTGCAAGGCCAAGTCATCCAAGAGGCAGCCAGGAAGTGCATTTCTGAAATAAGAATGCATCTTTATAATTAATGTGCACAACTAAGACATATTTTCTCATGCAGAAATGCTATTTGTAAAGAAATGAGGAAATATAAAGGTTTATAGCTAGAAACATTTGATTAGCAGTTTCCTTCATCTACTAAAATATATGAAGAAAACAATATTAAAAAAACTTAGACTGATAAGCAATTTATTGGTAGACTATAGAGAGATTATCTACTTACTGTAACACTGATTGAGCTTGACAAGGAAAGAAAGATCAGTGGGCAGTTTGTGCTTCTTTATAAATTAAGCAATTGATTCCCATCCTTCTCTTTGTTCTCTAAATAGGAGATCAAGAATCTGTACCAGACAGAATATTAGGCAGTGTGCAATGTTTTTAGGGCACCCTAAATGCTGAAACTTTTCTTCTGTTTGTTCTCTAATCATCTTTCTATGTGCTCAGTCGCGCAGTATGTCAGACTCTTTGAGACCCATGGACTGTAGCCCACTAGGTTCCTCTGTCAATGGAAATATCCAGGCAAGAATACTGGAGTGGGTTGCCATTTCCTCCTCCAGAGGACCTTCCTGACCCAGGGATCGAAACTGGGTCTCTTGTATCTCCTGCACTGGCAGGAGGATTCTTTACCACTAATGCCACCTGGGACATTATTATCAATGAAATCATTGTCATGTGACTGGCAAATTCTTCTGGAAATAAATTAGCAATGAAAAATGTTTTTTTCAACCCATCACCATGTTTCAAGAAGAGCTATATTATACATTACCCTGGATCACCAAAAATCTTGTTTTAGAAGTCTCTGAACTTCTAAAGCTTTAGAGACTTCTAAAAAGGTGGCCCCTAGCCTCAGTGGTAAAGAATCTGCCTGCTAAACTAGTACAGCCACTATGGAGAACAGTGAAAATTCCTTAAAAAACTGGAAATAGAACTGTCTTCAGTTCAGTTCAGTTCACTTCAGTCACTCAGTCGTGTCTGACTCTTTGCGACCCCATGAATCGCGGCACGCCAGGCCTCCCTGTCCATCACCAACTCCTGGAGTTTACCCAAACTCATGTCCATCGAGTCGGTGATGCTATCCAACCATCTCATCCTCTGTCATCCCCTTCTCCTCCTGTCCCCAATCCTTCCCAGCATCAGGGTCTTTTCACCTCATGCGAAGAGTTGACTCAGTGGAAAAGAACTGTCATATGACCCAGCAATCCCACTGCTGGGCACACACACCAAGGAAACCAGAATTGAAAGAGACACGTACCCCAGTGTTCACCACAGCACTGTTTACAATAGCCAGGATATGGATGCAACATAAATGTCCATCAGCAGATGAATGGATAAGACATTTGTGGTACATATACACAATGGAATATTACTCAGCTATTAAAAGAATACATCTGAATCAGTTCTAATGAGGTGGATGAAACTGGAGCCTATTATCAGAGTGAAGTAAGTCAGAAAGAAAAGCACTGATACAGTATATTAACACATATATATGGACTTTAGAAAGATAGTAACAATGACCCTATATGTGAGACAGCAAGAGACATAGATATAAGCAATAGACTTTTGGGCTCTGTGGGAGAAGGTGAGGGTGGGATGATTTGAGAGAATAGCATTGAAACAAGTATATTACCATATTTGAAATAGATCACCAATCCAAGTCTGATGCATGAAACAGGACACTCAAAGCCTGTGTACCAGGACAACCCAGAGGGATGGGATGGGGAAGAGGGAGGGATGTGGGAAGGGGATTCTGGATGGGGAACACATATACACCTGTGACTGACTTATGTCATTGAGGCTTCCCTCGTGGCTCAGATGGTAAAGCGTCTGCCTGCAATGAGGGTGACCCAGATTTGATCCCTGGGTTGGGAAAACCTCCTAGAGAAGGAAATGGCAACCCACTCCAGTATTCTTGCCTGGAGAATCCCATGGACAGAGGAGCTGGTATGTTACAGTCCATGGGGTTGCAAAGAGTTGGACACGACTGAGCAACTTCACTCCCTCACTCACTCATGGCAAAACCACTAAAATATTGTAAAGTAATTAGCCTCCAATTAAAATGAATAAATAAATTAAAAAGAAATTCTGCGTGTCAATGCAGGAGACCTGGGTTTGGTACCTGGATTGGGAAGATCCCACAGAGGAGGGCACAGCAATTCACTCCAGTATTCTTGTTTGGGAAATTCCATGGACAGAGGAGCCTGGTGGGCTATAGTCCATGTGGTTGCAAAAAGCCAGATACAATTGAGATCCTACATGCAGGGCCCCAGGGGATGGAGCATCACTGGGCTGGCTTTTACAGTGGATTCCAAATAAAAAGTTCTTCCCTCACTGCTGTTCCCAGATGCCCAAAATTTTCCATAGAGTGGGATACCTCTCACCCCGACAGATTTCTGCCTATTTTACAGAAGTGTCCTCAAGAAAAGATGCCCTCTGAATGTTATTTACAAAATGTACATTTAAAAGACAACAAGTGGTAATAAAGGGAAAGGAATATTAAAGGTACACTGAAAGTTGAAAGTCGCTCCATCATGTCTGACCCTTTGGTAGCTGTTCTCTTCTCCAGGGGATCTTCCCAACCCAGAGGTTGAACCCAACTCTCCTGCATTGCAGGCAGATTCTTTACCAGCTGAGCCACCAGGGAAGCCCAAGAATACTGGACTGGATAGCCTATCCCTTCTCCAGGGGATCTTCCTGGCCCAGGAATTGAACCAGGGTCGCCTGCACTGCAGGTGGCTTCTTCATCAACTGAGCTACCAGGGAAGCAAAAGGTACACTGGATCACACCATGTGCTTATCTGGGTTGTATTAGACAATGTTGCAATTTCATTCCTTTTCATTTAGCTGTCCAGTTTTCCCAGCACTACTTAGTGAATAAACTGTATTTTCTCTATTGTGTATTCTTGTTTCCTTTGTCATTAATTAATTTACCATAAGTGCATGGTTTTATCTCTGGACTCTACCCTCTTTCATGTGCCTTTTTTTGTGCCAGAGCCATATCATTTTGACTGCATTACAGCAGTCTGAAGTCAGGGAGCACGATTTGTCCCACTCTGTTCCTCTTTCTCAAGATTGTTTTGGCTATTTGAGAGGTTTTGCATTTCATATAAATTTTAAAATTACTTTTTCTAGTCCTGTGAAAAATGCCATTGGTATTTTGATAGGTATATGACTTCCCTGGTGGCTCAGATGGTAAAGAACTTGCCTGCAGTACAGGAGATCTGGTTCAATCCCTGGGTTGAGAAAATCACCTGGAGATGGTAATGGCCACCCACTTCATTATTTCCTGGAGAATTCCATCGACAGAGGAGTCTGGCAGGTTACACACACACACACATATTTCACACACATCTACATATTTCATCAAAATAGGTATGACATTTTCATCAAATATGTAGATGCCTTGTGTAGTATGGTCAATTAACAATATTGATTATTCCAGTCTAAGAACATAGAATAACTTTCCAACTGTGTGTGTCATCAACAACTTCTCTCATTAGTGTCTTATAGTTTTTGAAGCACTGGTGTTTTACCTCCTTAGATAGGTTTATTTTATTATTTTTGATGTGATGTCAAATGATAAATGGGATTGCTTCCTTAACTTCTCTTTCTGAAACTTCATTGTTACTGTATAGAAATAGATTTCTATATATATATATCAATTTTGTATCCTCCAACTTTACTGAATTCGTTATGAACTCTAGTCATTTTCTATAGGTGTACCTAAGATTTTCTATGTATAGTATAATGCAATTTTAGTAGAAGAAATCCTGCTTTTTTGAACTGAAAAAAATGAAGAAAATTCATATTTGAGACAAAATAAATGGAAACATTAGTGAAAAGATATCCATGTACACTTTAGACAAAACATACACATACACATATATGTGTGTAAACACACACCCATATAAGAAAGAATAACATTATTAACCATTTTATAGATTTCCTGGGTTCAATCCCTGGGTTGGAAAGATCCCCTGGAGAAAGAAATTTTGGCAACCCACTCCAGTATTCTTGCCTGGGCAAGTCCATGGGCAGAGGAGCCCAGCAGGCTATAGTCCATGGAGTCGCAAAAGAGTAGCACATGCCTTAGCGGTTGAACACACATAGATTGCCTTTAGAATATAAAATATTAAACGACATTGTACAATGTACAGATATGGCCTTTAATGAAAATTTTTTTGTGTGTTAATGTTTGTTGGATTGTTTTAGTTTTAGTCTGGAAACAATAAAGAGACAATCACATATACAACTTTATTTAGAAAAGTTATTAATTACATGTCTTATGTGTAAAAATTTTTTGAGGGTTATATCCTAGGTGAATGACATGAATCCAAATTAAATGCTAAGCATTTGGGGAAAGACATGCAAACTTTTAAAATTGAAAATTAGAAATACAAACTTTAATACGAAAGAAATATAATACAGTCAGGGCTTTCCCGGTGACTCAGTGGTAAAGAATCCACCTGCTATGCAGGAGATGGAGGAGACATGGGTTTGACCCCTGGGTGGGGAAGAACCCCTGAAGGAGGGCATGGCAACCCACTCCAGTATTCTTGCCTAGAGAATCCCATGGACAGAGGAGTCTGGCAGGCTATAGTCCATAGGGTCACAAAGAGTTGGACACGACTCAAGTGAATGCACGCATAATACAATTAATGGAAACAAACAATATGAACATCATATTCTAATAATTCATAATTGCTTGTGCATGTTTAGGATGATTCTGGAAATTCACTTAAGTGATTTGTGAAATGGTGAAATTCACCAGGAAGGTGAATTATTTGGGAAAGAAAGAAAGAGCCAAACAATTATGCATCTTTGAGTCTATAAATTCTTCAATATTATTCATTTCACATCATATGCATATAATAATAACTTGTCAGATAAAATAGAATGTATATAAAGTATATGAAAATATTGCATAATGCATAATCAATATATTATACCCAATTTTGGAAAAATTATTTAAAGAATTTAGTGATAGCAAGCATTTTTGGTAATGCAATTCAGTGCCTCTGTGAAAAGACAAACTCCATAATATACTTCAATCCTTGGAGTCATCTGCATATTCAAGGAGAAAGATTACCTAAATTATAAGAGCAATGATTAGAGTGAGTGTTCTGGCTGTGTTCTAAAGACTTTAAGAGACTATATATATATTGTCTTTTAGTTCTCATTACCACCCTATTAGATAGGTTGCATTGTAATTCCTATATCATAGCTGAGGAAAGAGTTGATTAAGTAACCTACTTAAGGAAAAAATGAGAGCAGCAGAGTCAGGATGTAAACACAGGCCATCTGGCTCCATAGTACACTGTGCAATTCTGCTTCTACAATGGATTCAAACTAAAAAGACTATTTAGCCGTGTGGACAATTTTTCTGTGATGATAATTGAAAAGAATTTGAATGCACTCTAATAAATAATATGAATATAATTCTAAAAGATAACTAAGTATATACTATACACAGAAAAATAAACTGTAAGGAAATATTAATAGAGGTTTTAATGGTACTGGCATCACCTATGATTATTATTAAAAGCACCATATTTAATAAGATCTAAAATGTACAATCATCCCTTTCACTATCTTAAATATTAAAAGTATATTATGTGCACATAAATAGTTAAATAATTAAATAAGTGAGTGTATAGATAAAACAGTTCATCTGGGAGCTGATATTCTCAAAATACTAAAGATTAAAGAAGTTATTATCAATTAAGAAATCCTAACATTCAAAGAGGCAATCAGTGCTCCCACAAGAAATCAACAAAGAGAAAAACATTTTCATGTAATTTGTATTGCTTCTGTATCTGGATGAACAAAAGCATTAAAGTACAACAAAAGCATATTTTATCTCGTATATTATATACACAAGTTTTAGTTTAAAACTTAAAGAGAAATGAGCTATTTTACAGAGATATTCTGATTGTCAGAGATATTGTCTGCATAATATGAACCTGAACTAGGAGGCAGATATAAAGCTTCTGTACTGAAAGTTATAGTGGCTGAGGATGTACTCAGGTGAGGGGTCCTGGTGTTGCTGACTTTATAAACAGCATTTTGAAAACTGACTTCTTTATTTATCTCATAATACTATATTTTGAGATAATAGTTGCCTTTAATTATTTTTGTTTCAATATATTTTTAAATAACCTGACTTATTAATTCTTCACAAGTATGGAGCCAAAATTAGGTAGAGACTGTGTGTTATTCCTGATTGAAATTCAACCAGATTCAGATATAGTTCCAGCCCCAGGTAGGCACATATGATTCTGCTTCAGTAGTTTTGTGAAGGAGATAAAAAAAAATTATTGAACAAAGAAAGGCTGGCGGATGGGCCAAATATCATTTCACTTTATTTTTTTATTGAATGGCCAAACTGCCAAATTGCTGAACAGTGGTCTGAAGTTATCATTTGTTCCCTGACAGCTCTGTCCCTGATCTTGATCCTGTATTTTTTATGTGGAATTGGGTGACATTTTCCTCTAATCCTGTATTTAATCTGTTGTGTGTTGAAAACACATGACTTTACGTACTTATGCCCTTCCCATTACCTACCATAGCATTGGCTTCTGTTTGTCATTAAAGTAGCAACAAATGATAATTGTCAATGCAAGACCAGGCTTTCTGAAACAGGTGATGGCTTAGTTTTGCAAAACTTGAAATAGAGAAAAGATAGCAAAATGTGTTCAAGGAAAAGAGAGTAGCCTTTTAAAAACCATGGTCTATAACAAAGCAAGACATGTCCCAAATATGTTGAAACAAAACCTGTAAGTTATATGAACAGGAAAGAGAGAGAGATAGCTACACTGATGCCTAAAATGAAAGCAGAGAGCAGAATCTATAAAGTCCAGCTTGATCCTCCAAGACAGAGAAACACTTTGACAGACTTACAGCAGATAGCAACAGTTTTAAAATTTAGAAATATCACCTTGTTGACAACATTCTTATTGTTGTTTTTCAGTTGCTCGGTTGTGACCAACTCTGTGACCCCGTGGACTGCAGCCCACCAGGCTTCCCAGTCCATCACCAACTCCCGGAGCTTATTCAAACTCATGTCCATTGAGTCAGTGATGCCATCCAGCCTCTCGCCCTGTCATACCCTCCTCCTCCTGCCTTCAATCTTTCCCAGCATCAGGGTCTTTACCAAAATGTCAGTTCTTTACATCAGGTGGCCAAAGTATTGGAGCTTCGGCTTCAGCATCAGTCCTTCCAGGGAATATTCAGGATTGATTTCCTTTAGGATTGACTGGTTTGATCTCCTTGTAGTCCAAGGGACTATCTAGAGTCTTCTCCAACATTCCAGTTCAAAAGCATCAATTCTTTGGCACTCAGCTCTCTCTCCAACTCTCTTATCCATACATGAGTACTGGATAAATCACAGCTTTGACTTGACAGACCTTTGTCGGCAAAGTAATGTCTCTGCTTTTTAACAAGCTGTCTAGGTTGGTCATAACTTTTCTTCCAAGGAGCAAGTTTCTTTTCATTTCATAGCTGCAGTCACCACCTGCAGGGATTTTGGAGCCCAAGAAAATAAAGTCTGTCACTGTTTCCATTGTTTCCCCTTCTATTTGCCATGAAGTGATGGGGCTGGATGCCATGATCTTAGTTCTTTGAATGTTGAGTTTTCAGCCAACTTTTTCATTCTCCTCTTTCACCTTCATTAAGAGGTTCTTTATTTCCTCTTTACTTTCTGCCTTATAGGTGGTGTCATATGCATATCTGAGGTTATTGATATTTCTCCTGACAATCTTGATCCCAGCTTGTGCTTCATCCAGCCTGGAATTTCTCGTGATGTACTCTGCATATAAATTAAATAAGCAGGGTGACAGTATACAGCTTTGATATACTCCTTTCCCAATTTTGAACCAGTTTGTTGTTTCATGTCTGGTACTAACTGTTCCTTCTTGACCAGCGTACATGTTTCTCAGGACACTGGTAAGGTACTCTGATAGTCCTGTCTCTTGAAGAATTTTCCACAATTTGTTGTGATCCACATTCAAAAGCTTTAGTGTGGTCAATGAAACAGAAGTAGATGTTTTTCGGAGTCTCTTGCTTTTTCTATGATCCACTGGGTGTTGGTGATTTGATCTCTGGTTCCTCTGCCTTTTCTAAATCCATCTTGGACATCTGGAAGTTTTCGGTTCACATAATGCTGAGCTCTAGCTTGGAGAATTTTGAGCATTACTTTGCTAGCATGTGAGATGAGTGCAATTGTACAATAGTTTGAACATTCTATGGCATTGCCTTTCCTTGGGATTGGAATGAAAACTGACTTTTTCCAGTCCAGTGGCCACTGCTGAGTTTTCTAAATTTGCTGGCATATTGAGTGAAGCACTTTCACAGCATCATCTTTTAGGATTTGAAATAGCTCAACTAGAATTCCATCACCTCCACTAGCTTTGCTCATAGTGATGCTTCCTAAGGCCCACTTGTCTTCACATTTCAGGATGTCTGGCTCTAGGTGAGTAATCACACTATCGTGGTTATCTGGGTCACCGAGATCTTGTTTTTATAGTTCTCATATGTATTCCTGCCCAACCTCTTAATATCTTCTGCTTCTATTAGGCCTGTACTGTTTCCATCCTTATTGTACCCATTTTGTGTGAAAATTCCCTTGTTATCTTTAATTTTCTTGAAAATCAGACATTAGGTTGAGAACTTCTGAAACAAATATTAATTAGGAGACTTGCAATAATCTAGCCAATCAATCCTGAAAGACTAAACAACTAGTACAGATGTGGATAAAATGGAGGCATTTTTGAGAGATAATTAAATAGCATTCTACTCTTGAGAACAAATTGTCTGCTTAAGGCACTAGGAAAAATACACTAAGTGAAAACATTTGTGCCTAGAAAATTGGTGCTTACTCACAGAGGAAATAAATGAATAATAAGTTTAGAGGGGATAGTGGTAATTTGACTTATTTTGAATTTAAGATGGAATTCACGGGACTATGTTTGGTAATTTATCAAACTCTGTGTGTGTGCGTGTGTGTGTGTGTGTCTGGATTTGAGCTTAGTGGCAAGAGAGAGTTAAGGATTAGGACATACTCAATATAACTGAAAGCATATATCACATAGGAAATATGTATTGGTAAGAAAAAGTAACGAGCTTTGGCAGGGAAAGGGAGATATACGATTGAGCTGGGAAGAACTCACGTAATTTTATCTATGTAATTTCTTCTCTACTGATTCAAAGAACTTATTGGAAATGACAATCATAGGTATTACTTATGTTCATATATGTAATATATAATACCATATATATGATAACTAAATAAATATATATGATACTCTGCCTCTCTGTCCTCCTCTCTTTCTCCACTTTCCAGTTAATAATTGTGGAGAGAGAAGAATTGGCCAGAAAGCTTCAAGATACTGAAAGACTTCCACCACTAGAAAAGAAGATTTTTCACCTGCTTTCTAATTGCCAGTATCTTACATGTGCATCTATGATTTAGCTACGTTAATGCTTAGATTTCCACCGTTACATAGTCCATATTAATCTATATAGTGCGTCACACAGAAATGAGAAGTGTGCCTAGTTGTAATAATACCCAGGGAGGTATTAAAAACAAAAATAACAACCAAAAAACAACCAAAAAATGAGTTGACTAGCAGCGAAAGTTATTCTTCTTCCAGATCCTCTTCTTCCTCAATGGAGATGTAGTAAGTCACCAAGAAGTGTGGGTAAATAAGCACAGGAAGTAACTGACAAGAAAACAATCCATACATCAGACACTTCCTGTTTGGAAGTCAAGGTTATTACAGCTTCCAATGGATGTGCCTGCTACTGTGGTATGCTGTCTCTAAACAGTCCAAGAGAAGGATGCATTTTCTGTACTGATGGCCTAGGCTCATAAAAGCCTGGGATTTTTAGGAAAACATGTATATCTGCTACCAAGATGTTTAAATTTGAAAGCTCTTCTGGATATAGGCATGCTAGCAATGGGGGAGAAATCAGTTGATAAGCTTGTAAGGATTATGAAACACTCTCTTTGAAAAGCTAAGCACAAGCATCACTGCAGAAGACAGGATATGCAAAGCAGAAATCCATCTGCAGGTACAGTCCAGGCTAGAGGAGTGGGATCTACTGCTTGCACAGTAGATGAAGGAGATACATGAAAGGACTTATATTAGAATGTTCTCTCATATTGTATGTATTAGGCACAATAGTGGCTTTTCAAATATGCTTGTGCCTAAATTCCCAGAACCTCTGAATATGGTGTGTAGCAAAGGAGACTATGGAGATAATTAACGTCCTGTCCTTAAAACAAGCATATAATCTTGGATCCAGATGGGTCTTATCTTTTCACATAATTCCTTAAAAGCAGTGAACTCTCTTTAGCTGGTGTCAGAGATTTAGCAGAAAGAGAAGTCAGTGGGATTTGAACCATGAGAGGGACTCCACAAGCCATTGCTGAAATTAGGACAATCTGGAAAATAGGAAAATGAATGTGGGGAGCTCTAGGAGAAAAGATAGACACACGCTGACAGCCAGGAAGGAAATGGAGTTCTCAGTCCTACAACTGAAAGAAAGTGGTCAGCCAGCAACCCGCATTAACTAGGAAGCAGATTTATCCTTGGAACAGCCAGAAAAACCACAACCTCCCTTACCCCTTGATTTGACTGTATGAGACTCAGTGTTTTTGTACCATGACTTCTGACCTACACAATTGTGAGACAATATATAAACTGTTTTGAGCTGTTTAATTTACAGTAATCTGTTGTGGCAGCAACAGAAACCTATTTTGCAGGGGTTAACATGTGATATTGCTAAGAACTTAGATTGCATTAATAAAATGATGATGTCAAGATAGTACAATAGAAAATTCTCACGTACTCACAAAAGATAGTCTGATGTGTATTTTATTTCATCTGCACAGTCTCCTCTAAAAAAAAAGTGAACAAAATGATGAAAAAGTTTGACAAAGTCAACAAATTTTAAACCACTTTACACATGTGATTCAGTGATGTACACCAGGTAAGCAATTTACTGTATAAAAATAATAGAATAAAATTTAAAATAAAAAGATTAGGTGTGATTAAAATCTGACCCTGGAGGAGGAAATGTCAACCCACTTCAGTATTTTTTCCAGGAGAATCCCATGGACAGAGGAGCCTGGTGTACTATAGTCCATGGGGTCTCACAGAGTTGGACACAGCTCAAGTGACTTAGCACGCACACATGCAAAATCTAAAATATAAATAAGTGGGCAGATACAGTTAATCTGTGATGGTACATGATGCCTTTTCAGATCTTCTAATAACACTTGAGATAACAGAAATTATTTAAGAAATGTTCCCCAATATTATGAGGTTAAGTGCTGCTCCCTTCAGTTGTCATTATTGCTACTCCAGCTCATTCATAATTGCCTTGTGCAGCCTCCTAATTATCCATCTAAGAATGGCCTTGAAAATTCCAGAAAGGTGTCACAGTGCATGGCCCATCTCCCATCACTTTTAGGAAATGACACATAAGAAGCCAGCGTGTTAGGAGGCCAGCAGAGTCTGCTTCTCCATCTCAATGTTAATTCCGAGAGTGGCATATATATGCCACGTGTGCTTTCCTGTTGTTTAAATAACCCCAAGCTTCTGCTGCCCCCTTTTAAGTCAACATACAATTGGAAGAGTGTGGCTGTAACACCAAAATGCATTTATAGAATGTAGGTTTAAGAAAATTTTAGTGTGCATTCTAGCCCACCCTCTCCATTTCATAACTCCCCAAGTAACTTTCATAAAATGAATGCTTTATCCTCCCCTATCCATCACTTTCCTCTAAGTGGAAGTTGAGAATTGTGGGGCCAAGAGGCAGAGAGAGAGGAGAGTATTTTATGATGCTGAGCATGTTAGATTTTCAGCTTCATGGGTTTTAAACACACACTTCTGAATAACTCTGCCCTCAGACCTGCTCTTTCTAGCCCAGTAGTCTTAAAAAAGATGGCAATTACCACTTCATCATGTTCAGTGATATGTGATTTGTCTCCTTTTTATTCTTGTCAGTGATTTAAACATTTGAAAAGAGGAACAAAAATAGATATTTTAAGCAAGGCAATTCTGATTTATAAATGTCTATTTAAAACTATGGAGGAACTATTCCTTTCTGATTTGAAAGAAACGCAAACAAAATCTTACTCTTCTGGGTATAGCCATTTATTTCCAAGGGTATTTATGCTGAAGCTGGGGGATAGTAGTAGGCCAATGATTAAAACTGCCTCCCACAGAGTTTCAGGTACAGGATATAGCAGTGATGGAGGGGGCCTCAGATATTCTTCTACACGGAGGCTTTAGGAGAGAAAGTGATGAAGGGGTCCCAGAGTGTATCATCGGCCAATAACATTGGGCTTTACCTCACCTATACATGGATGTAACACTGCAGTATTTTATTTCCACATACATGTATTTTTCCAGAGTATGAAATGGCAACACATTCCATTATTCTTGCCTGAAAAAATCCCATGGACATAGGAGCCTGGCAGGGTTCACTCCATGGGGTCGCAGAGAGTCAGACAAGATTTATCAACTGAACAGCAACATATTTATTTTTCATGAGAATTTGGGGGTATTTTCAGCCTAGCATGTTCTAAATCAGCACTTGTTGGAATTGTATGTGTTGGCGGGGGGGTTATCCAAGATGAATGCTTTTGTTATTTTATATCAATCTTATTCATGTTTGTGAATAAGATTCATGCCAATCTTATTCAGATCTTGTGTTTTGTGGCTTCAATTCTTTGTGTGTGTGTACATTTGCCTATGTTGAATCACATGACAGGAGAACTCCTCAAGAAACTAATATTCCTTCAAGAATTATAAAAGTTCCATACTATGTTGGAAGCTTTGTTTCTAGAATAGAGTGCCAGAGGAATTATAAATGAGTTATTTTGAGATGTTTTTCAGGTATCATGTTTTTCTGGATTCATTTACAGCAAATACGAAATAGGAACTATAAAGTATCTAAGTCTAAAACAATTTCTTATAGACGAGTTATTTTCCAGTTTATGTGTATTTAATTTAATATATAATATTTAAAAGTTAGAATTAATTCTTATTGTATTTATTTAAATACATTTTAAATACTTCATAAAGAATGTATAGAACAAATCAAGATTTTCTTATATTGATGTCCTTAATAAAGGCCTCAATTGACTCTTCACAGGAAAAGCAAGTACAGAGTGTTTGCTGCTGTTAGAATCTATCTTCAGTTGCTGACCTTTCAGCCAGATTCTCACAAATCTAACCCTTTCTCTGAAATGAAGCACTGGCTCATTAGAATACTGAGCCTACTGTCCATAAATTTTGATTTAACACTGATTTACATTTACTTAGTTACACTTGACTGCAGAAGCCAAAAAGATTTAGAACTATTTAAGATTTCCAGGTGAACATTGAATTGGAATTGTATGCTAGGTAAGTTAAAATGTAAATGAAAACAATATAATTTCATATCAAATAAGAAGAAATGGAATTTGGGGGGACATAATTTCCAGGTAGTGCTAGTGGTAAATAATTCACCTGCCAATGCAGGAAAGATAAAAGATGTAGGCTCAATTCCTGTGTCAGGAAGACCCCTTGGAGAAGGGAATGGCAACCCACTCCAGTATCCTGCCTGGAGGATCGCATGGACAGAGCGACCTGGTGAGCTACAGTCCACAGGGTCGCAGAGTTGGACATGACTGAAGTGACTTAGCATGCACACATGAAAACATTTCTTGCAAATCAAGCAAGCAAGCAAACAAACATGTCACTAGTGCTCATGTGGAAGGAAAAATATGAAGATATAAATGTATGTATATTAACTTTTAAGATCATCTATTATTTCTATGAGATTTATTTTTTAGATATGTTTTAGATTCACAGTAAGATTAAGAAGAACGTAGAGAGACTTACCATAAACTATGCCTGGCCTTCACATGCACAGCCTTCTTATCTACCAACATTCTGCACCAGATGTTACAACTGATAACAATTGATGAACCTACATTGACATATCATAATACCTAATGTCCATAGCTGACATTTGGGTTCATAAGGTGGTGAACACGCTATGGGCTTGAGAGAATTTATTTTTTGTATGATCAATTTAACATAGTTACCAGTCACTGTCTAATGAAGTGGCTTGTCTATTACTAATATTTAAATTAATATGATAATTTACCCCTTCACTGAGATAAAATTGATGTTTAAAAACTGCATATATTTAAACATATGATTTGATGACTTTTAATATATATAAACAGCCACAACATCATTACTACACTCCAGATGAAAACACCCTTCACCCCAGAAGTTTTTCTATATCCCTTTGTAATTTTTCACTTGTACTGCTCCAATTCTAACCCTGCAACATCCCCAGACAAACTGCGGAATCTTTTTGCTACTGTATAAAAGTTTGCATTTTCTAAAATTTGTATAAGTAAAATTGATTTTAGCTCAAAGTCATCTGGGGTTTTCTTTTCAATTTTGCCCCTCCAGAGACCAATTTTGGTAGATTAACATGTTCTGTTTCCTGCATAAGTACTTCCCTATACATTTATGTCTTCTTCAATTTCTTCATGAATATTGTCATTTTCAGTGTACTAATTTGCAAATTTTTGTGAGATTTATCTTTAATAGATTTAATTCTGTTGCTATTGTGCTTAAAGATTATTTCTAAATTTTCATAGCCAGTTCATTGTAAGCAGTTGAGCTTTTTGGTGTGGTATTTTGTGTCTTTATAAAACTCTTTCATTTCTTCTACAGCTATTTTTTTGGACAATAATGTTTTCAAATAGATACTTGGACTTCAGTTCTAATCTGTATATATATATTTCAGGTCCTTTTATTGCCTTTTTGCACTGAGAGAACCTTTAAAACAGTGTTAAATACAATGCAGAAGGAGCAGACAAACTTTCTTCCCCCAAAATTCAATCTTTCAACTCCATGTATGATTGTTGGAGGGCTTTTGTAAATGTATTTTATCAGTTGATAAAGTCTTCTCCTATTTAAAGTTTGTGAAGATATTATGAGTAATAAATGTTGGGATATTTTAGTTTTATATTTCTTACTTTATGAAAATTACCAAAGTTTCTATCACTTGTCTACTTAATTTGTAATTAAAGTTTGTTAAAATGGGGCTTCCCTGGTGTCTCAGTCAACAAAGAATCCACTTGTAATGCAGGAGAGGCAAATTCAATCCCTGGGTTGGGAAGTTCCCCTGGAGAAGGACATGGCAAGCCACTCCAGTACTCTTGTGTGGGAAATTCCATGGACAGAGATGCCTGGCCGGCTACAGAACATGGCTTCTCAAGAGTTAGCTACTTAGTTAACTTAGTTAAGTACTACTTAAGTTAGTACAACTTAGCTACTAAATCACCACCATAAATTCTTATATATATGGAAAGTTAGTACTTGATTTACAAATATAGGTAGTTGTGGGAGCTATCATCTAAACATTATATTTGAAGCTAATGATTATAATTTCCCATTTGTTTAAATGACCATTTCATGGTTACACAATACATAGTATATATATATAAGATTTCCTTTTTCATTTTCTCTTTTCTAATATGCATTGTATATTCAGTGGGAAAATAGGAACAGATCTTTGCTTATTTAACAATGCTATTTTAGAATGATTTTAATAAGTGAGAAACATTTTTTTTTTGAACATCACACAATACATGAGCACTTTTATAAAGGTTTATTTTATAAGTATTAATAAACTTTTCAGTCAATAAAAGAAGTAAAATGTACGTGCCAATAATATAAATGATATTATTTAAAGTTTCTTTTACAATGACAGTAAAACATTTCTAAGCAGTTTGATTTTTTATCATTTAGTTTAGAGATAGGTAAAAGACAAGTTATCTAGAAACAACATATTAGTGTCACAGTAAAACAACCTTAGCATCCAGAGAGCTATGATGAAGTTTCAGTGAACTAATGACCTTTGAAACCTTGGGCAACTTATTTCTTATCTCCAGACCTTGATTGTTATTTAAGTTTAAATATAAATATTAAAGTAAATTATACTATGATTCAAAATTTTTTGTGACTTCTGATTAGCCTGACAGGTGATGAATACACATTAATTAACTTTTTGAAATATGCTTTACTGAAAAATAAAATAAACATGTGTATCTCAAACTAAAGGGGTTGTTTCAATATTTACTAATGAAATTCCCTTTGATTTTATCAGAAAATAAAATATTTTTGCTTAACAAGTAGTGAATTTTTTAATTGAATCAAGAAGAATTAAGTATCTAAGAATTAGGTGATTTCCCTATCTTTTCTTATCATCTGCTTCTTACAAGATCAGTAAAGTGAAGCCTAATTTAATCTGTTAATTCTATGCAATCTTTCATTAAGAAGATTTTTTATTTGATTTAGAATTTAAAATTTGTATATATATAATAATAATTTTATTTGTTTTTAATGTATGGATAATTTCATCAATAATGATCAGAAGCTATTTTTAAATTACTGGTTACTGAGAACTTAATAAAAGACTGTCATTTTGTTTGCATTTAATTAAATATACAGAGTTCCCAGTGTAATCTGTAACAAAGTAAGAATTTCTATTGTATATTCATTCTTATAAACAGTGTGCGTCAAAAAAATCTTCTGTTTGTTTTCCTAAAACTTTATTTTCTAATGGAATAGTTTAATCAAGGCTTAGATTCAATGCAAAATGTAAGAAAACAGCATTATCTGAGGAAGAAAGTATTTATCAGTTTGTCTACTTTCACATTCAGGAAATGTAAAAGCTAGATTTCCACAATTATGGGAGTATTCTCAGTATGCTTAGTATTTGAGTGTA